>NC_048412.1:15341093-15411893 GCF_013103735.1 Etheostoma cragini | reverse complement strand
TGAGTCTGTGTTAAGAGTTTAGAAAAAGTATCTGAAGTATGGGTGAGCGCTTGTTAGCGATTGAAAAAAACTGTAAATCATTATTTTTTGCATTTATTTATTATCAAGATTATTAAAAACCATCAATAACGTGCATGAACATACCTTTGATCCACACGTAGTCTAGTGTCTGTGGGTGGTAGCAACGGTTTCAGGGATGGGTCCAGCTCGTTCAGTTCAATAGCAAACTTGGTGAAACCATAGTACTGCTCAAGGTCTACCGGCATTGCATCTACATCGCAAATAAATACAATCCACTGCATCAGGTACTGTTGTAGGGAGATATGCATAACTAGGCGTTGAGTGCATTCTTATGAAAGATGTCATACTTGCTCTCCATATGCACGTGGCTGAGGGTGGATCTCCACAGAAAACTGCTTCCTGCCACTTTCCAAAGAGTTTGTGGATGACCTTCCCTTTATTATCTGTGATAGCTCCCTCCACCTCATTCACACTTGAATTCCAGTATTTGGCCTGCAAGAAGAATTCGCAGTGGGGGAAGAACATAGTAGAGAGTGAGTATGAATAGACAAAGCAGGTATGGTGATCATGTCCTCTTGCAGTCAGCAGATGTTGCTGTTGAATAAACCATCTCAAGCCCCAGCTGTGTTGCTGAGCTGGTGTGTTTTATGGAAGATGAGTTATATAAGTTCTGACATGTCTGGACTTGCTACCCTTCACAGCTTCAGGATTTTTTTTCAAATAAACTAAAGCAATTAACCTTCTCTTCTCAGTAAATACTTCCATACTTAAACACTAAAACATTGAGGGCTTCTTGGTGGCATGTAGGTAAAGACCACCATCTATGTAGGTTTATGGACTAATGACGGGACTACCGCATTTACTGGAGATTACCTGGGACTTATATATATGGAAAAAATGCTCTTTTTAATGCTTGTAGGCTTTTTTGATCAAACCCACCAAGGTTCCCCAAGGGATGCTTATCAACACAAACACACAGCAAATGAGAGAGAGAGAGAGAGAGAGGAAAAAAAGAAAGCTCTACAGTATTAAAGACCTGGATCATACTTACATTTTGTGCCTTATTTAACACTATATTTTACAGTATTGGATATTTTTGACTGGAAGAGACCTTTTTCAGCATTTTTGTTTAAAAGATTCTATACAAATAAATATATAAATGCAAATAATTTCTTGCCTTGCAGTGCCTGGCAGATAAGCATAATTCTGCCTTGAGTGTCACATTTATAAAATAGTGAATACATTTGTGATGAGAAATGTAAATGGAAGTGTGTGGAGTTGTGTAGCTAAAGTGTATAGAACTCCTTGTCGGCATTATGGTTTGAAGGGCCCCACTTTTCAGAAATAAGGCCCTCAAAAAGCATTCCATCAGAAAGAGTTGTTGAAGGTGGTAATGGGGGCCATTAGGGTGGGTGCAGCCAAGCATACCTGTACTATATATAACTTTTACCATTTTAATGTTTGCCTCACCTTAACAAAAGTGATCTTGCACTGACACATATCACTGCTGGAGTTTCTGATGGAGATCTCCCCATAATGTTCAATCCAGCGTTGTCCACTGAGAATGTTGTGGATGCAGGACGTCACCTTGTTCCATTCATAGTGGTCCCCAAATCTAGAAAACAAAAGTTATTAAAAGCAACAGTTCTTTTAACTTTACCTGTTGACATTGCTTCTTATTTGACACGGCCAGTGGTTTGTCAAGTCTGTGTGTATGTGTGTATCTGTCCAGTCTTACAGTAAAAAATGCAGAAGAGACTCACCCTGGCAAAGTTACATGAGTGGTACCAACGGGAATAATCTCCATTGACTTGCCCCAGAACTTGTTCTTACACCTCACATCTACAAAATCAATCAGAAGAAAATCAAATATACACATTAACATTTATTGTGAATGACCAGCTACTACTGCAATCTTTAAAGACACTGAAAATGGATTAGGCTGATTTCTATTTTCCACTACCTTGCCAAAAGATGAAGTTTTTAGACTCTGCATGGCAAGCTGAGATCGGTGGGTGATGGCTGACCTGGCGATGTGAAACAACTGGGTTGGTAAATTGATTCAATAAAGTGCTTCAATGCATTGTTATTGGAAAAATGGGATTGTAAAAAGAACACAAATTGGTATTCATGCATACCTGCTCTGCAACAAATCGCAAGCCTTTATCTGGCCTGTCACATTCGTATGTCTCACCCAGGACAGGGTTGAAAGGCTTTCCCCCAGTTCTGTAATAGCTGGATGCATAGCCTGATACAACAAACGTAGCTACATATACCTGCACAAAGATAAGATATACAGTTAGTAGTGCTTAATGTATTTGTTTTATTACATAATAATGAGTCAACTCGACTGTGGTGGAGCAAGAAAAAGACATCCTTAGCACATTAATCTAACTGAGCTCTATCATTATTTTAAAATACCGCATATTATTAGTACATTTATCTACAGCTGTAATGAGCAGTGTAACTGCAACTGCACTGAGCCAAGAGAGCACTGATTATTACTTCAACATCATAATATGAGGCCAAAGATTGGAGCTGACACCAACTTCAGCTGCTATTCATTTCCCATTTATATACTGTACATGGCACATTTGTCCTTTATAACTAGGCAACTCCACAGGATGTATCTCTACACCTCCCACACAAAAGTGAACACAATTTAACCAACAAACTCCATCACTCCAAACTCAGTATATGCAAATGTGAATAAAAGTGAAACAGTGAAAGAGGCAACAATCTTCAGGTCTTAGGGTTTCTCCCACATAATGTGTAATAGGCAGGGCTGGCACACGCTCTAGCACTGGACAATACCTCTGCCAGCTGTCAGCAAGAAAATACTCTGCACACACACTCAAACAGCAAACAGTGAATTCGCCATCTCACCATACGTTCAAAAGGGTCCTGTGTGTTAGCAGCCTTGTCGAGCAGCTCACTGTACTCCAGCTCCTCACACAGTCTCTGCAGGGTGTTGAGCGGCTCATTTAGTTGCACAGGCATTGCCACTTTGGAAAGGTCTTTGCCTATGTTGTTTCTGAGAATATTCCACAAGCTGATGGTGCTGTTGTTGGGGCTGGGCGAGGGTAGGCAGGATCTACGCTGATGAAGGACAAAGCCTGGCAAGAGATGGTGTAGGAGGTCTAGATTTATTGAATCCAGCACACAGTTTATGTCCTATAGCTCTCTGACACATTTACCTGAGTTTGGTCTCTCAGTTTCTGTCTCGTTGCTGAAGTTGTCCATGGAAATGTTGTCACTAATGTCACTAATATAAGAGTCATCCTCTGACACCTAAAAACAACATAAATGTAGTAAATAGATACATTTTGAATATCACCTGCAGAATGGGGAGGTCTCTTTCAACATCCTGTCACTTCAGCAGAAAATATACTGTATTAGAGATAAATGGTCCCTTCGGAACTGTTGACTAATTTGCCCCACGACCTGCTGTTTTTTTTAGATTTGAGTAATCAACTGCCAATTTCTTCCACTCCAGCTGCTACCGGATCAAGCTGCATGAACATTGAAGAAAAATGAAACTGAAACTTTGCTTGAAGACGACATTAGGTTAAAAGCATGTTTTTTTATTTGGAATTGAACAGCACTGAACTGTCATAATGTGCTTAAAAGTTAAACACATTTTTCAGAGAAATCTGAAGAAATGTTGGATGATAATAAATCAATTTAGAACATCTGGCGGTAATTTCTGTCTGTGTGAGTTTTTTACTCCATTTTATCATGCAGCTCTTCTTTTTTTTTTTTTTTTTATTTGAAGCTAAAAATACAAATTACATTAGTCTGGCTATCACCAGACCAAGCCAAGCTCAACAGGTTTGAGATTGAACATGGCAAAATCAAATCGCCGGCAGAGTGTGCAGGGTTTACCCAGTCTAAAATTCCATAACATTAACAATAAATATAATTCCATTTTGCAGCCCTAAATGTCAGTTTATGCCACTGACTGATTCTGAGTAACAGACACATAAGTAAAACTGCTAATTGTAACAGTTTAGCTCTCACCTCATTTTCAGAGGAACTAGCAGACAGCAAAACTTCTTGTGCATCGAAGAACTCGGACAAAGACTCTGTGATTGAAGCTCGGCTCTCATTGGACACTTGGTGTACAAGAGGACGGGATTCCTCAACAGACTCCTGTTTCTAGGAGACACAGTGTTCATAGCTATAATTAAAAACAGGAAAAGGGCAACATCATCATAGTCAGAAGGGGCGGCAATCAGAGGGTAATTCAGAATACAATACAATCACAATGTGTGGATAATGAGAGTATCACAACACACATCCGATATGAAATGCATTGAAAGACAGTCATCTATTCAGGTTAATGTAAGCTTATAGACATTTAGAGACAACTGACTCAAAACATTTTGTAACAAAGTGCAAAGAGTCTCTTTCTTTTTAATACACAGCAACATGTTAATGTGCCATCGTTTCAGTGTTTAACAGCCACAAACAGGCCTTACTTTCTTTCTTCAGAATTAAAATTTGTATAAGGTAGAACCAATTTCACATATTGAGAATATATTGTACCAATCAAACCTATTTCTAGAGACTGTATAACAATGTATACCGGTATAAATTATCAAGAAACAGTCAAAAGTGCAAGTGTGCAACAGGTGTACACACAAACTCTTCTGTCTGGCAAGAGGTGGACATTGAACAAGATGCACATTCAAAATGGATTCATGGCATTCATATAATTCTTCTGAAAACAATTTAAAACATGTAACCAAATACAAACAAAAAGTGCTTTCCACAGAGCCACACATGGAAGTGAGCACACCCCTCTATCCTTTGCTGAAGCTGATTAATTAGCCCGGAGATAATCTCATAGGAGGCGCATTAGTTTTGCACCGTGTGTTTAAACAAATTTCCAGGGACACGATTAAGTAGATCAGCTCACACTCTCTGGTCAGCAAATCTGCTTAAGGGAGCAAAGAGCTTCCTATACTGCAGGAGACGATAATGTGACAGGTGGTCTTCTTCTGAGCCATGAGATCGTGAGACACAACCACAGGGCTGAGAGGAAGCAAATAATGAAAATGTAACTCATTTGAGGGGGCCGTGTTCCCTAAAAAGTTTTAGGTGAAGATTTTTTTCTATAGTCACTGTCATTATAAAAGAAAGTGAGTCTAGTGAGGGGGTGAGGAGGAAAGTAACATGTGTTGAATCTGGATGGGATGGAAAGTACAGCTCATTCATTCTGTGGCAAAGTCAAGACTGTGTGGGATGAAAATAAAGACGAAGATAATAATAATCATCATGATGGGTGTAGGGGGAAGGGGGTAGAGTAGAGTGCATTCCCGCACCCACCTGCACAGGGGCAGTAAGATTTACTAGTGTGGGATCTACGATGTGGGATTCTGCGTGTATCTTGCACAGGCGCTCTCTCAGCTCTGAGTTCTGGGCTAAAGCCTGAAAACATAACCAGCATAAACATTGTTTATAGCACACACCCAACCACTAACGCCTTAAATACTGAAAGTTGAAATGAATTTCTTACTACTTAAACTGTTCATCAACACATCCTATTTATCTTTTCTATAGAGACCTATACGTGGGATAACTGCAGACATCAGACAGGAAGCCACAGGAGTCCAAACTATATTACTCACCCATTACTAATTCTATTTGAGGTGGAGGTACAATAGGTTGAAGCAAACACCCATCAGGGTATTTAAAGTCAAAGAAACATGTTGGCATAGAGAGCGCAGAGGTACTACTGTGGCAAAAGAAGTCAGCATGACAATGAGTGTGTTTAACCATCAAAGTAGAAAGTAAAACAGGCTTTTGGGTGGGAGGCAGCAGCCACAGGAAACATGACTGTTGAACATGGTCATGTTCAGGTGGGCAGACATCACACCGCAGTTGGTAATCCCTCTAAGAGGCTTGACAATGTGTCACGCCTGACAAGTGGTGTGGGAGGACACGGCATCTGAGGGGAGTGTAACAGTCTAAAAGAAAGTGTAATACCTAGCTTATTTTAACGGTGTAAGTTTGTGTTATTTTACTTACTGTTGCCAGTGCGTTCTTCAAACCAACAACCTGAGGGGATGTAGGGGGAATTGTTTCATGGTCCAAGCATTGTTTTAATCTCTCTCTTTCAGATGTTAGTGAACTTAGGGATGTCTTCATGGTTGCATACACTGCAGAAAAAAAGAGGTAAGCTTTAACTGCAAACAAATTGGTATTTATTTCAGTGTAATGCAGATCCAGTCATAGTGGATAGGCTACAGTCTATCAAACGGTTCTAATAAATTGGAAAGTGTAAAATCTACTATAACCCAGCAAGCCACAATCTTTGTTTTATGATGTTCATTTAGCCACGTACTTCACAATAGGCGCTTGGGAATCTAAGTTGTTGAAAAACGCTGGTAATATTAATTCAATAAATCTCATCACGCATCCTTAGCTTCAAAATTTTGAATACGCATAAATGTGTCAGCTGAAATGCCCGCAGAATTAACAGCAGAAAACTTTAAACCCCTTTTACAGAAAAAGTGGGAATTGTAATTCCATTATGTAAAACATAAATCATTCTCATTATGCCAATATGTTAAGTATCAGCTGTGTGAATATAAATTTCATTTGCCAAGCTTTGTGGTTTACAAAATGTAAAATACTCACTAAGCAATGGCTAGTGGACATACTGACAGGGCACATCCTCAAACTTCTAACGAATGTAAAAAGTTTATCAGTAATCAACAGCTCCCATGGCTGCACCATTGTCACATTAACAGCATGCCAGTCCTGTCATGAAATAAGATGCAGGCAGACAGTTTTTTGTGCACTTGTGGAGTTTTTCTTAGTTTGTAAAAACATTAGCTTATAGTATTTTACTCACAGTTGGTGGCAACGCGGCAGAAGTCCTCTTGAAGCTTGGCCACGTCAAAAGTGGAATCCAAGGATTCAGTGTCAGCCTTATCATTGGCAAGTGCAGCGGTGGAGAGGTTAGGGTTAGAAGCGTGCAGGCGGATAGAGCCAGAGGAGATGCAGCTGGGTACCTACAGTCGAGCGGGAGAAGTAGAGTTTGAGGGACTAATTCTAAAAAATATTAAATATGATCACACTGTCACAATATTTACCTGCAGAGTTGTTTTGACATCTTTGTTGTAGTTTTTACTGCGCCATTTCTTTGGTAGTCTCTTTTCCTTCTTGGGGCTGTCAAATGTAGCTGTCTAGTGAACATAAAAGAAAATACTGATGGTTGAGACAGAGAGTATTCTATATTTAGTTGCAAATAACTTGAGGGCAAAAAAGAGAAATGATAAAAGGCGAACTAAAACAAGTTACATTGCATAATAGCCAGAGGCATTTAGTATTTTGGATGTGATTCAGCATGACTCTGCATGTAAAGGTGAAATGAATCAGGACTAAAGTGCTGACCTGCAGTGCTTGGATAGATGGAGCAGAATAGGTACGGTGCAGGACTTCCATACTCTGAAGCAGGTGGTTGAGGTCGAGCAGGTAGGCCTCACAGACTGACAAATCTGTTGAGGGGAAGAAAAAGATCAGCATTGAGATAAGAAGGTTAAGAAGCATGAAAAGAGTAAAAGAAAAAGAAAAGGTATCAGACAGGAGCAGTGCAGAAGCACCTCCATGTGCCAGTTTCAGTGACACCAAAGACGTTTATGTTCACAGGGACAAAGGACAGTACACACAAGTCACTTACTTAAAAAAGTGGATTATTGTGTACATTTCGTTTTATTGTTACAAGTTTCTAGTTTATAAAAGCAAAACTTCTTACTTAGTAGCTGGGGCAAATGTGGACACATCATCAGAATCCCAATAAATGAAAACTGAGAAATACCGTTTTTACATAATCAACAGCTTCCTTTTTTTTATATAAAGAACAACACCATGACAGTCCTATCTTGCTTGCAAATAAGACAACAGGCAGACACATTTTTTAGTATTAACTGAAGCATTTGACAAATTAAAAAGTTAGACTCATCAAGGTTAGATCACCTACCTCTTTTAAACTCAATGGCAGCTTTACTGTAATAGCAGGCTCTATAGATGCTCAATAGATCACAAACCTTCATGCAAGTGGATGTAAATAACAAAAAAAATAACCAATGGTTCTTAGCTCTCAGCCAAATCTGATCTTTACATTTTATCATCTTGCTTAGAAACCAAAAGACAGGAGGAAAGTCACATAAAACGGTATTAGGACATGTTTTAGAATATCACTGGGTGTGGCAAAACTTTGACAAATCATGAGAGTCAGTTCTACTGCCCCACCTTTGGAGCACTTGTCCATGTCGTCAGACGACTGGAGCCAGGCAGCTACTTTGGCCTGGCTGTTGCAGCTTAATGGGAAGGCTCCTGCAGAATGCACTGTGGACTGCCTTCGTATAGACATGACCTGAAAGAGCAAACAGACTCAAAGGTCAGTCCAATAACAACTGTCGTAGAAGCAGAGCTAAAAGTATTTAGTGAACTACTATCTTAAATGTAAGACATAACATTAACAACTTAACATTTCCAGTAACAGTGTGCACAGGTATACCTTTCTAATAGAGGCTGTCTCCCCCATGCTAGGAGAGTTGGGGGATGGGTAGTGGGGATAATAGAAGGACTTCTCAGTGGGATACATGGCAATCTCATTTTGCCGATATAGCCGATGGTGACGCAGCTTGGAAACCCATTCATCAAACAGCTCCTGTGACTTTATCTGCAGAGCAAATATCAGAAATCAACTCAAGGACAAGTAAGGCGGCGGAGGCGTGAAGGTGAGAAAACACACAAGTACTGTAATTCTCCCTCACCCACGTCTACAACACATACGGTCATTCTAAAGTTTTTTAATGTTAGCATCTGTTCCAGGAATCAAAAGGGAATAATCGGAGTAATCCATGTTTTACATCACTTTCTGTAAATCTGTAGGGAATGCTTTACATGAATTAGCCTTGCGGTTTACCTTCAGGTGATAGATGTTTTCCTCAGCATCAAGATCGATGCACTTGGCTTTCTTCTTAATGGCCATGACTGAGAGGCCCACGTCAACGCAGCCATGCAATTTTCCTTTCTCAATCTGCAAGGCAAAGTCAACACACAGTGTTATGAATATTTTGGACTTATTTTTGGACATTATTATCCTTATAATCCTTTTATTGGCTCTCCAAAAAGGGTCTCTGCATGGCTGATACATAATTATGTGAGATCGGTAGGTAAAGTGCACCATGTGATTCCTATCAATGACAATGAGATTGTGAGGGAATGAGGGCGCTTTGTGTACATAGGCACATATAGATATTCTGGGAAAGACAGCCAGCAGTACAACATGACACAAAGTGTCCTTTGTCATCTTTTGTAACCACATAGTATGCAGCCAGCAGGGTTTTGTACTCACATCTGCACTGCACTTGCCATACTTCAGGATGCCCTTGTCCAGAAAGAAATATCTCTGTAGGGAGAAAGGAGGACAATGAGGGAATAAGATGCAGCCGGGATGATATGAAATATCCCTGACAGCAAGTCTGAAATCACTGTCATGACGCTATGATGATGGCAGAGTCTGCCACTTGTTAATGAATGTTGTTAATGTCTCTGCAGTGAGATGTTTGTCCTCCCAGGCTCTTGCCTTGCATCTTGTCTGCCTTTATTACTCTTTCCCTCACTTTGCAATCTTTCTCCTAATTTTTTTGGGTGATCCGTTGAAAGCACAAAGACCTGAAATGTTCTGACTGTAAGTCAATACCAAATGTATACAGCTCTATTAACCTACATGCCATCAGCTAATGCAGCTAGGTAGTACCATCCCAGGGAAAGCTTTTAGACAGAGCGTAAACAGTCACTGACCCAGGTCACATGTAACTCCTCTGTGGGCAAAATCAATTAGTTTAAAACTCAAATGAGTCATCTCAGCAGATTTTTTGGAAAAGGATACTGGGTAAATCTGGGAAATGGAAATGACGTTCAGTTGTCAAGTACATGTAAATATGTCATGGAGTCCATCACTCTAAGAGATGAGTAAGTGGGAGGTAACGGGGGTAATTTAAGGACCTCAGAGGTGGTTAATTATACCTTATGCCAGCCCTTCATAGGCCACTTCCTCCTCTTTAACATGTAGCCCTCCTGTTTCTGGGGCTCCAGGACACTGCTGAAGCCTCCACGCAGACCCTCCACTATTTCCCAGCTGTCCTGTGGGCACAGATGGTTAGAAGTCTGAGATGATAGATACATGTTAGCAGACGCTCTTGTGCACACACATGCAGATTAAAGTTTCAGTAAGGTTTGGTAACATAAAACTAATGACACAACAGAGTCAATGCCTAAGTAGAAACCATATAGCAATTTGTAGCTGTTTAGGTTTTTAGTCTTTTCTTCAATGTAGTGTCAGTCAGTGGGAAGATGTGAGTGTGGGAGAAGAAGGAAAAATTCAGCCCTATGAGGTTTGGTGTCCACGACTTTACACACTACTTTCACCTCATGGTCCCATTTACAAAATTAGCTTACCTGTCTAATCTCAACTCTTCACAATAATAATTTCCTGACTGAGATTAGAACACTGAAATCCAAATCCCCCTGCAAATACAGAGATTAAGGTGATATTTCATCATAGACTAATCCAGATAGCTCTGGAATGTACTTCAGTGGTGAGAATTCTGGGAAGGCAGCATAAAGAGAGGGGTTTGTAACATCTTTGTGGACACATAAAATATTGCATCACTTTTGTTTTATATTCATTTTAGTTTACATTAGTGTAACAATACTCTGCTTGTATGATGTCTTTAGACTCTGAAAGTCGGAAAAATAATTCCTGAGGATGTCATCAGGATTATCTTGGCTTGGGCTGGGAGGTTATACATGTTTAACAGAAACGGGAGGCGTGTAGTTGGAAAAGGCAGGGACATCTACCAGGGTAGGACGGGCCCCCAGGTGTAGTGCTGGGCTGTGGGGTGATTTTTAAACAGTGGCCACACTATTGTAGTATCACTTGATGCACACATGCTCAAAAATAAGTTTTCTCCATTTACAATCACTAGACAAACAGCAACAGCCAGCAGGAAATCAACCAATTTTGCATCTGAATGCTTTTTTAAGTCTATGCGCCCAATGAGCAAATTTCATAGGAAAAAATGTGGTGCCATCATGGAACGTGGGTGGGTCAAATAAAAAGCACTATTGAGATGCACTAAGGGGAGTCTAGGATGCTGTATTTCTGTTTGTCTTGACCCATAATTAAGAATAAATTCAAAATATTCTGTGCTGCTTCAATTTTAAATTCTTTTGTTATTTTTTTTACTTTATTGACAGTTTGACAATGAACAGACAGGAAAGAAGATGAGATAGATGTTTTTTTTCATATGCAACAAAGGTTCCCAGCTGGAATTACACCAGGAACATTGTGGAGGTCAACCGAATTTACCCTTGACCATTAAAAAAAATTAATCGTGTTACTTTCCAACTTCAGGTACGTAGGTGCAATGCTAAATTGCTTGAGTCATTTATGGAGCCCAAATGCAAAACATTCGCTGGTTTCAGCTATCCAAACATGATGCTTTGCAGCATTTCTCTATATTATATCATTATAAATAGAACATATTTGGGTACTGTTGCAGGGACTAAATATGTAATGCTGATAATGTGGTGTTTTAGGATCATAGCGTAAACTTAATAGATTTATCCAAGTGGGACAAAAACTCACAGCACAAATTTTGTTTTGAGAGACTTTGAGTTCTTGGCAGAGGTTTGAGGTGATATGTTCATTGTCCCTGAATGTTGCAGTGTATAGTGCTTGCTTAACAAACTGTATCAGTCAGGAAGGCTGACTGCTGGAGGTGAGGCTGTCTAAAGGAAACCTGCATTTCTGTAGGGGTTGTGGTGGGATGGAGAGGGTGTAGCTTGTGGAGTTTTGTTTTCACTCTCCCTGAGCGCTCGTCACAGCTCCCACTGACACAGTCACACAGTGATTCATGTCACACACTGCCTTGGCATTTCCCTTCAAGGTCAACTGAGACTGTCAGAGACAACGTAGAAATATGACTGAAGAAGACATGACATGCTACAGGGGGAGCTCCCAGCATAAGAAAATTGTAAATCAAGTTTGGTTGTATGGTTTAAACTTTAAACCATACAATGGATTACAATTTGCAACCAGCCAAGAAATAGTCAAGCAACCCCCCACAAAACCCCAACTTAATGTTTTTACACTTTTTATGAGCTTTAGGTGTGCTGGCTTGGGAGCTGTTTCCCCCTGTCTCCAGTCTTTATGATAAGCTATACTAATAATTTCCTGGCTCCAGCTTTATATTTACCATACAGATTTGAGAGTGGTTTACATTTTTCACCTAACACTTCGCTAGAAAGTGAATAAGCATATTTCCAAAAATGTTGAACTATTCTTATAATGCACTGACCAACTGCTCAGCAGAAATGGAAAGATCTTAAGCGATATTTTCTTCTTATACTTTGAACACAATCCTCAAATTTACACATTTGAGTGAGAAACAATCCCAAAACCACAAATTAGATTTTCTTTGAGGAAATGTTAATTCATTTATGGATGATCTGAAACTTAGATCCACACATCTTAGATTGTTTGAGTTAATATTAACTTATTAACTTATTTTAAAGGACATAGTCAGTCCCTGTATTTGTTGTTACTCTAAAGTAATAGACCACTAGTGTCTGCTGTCTGCAGATAAATTCTTAGGGCAAATGCAACGACAGTGTGTACATGGTGCTATGCAATTTAGAATTTTAGAAATTCAGAGTACAGTAAAGGTCTGATACTGAGGCAGGAAAAAAGTCTCTCTCAAGTTGGCAACATTGGGTCCTTGCTGGTGAAGATATAAAATGCAGAGAGAGACTCAGATGAGCCTGTCTCCTTGCATTTATTAAGAGCCAATTAGAGCCTTGCAAGAACATCTGAGAAAACCGCAGGGCCTGTTAGCAGAAGTTTGTGTGGTTAAGGCGTTTACAGCCAGGTCGTTCTCTCCCATAACACACAGAAATCCCTGAGGACTGGCAGTAACACAAGACACAAACTGAACAATCAGAAAAAAAACATGTGGAGAAGCAAATAGTTTAAACTTTTGAGTCCTACAGTGTCATCACTGTTGTGCGTTACCTGGCGGCTGTCGAATTTGGACGAGGAGCTGCTATTGCTGCGTGACATCTTCTGCGACATGGCTGAACTGCGCTCCTCTGAGCCCATCTTGCTGCAGACTGGCCAGTGCAGGCTAAGGCTGGAGTACCAAGAACATTCCCTTTACTAAGAGCAGAAGGGGTGGAGATGGGGTCAGGGGGAGAGAGGGTGCAGAGAAAGATGACTTTAAGTAGCAAGCCATTTAAAAACCTTTTAGCTCTATCTCACTGAAAAATGCATTAGGTTATTTAGAGCAATTCATTTTTCCATCTTCACATATCAGAATATGGGATGTAACAAGAAAAGCCGCACAGAAGGGTTCTTATCATAAGCGAACACAATTGACAGACAGACTGGAGGACATAAATTGGTCTGCACAGAGATGAGAGCGCATGTTTGAATAATTTAAAATCTTACCCTTACAGAGAGTGATGGATTGTCAGTGTTCAAGGATCATATGAATCTAAAGCAAACACTAGTACGTACAGCAGTGTTGGAAGTCGTAGTTGGACCCAAAGTAAAAGTAGCAAAACAGCAATATCAAAGTTCTCAGAACTATTATCCCAAAACGTAACGTTGGTTAAAACAAACTAATACTTGAAGATGTCACAAAATTCTCTATAACGGATTTTTTTCCCACCATTTTGTGACATTTTTACAGACTAAACAATTATTTGATTAAATGAAAAAAATAGATACCAGATCCAGTCACAATATTCTTTATATATTGTATCATGTTATTACTGATGCATTCATTTGTAATGAGTATAAAGTAGCACACTACTGAAAATACTCATGGTTGAGTATTTTTGTAGCTGATCTCCATCCAGCTCAGTGACAGGGGAATAAAAGGCAAGCATCCATGAAGCATCACATGGAAAGATGCAATGGAATGTAATATTATCAAGTCAACAGACTGTGAAAATAACTGTGGCAACCCTCAGTCAACTGCCACACTTCACACAGACTAATTAACATGATGTGCCTGGTGGACCAGTCAGCACATAGAGACACATTTAGCTAATTCACTGTGAGTGGCAGTGTGTCACAGCTGATGTTCAAACCATGTTTAGGGTTAGGGTTAGTGGGAACAAGTTGGACATCAAGCCGAACATCATTAGTTCATATTTACTGAGGACACACAGAAGTACTAAGTTTGAGGACTCTACTGTTAAACTGTAGTGTTAAAAACTACTTATTTTAAGGTGTAATAAATAGATTTTCTAGACGATTATAGAAACTGTTGGGTTGAATCAGACATGTCACGTGTTGACAATCACTTTAAAGCAGTAGCAAGTCCACATAACCTGAAACTGGGTTTGTAACTTGACACAGTGTTTTTGAGATGTAATAAATAGATTTTCTAGATGATCATACCAACTGTCGAGCTGAATCAGACATGTCACGTGTTGACAACCACTTTGAAGCAGTAGCAAGGTCAATCACATTACCTGCTCTGCATCCGCAAGCTTTGCGCTGCATAATGGCCACGGCCTCTCATGTTGGACAGACAATACCATAGTCATGTGAAACCGCCGTCCTTTGGCCAAGCCTACACCAGTGCTCTGTCTGATGGAGCTCAACAACCAAAATGTAACCACAACAATGGATCAAAGTGGCAGGACACACAAAAAAAGGCCCCCAGACGCAAACTGAGCTACCAACAACCATGATATATGAGATACTATCTATCTATCTATCTATCTATCTATCTATCTGATGCTTTCTCTCCATCTCCTATAATTATTTCATTCACTTTCCACTGATCACACTAACTATGCATGCACAGGTCTGTCACACCGTCACGCCATGAGGGCACCCTTTCATCTGATACAACAACACCAATTCTCAGCCTTTCATCGAGGCGACAGCCGAATTAGAGGTCACCCCTCAAGTAATTACCCTTTTTCACTAAAGAGCTCTCTATGATGGCAATGAAGAAATGCTAAGAAAAATTGTACTACATTGCAGAGGAGCCGTGATGCATGGGCTGGGGTTTAGTGTTAGTATGAATTTTTACTTCACTTGGCAGTTGTTGCTGTCGTTTACAGTCTGAAAATATGAGGATATGAGAAAAGAATCAGCGTAGTCTAACGTGAGGACAGTGTAAGTCTGACATTAGCGGTTGTTGTTCATGCTAATGAGCTGAACAGCCATGCCTGAGACCACAGCTTGGTGAAAAGAGTGAGTGTTGCATGTGTTTGTCCAGTGGTCAAAGAAACAGAGGGAATCACATGAACACGGACAGTCACTCAGGACAAAAGATAAACACAAGCCACGGGGAAAGTTTCACTTTCATTAAGACGGCCTCCCTTACATATAAGAACACAAAAAGACACGGGCATATTGTATATGCAATGCAGATACTGTACATGAACACAGATATTAACTAATGAAGTTTTGGGGATTAGGATAATTAATCTCATGGAGGTTTGGGAACAAACTAAAGTAAAGCTAAAATTTCTCTGAGTGACATGCTATCTGGAGTTCAGTCTATTTAGAGTATAATATAAGCACTCATGTAAATCATTAGTTTGCATTTCATGCTTTACCCTGTAATCTCTTTGTCAACTGAACAGATATACAAGCAGATGTTCTTTTCAAAGTATCTCTTACACTAAAGGCTTGATAAGTTCTATGGAGATTTAACAGAAATCTCTTAAATATTCCAGTTAAGTGTGGGTGGGTGAAACCCACAACTGTTCTATGATGAGAAACCAGTATGGCACCTGGATGAGACAGATGTGTAACTAGCAGGAGCTTCAAACTAGCTGTCCTATTTTTTCACTTAGCAGAATTGTCATCTTATTGGAGAACCTCCATCTGACCCCCGGACTACAGAGTAAAAGACTGTCTCAAAAAAGTTGCTAGAAGCAGTGTCAAAGTCAATTTTTGAAGGCTCTAGAGCTGGCAGTGTTGACATCTTGGTCGGTTGATCCAGACTGAAATATCTTAAGAACACTGGATGGATGACATTTCCTAAACATTCATGGTTCACAGAGGATGAATCCTGACTAATGACTAATGAGGTGGACATTTGTGGTAATGTCCTGAAAGGTACCGGATAGGTGCCTTGGTATTTGATACAGACAATCGTGTCTCATTCAGGATGAATTGTAATCAATTTGGTGATCACCTGACTTTTAATCTAGTGCCACCAGCAAGTCAATTTAAGTGTCCAATACCTTCAAAACTAATGACATTCCCATCAGCATCAAATTCCACTTTGTCTTTAGTTCTAAACTAAACAACTAAACTAAGATGATGACAATATTAGACATATTACCCACTAAACACCAGCATTCTATCATTGTCATTGTGACCATTAGCATTTAGAATCACTGTGCATAGCATATAAAAAAAAAGAACTATGTAGAATAAATAAAACTGATGTCGTTCAGTTGCACAAAATAACTATATATGTCTGCAGATGATTGATAAAACATGTCACCAGCGGCTGAGATTTCTACATTTTAAAACTAGCATGCCTAGCTATGTTACTTTCAGGCGTTCCAGACAACTGTCATCAAATCCTTGGTCAGCTATTAGATCGCGGTTGAAGTTATAGATGGCTTAATGTCCTTTTAAGATGCACTAACTAGATTGGCAGAAGCTGAAAGCCCTCTATTACATTCTGCAGTTCATGTTGCAGATGTTCCTCTGTCCTTCCACCGTCTCCAGAGTCTGCCTAAGGATATACAAACCCAACAGGCTTTCAGGCATCATTAGGCTATGACTCACCAGAATAAACGTCATACTGTTGAACCCCTTTGGTGCGGCTTTGTGAGGAAATCAAGTCATGTTTGCACGAATAACAGGAAACACTGATGCACCATAGTAATTTAAAGAAGTTGGGTTGAAAAGGACTCTAAAACACACTGCTCATATTAAGTGAAGTAGTAAAACTCATTTTAGGAGAGAAACAATAGTGCTGGCATTCAGCAATGACAAGTGAGTGAAAGTGTACCTAAAGCTACTCTAGAGTTAGGAATAGTAATATAGATAGAATAATAACTTTTGCCAAGATTATAAGATTACATTTAGATAAAGGTTTCCAAATCTTATAAATAACATTTACTTTGCAAAACTCAGCTGTGAGAGTCAAATTATGTTCCAAATCCAGCCCCTGAAAAGCAGGTGCTCCTTATGTTTATGAAGCCTATGTTTATAAAATGGCCACTGTTTGAGCATAAAACAAAAAAAGCTGCATGAAAAAATTGTTTTTTGTTTTTTTTTAAAGAAGGGCTTTTCAGTTTGGACTAAATCCTATTAGATTGACTTCAATGTGTGACAGACAGGTTTGATGAAACAGAATTATCTAAATAGAAGAAAATCAATGTTGATTTGAAATTGCCCAAAAAGACAAAAAATGCTTGAAGCTTCTCTTCCCGTCTTTCCAGCTCTGGAACATTTACAACAAAGTTGACAAAACAAATGGTCTCTGCATTTCCCAAACACCTAATAGTGTTGTGGTAACCACCTTAACTCTACAGTCCACCAGCCATTCTCTGACAGATCATTCCTCTCAATACAAAGCTCTTTAGCGACAAAGCAAACTCTGGTATCTCTCACATTTCCTCTAATGCTGCCACCCATCCATCCGGATAAAGCCAAATCAGAACACCTTGCTTAGTTTTGATTGCCTTTAATCTTTCTTAATGGGAAACATTCATAAGAAGCTGGTTTCTTATTAGCACACAGATTATTCTTCCTGTATGCTTTGCAGCAGTCAGTAAGAACATCTTCTGATTGCTGCTATCCACCAAAGGAGTCCGCACTGGGCTCTCATTTGCCCAAGTGGGATAATGCCACTTATTCTTTGTTATTTCATTAAGTGAAATGTAGAACAACTATTTCTTGGAAGGGGAAGATAAACCCTGACATAAAAGGAGCAAAGGAAAGGGTGGGATCAGAAATCAGCAGAAAACAAAATTATCTGGTCACTATGGCCACAGTGAAGTAATGTGTGACAGAGAGAGTGCTGTGATTTAATACCATTCCATATTTCTTTACATTAAGCGCAGCATCAAACTGATTTAATGCCTCTGAGGGGAAGGCAGGCAATTCCAATGGAAACGCATTGTTGTGACAATCAAAACTGATGTGATTAGAGTTTCAGAAAAGGCCCTTCAACAAGCTGTATTCAGTCGAAAAACAGAAGTAACACTGCTGTGTGAATCCAAGTCTGAAGAGTGGTGAGTGAGCAGTTTCACAGGAAACCATCCTGAAAGTCTCACATTATCACCCTGAGAGAAACCTTCACTTTAAGGTCAGGTCAACACAGAGTCAAAGTAAAAGTATTTTATTAAAAAACATATATATATATATTCATCTACCACAGGTCAGCATGGCAGCATCCAGTAAGCCATTAGCACAGAGAATTGACAGAGAGACAAAACTGGCATAATCCCACCAGGAGATCTATTATTCATTAGTACATCTCTGGATACAGCAGGGCAAAGTTTGCCAGAACATGTCTGTGTGTGAGGCCACTCCTACTCTGAAAGAAACACACAGATGGCAAAGCATGCCTCTGATGTGTTCAAAGGCGTTGTGGTGAAAGGTTGCCAGGGCCAGAAGGAGCCACTCCAAAAACTAGGCTCACGCTGCTAAGCTAAAAGCATGCACGCCTGTCTTTGCTATCTGCAACATTTTTTGTGAGGTGAACTTACTCATCCTATTCACCCAGAGAGAAAATGCATGCAGAGTTATGGGTGTAATAATGAAAAAGAGACAGATAAAGTCCCTCCACATAACTATAATAACTTCCTACAGCATAAGACGTCTTTTCATTCATGTATACTGCTCTCTGACAGACATATGACAAGCTTTGCATTACACACAATTACAAACGCATCCTGTTAATCAACCACATCCTCGATGCGCTCCCTCCCTTAACACGCCCACAGCCCCCCCCATCTCTATTTCTGTCCCTTATCTACCCAGAGTGTGGCAGAGGTCCTCTCTTTTGTTACAGTCACAGTATGGGTGAGCCTGACAGCCTCATAACTCAACACCAGCTCATAAAGAGAGTATAGCCGCAACTTAGCTCAACACTCACTGACCAAAGAGTGGGGAAAAACAAAAATGTTCAAAGTGCTCTTCTCGATGTGTCACATGCAGCAACATGCGTGACAGCACGATTCAGCCGTTGCTTTCCCAAATTAAAGATTACAGTGCTTACCACTCAACCGCTGCTTTGATTAGGATCCATCCGCAGCAACTCTAAATCTATTCTCATTTTAATTTAGAGGTTTTGACCTAGAACAGAGGATGATGACATTGAGGTGGTACTTGTAGCATGTTGATCTTTTCTCAAAACACTGAAGAAAAAATAGGCCTGAAAAAGGTTTTACAAAAACTGAAAAGAACATCTTCACTGCCACAAGCAATCTCTAAGTCCTTCTTGTGCAGATATATTTAGACATGGCATCGTCTTCCATTACCTTCCATTTATGGACAGAGAGATAAACTGTCCGACTGAGAAAAGTTAACACAAACTGAGAGATTTACTTCATTCCTAATCTTTGGACTGCAGTATGGATTGGCTCACAGCATGACTCCCTCTGTTATATTATATAATAGAAGATATACAATCATTGCATCAGAAAATAACTCAAACTGTAGCTGACAAGCTTGTGTTTTTGTAGTTAGACTGCAGTTGTGTTTTTTTGAAGGAAAAAACTTGCAGTGTGTGTTTTTAAAATTTCCGTGTGATCACAGCTCACCCACAGATCTTTTACGCCTGCCATTTCTATTGTTAAAGTTTTATTGACTTACTTTATTGCAAAGTATGAAACATAAGCAATAACACAATTTATTTCTGGCTTGATTTTACTGACTTACGCATCATCATGGATGTATGCCTCCGCCAACCAGTGAAGTTGCAGTTTACATCCATGTCTGTCCACACTTAATATATGTAGCAAAGACTACATATATTATGAGTTTAATAAAAAGAATTAAGTTTTTTTTTTACAACAGATAGGAAGTTATCACTATATTGCCATGTATGATTCCAGTAAATTATTTTCAGTCAGAAACATGCTGCGTTTACTTAGAAACGTTTTTAAATTTTATTTTATATTTTTTACAGAGGAATGGTAGAAAGCTTGCTCACATGGTGCAATGACAATGACCTGAAGCCCAACATCAACCAATGAACTTGTAGTGGACTACCAGAGGAACAGGACAGAGCACAAAGTTTTAGCCTTGACAGAAGACAATGCTTCAGTTATGGATGTTACTACAAAGAAGCTACAAATTCTAAAAAAGGGAATGCTTCACACACCACTTCAACCTGGAAGAAGATCAATACAATCATCACAGTTTTAGGATTAGTGTCACCAATTCAGTATTTGATCAAAGGGTAAATATGCCCATCTCCCCTTCTGTTCCTGAGTTATAGCGTTGAATAATGACCAGAGAAGTATTTTTGCACAACATTGTGAGGAAGTTGCCTTATGACCATTTGGACATAAAATGTATTATTAGCGTATACATTTGTGTGTTATGGCCAAAAACATGTTTTGTGAGGTCACGGTGATCTTTGGCCACACAATCTAATCAGTTCATCCTTGATTTCATGGTGTTCCAGACATATTGAGTTCCTGAGAATAGGACGGAGGTGAAGTGACCTTTGGCCACCAAATTCTACTCAGTTCATTGAAGTGGTGAACCTACTGACGGACTAACATTGCCATCCCAAGAGCCATCTATCACACACTGCACTATATGTACACAGTCTCTAGAATCTCTGACCCTAAACACAGACCAGCTGCTGACCAGGGCTGCAATGGCCGGGTGAACCAAAAGGACCCGAAAGTGTCTAGACTGACATTGTTTTAAGGTGCAGAACGTTATTACATCTAAATGTTTAAAATTCACACGGCTCTAGTTTTTAATCATCAGTGAGGATGAAACTGTCTGTCTCTCTCAATGAAATATGATACTACTACTGTTGTGAAAACAAGCAGGTGTGAAATGAAACTGATCCTGTTCAGGGTAAAAAATTAATTGTTGTTGTTGGCAGAATGAGAATTGATGGGCCACTGGTCAAAATCTGACAATGACATCATCACAGTCTTTATTACTGTATATAGTGTAGGTAATAGTTCAGAAGATTTAGGAGGTGGAGGTGACCTCATGCAATGTAATGCCCCACTATACATGTCTTGCAAAGACACAATTTTTTTTTTCTGCTGCTGCATTCCACAAATTCTAGTGATCTTTCCCTTACAGGCTCCCTGTGTTTGACTGCAATCACTGATTTGGGTGTTAGAAACGAAAACCTCAGAAGCTGCAAGAATAACATTGGGCAACAAACACTCCTTTGAACACAGCTGTGACAGATGAAAAAGAGAAGTAGTCCACATGCAGAATTTAACCGTATCACAAGTGTTTATTAAAGGAGCATTTCAAAAAGCAGTGCCCAGTTTTGGAAACTTTTTCCACTGTTAGTGATTTTGTCCTTCATCTGTAAACCAATCTGTGACAGGATATGCGCACCATCCACCTTCTTTACTCCATCAGACATTTTATACAAACTTTAAATGGCCCCTATTGAGCCTCACACATGTTCCAACACACACAGCCCCAGAAAAGCCTCCTCTGTTACACTGTTGACACAACACCCAGAAGATGCCAGTACAAGTCCTAAAATTGTAGCCACACTGTAAGTGAGCCACAGTACCAAACAAAACACCTTTGACTCAACCAAATTCTTCATGATTGACATTGACATTTAACTGGAACACTTTAGCACAAACACAATATTATTCAACATGAGAATCACTATTATTTTGTTGGATTTACACAGAACTGTAATTATCTGGAAGTGTGCTGATAACTGGCACATATTATTATTTTACGCCATTTGCACGGTAACAGAAATATTGTACAATCCTCTATATTAATTTTTTTGCTCCAAACACTGTGTATCAAGTATAATATGATGAGCTCAAGCCCCGAGTAAATCTGAAAATGGATCCTATCTGCCCTCACTATTACACACACCTACATTCACTCAGCATGAGAGGTACAGCCACTCATACAGACAGGCATATTATTCATACTGTTGGCTAGTGACTATGTTATACTGATAGCTTGCTACTGTTATAGGCTACTATCGATTTATATGGAAACAGTTGAACCGCCACAACTTGTTTTTACTTGTCTAGAAAAAAAGGAAGTGGGATCAGAGTCACCATGGAAACTAAAACAATCTATTGGTGTTTTGTATGAATCACATGTCATGATCATAACAGGAAAATTGCAAAGACTCGACTGTTTTAGAACCCCAATTGGAAAGTTAAATGCAGACTGTTAAGTAATAGATTCACTTCTATAAATAAATAAAATAACATTAAAGGCCTTCTTTGTAGCCTAGTTTACATTAGGCATGTTCAACTTTGAAGCTTTACAAGGGAGCACTCTGAAATGTTAAAGCATATCTCACAAAAATGTGTCATTTACATGCTGCCGCAAAGAGCAAGACGGCAGGCACTGCAATGAAGTTTTAAAATACTTCTTCAACTGACATGGTTGCCAAGAAATAATTACATTATCTAGCGAAAGACAACTCCATTTTACTTGCCAAAGAAAAAACCGCACTCACCTTGACAGAGTAACAGATGTGAATTCCAGGTGATGAGGACAGAGCTGATGGAAACAGTCGGTTTATCTGACCCTAAAAGAGAGAACTCAGCCAAGGAAGAGATACTCAAATGCCAGCGTCAAACAGACAGCCTGCCGTCTCCAGTCTGACATGCACCGACATGCATCGTCCAGCCCCGCTCTGCGAAGCATCAATTTCCACACCGCTATATGGAGGAGGGCCCCACAGTGCATGACTGAAGCTACCTCCAATAGAAATGCAGGGCAGAGCTCCGCGTCCCCTAAAAGGGGCGGGTTTTGTGTCATTGACAGCATCTCTTTCCGTGACGTATTGAAGAGGACCCCAAAAGCAAGGACACACGGTCAAACTCATCACTTTGCAAGTGAGTCACTTAAGTCTGGTCTTCTAAATTATTGTAATTAATTGCAGATGCATTTTAATTTTAGATCCTTGTTTCCATTTGCAAATAAGAAGGGAAATTGCTCTTTTTTGCTTTTACTAATCGAATGAGAAAATTAAGGTAAGATGGCGAGTGTGAGCACTGTGATTTCCATTTTTATGGATGAAATAAACTTGACTTGACTTGACTTGATGTCAAAGTCTCCAAAACGACAAGATGTCAGAATAATAAATAACAGAATTTAAAGGCCGTAAATTATGATGTACTGCCATCTGCTGGACATGTTGTAGAATTACAGATTTTCAGTCGTGTTCATGGCATAATGAGAAAAATGTACTAAAAATTTGAGAAAAAAGAAAAAATAGAAGAAGAAGAAAAAATATTTGCATATGCATAGTGAGTGACTAAGCAGGTTTGCAAATGTATGTGACCCTGACATAAGTGGAATTCTTTTTTTTTGCACAATAGCAAAAAAAATAAAGAATTACAACATCAAAAACAAAAACAATAAAAACAACACCACCAACAACCTTATCTTTTTTTTTTAAAAAGCCTTACAATTTAGGATTGTCCAAATCAGGTAGAAAATTGTCTATTTGACTGTGAGAGCAATTATGATTTCCTTTTCTGAAAGTCTGAATGAGAGGCTGTTATATCACACAAGCTTGCAGGCTTGCTGTTCAAGGACTCCCTGTAACAAAATACTTTTCACGGAGAGTCAGCCTGATTGCAACAGATTACGTGTGAACGCTGGCAAGCTAGAAGGTTACTGCAGTACCTCCAATACAAAGAGGTGGATTCTATGACACAGCCAACATTATGCTCTGCTGTGAACTCAGTGTGACATTCGAGAAAAACATTTTTTCAAGTATTTTTCTCTGTCAAATTAGAAAGGTTACAGTAAAGACCAAAGTATTCATATGGAAAGGATTATGAATTCACAGCCGCTGAATATTCCTTCTGTAGGCTACAGTTCACACAGGCTGAACTCACACAAGTGAGCTTTGAAGGTTGCCTCTTCCCCCTTCCAATCAGCTGTGGCTTGTGAGAACCTTATATAAGACCAATGCTCTGCAGATTTGCTGTTGACTATAGTATGTGAGCAAGTATCATTGTGGAAAATTGCTTGAGAAAGAAAATCACAAACTGTTTTATTGTGAGCAAATGAGAACTCTTACAGACTTTTAAGTGTTACTCCGTTTTGTGCCAACCTTTTCGGTGTGGATATTATGAAAATTATGGTTGTGTGAAATGTAACCATGACTGTTTTAGGTAATGTTGAAATTGAAACTTCTCAGAATGCATTGCTTTCAAATTTGTCATAATTGGACTTTGAATTTATGTGGTTTTACATTTTGTTTATGAATTCTGATAGAATATTCAAATGCCCATATTTAAGAAACTATATTCAAGTTTCTCAAATTCTGATCTGAAAATTTTAATCAGCCAAATTTGTGATTAAATATTCAGACTCGAACATAAGAGGTCTGATAGATTCCTCCAGGCTCAATTGCTTAATGCTGGATGTTAGAATTTGAATTATGGTGTCTTGAACCAATCCAATGTAATTAACCTTATTTATTTGACAATTTAAAGAAATTAAGCAGAATTTGACTAACTAAGCATTGTTTTAAATATCACACACTTTTTTTACCTGAATTCATCAAACCTAAATCTAATATCAATTTTTGTATTTCAACATTTTAGATGACCTTCTGTAAATTTCAAGTGAAATCCAACGTACATAAAATTAGGGAGATGATTTTCAAAGTCAAATAATAAAATGCCATACATTCTGTGGTCTTTAAAAGTCAATATGCATTCAGCAGTGGTTAAATCTTAGGTATTCACTTGCTTTTAAATTTCAACTCATTATTATTATTACTATTATTATTATTATTATTTACTAGGATGTGAGAATTCATGTCCAATAGGTTAGCCATGCAGACAGTAACAGTTGATCCCATAGAAGTCATGTTTCTTCCCTGAGACTACATTGTCCTTCAGGTTCACAGCAGCATGTGTGATGGAGCTGTTGAAGTTGCGATGGGCCTTCGTCTTACTGAATGAGTTTTGAAGGTCCAGGAGGCAGAGAGATGCACCTTCTCTACCCACTGTCCCGACTCTGTCCACTGGGCGAATGTTCGCCATGACAGGAGCCCTCGGCAGGATGCTGGGGTTAGAAATACTGTGTGGCAGCTCTTTGCCCTTTGCCGGTTTCTCCTGCCCTGAAGCTGCCCTTAATGATAGCTCAATGTGTGATTCAATACCTGCCAGATCCTTGGTCACAGATGACTGACTAACGCTAGATACATTTCCTTCAGCTTGTGGTTCATCGTTTACATGCAGCTCAATCAGGGTTTTCTTCTTGTTGACCTCCATTTCTTCCTGGGAAATTGGGCGGCTGTACAGGTCCAGGGTTCTCTCTGTACCTGCGATTGGGGCAGCGTTAGCCTCTTGCCTGCTGTGTGAGGCAGATTCTTGCCTTGGACTAACATCAAACTGGACTTTGAAGTTATCTCTCCCTCTATCCTTAGATGCAGAGTGTTTGCTCTCACTTTGTTGTTTGTGTTGGACTTCCTGGTATGCCTCAGTGCTCCCTGCTTCTGTGGAGCCAGAGCTGTAGTATGATTGACTATGACCATTTTGGTTTGGATCTGGTGTCTCATTATACTTAACTGTGATCTCCCGTGGCCTGTGTGGGTTTATAGCAGCTGAAGCAGTGCCTTGGTTTGGAGCTAGAGATAGATTTAGGAGTTCATCAACAGCGGGACTGCAGGTGCTCCTCTGTCTTCTTCTACATTCTACTCTGGGTTTAGAGGGAACAAACATCGGAAAGGACCTTTCTTTCTGCAGGGAAAGGAATTCAATAGGATTAGTGTTGCACACTGTCAATTTTGATGTTAAAGGTGCATATTCTCAAAGATTCTACCAGTGGTGCAGTGTGTGAATTCATCCCAGTTATGTCACAGATTTTGTCCTTGAAGTCATCTATCTGTAGAGGATTTGCTGGCCCCGATCCTTAGAAAAATAAAAAATCAATATTACTGTATTTGATTTAAATCATGTTAAAATCATGCATATGAAATTATTAGATTATTACTTCACAGAGAGGCTTTCATCTTCTCTAATAGCAACATTTTTTTAGTTTTCAGCTTCTTGCTCAGGGACTAAACAGAAATTACTGGGGAGGAATGGCATGTCAGAGGAATGTCAGAAAAGAAGGAGCGTATGTCACAGTCTATAAAGGTGTGCTTTGCCACACGCGGAGAACAGAATAGTGCTGTTAATGAAATAGAAGATTCGAGCCCACTCCCCACCCCAAATAACATTTGTACAGTCCCTAATATATTAACATAAGTACGTTTAGGCTTCTTTACCTGTGTGGTGCATTTGGTACGATGTGAGCCAGTGTGTCCTCTCCAAATTTTTCAACATGTTGCTTGTCCGCTCAGATATTGACAAATCCCAGTCACGAAGTTTAGGGTTGGGCAGCACTGTCTTTGGAGGAGTTGGGTAGAAAACCTGGTTCTGTCCCTTCAATGGCTTTGTATGCTGGAAGGAAGATGTTAGAGCATTGAGAAAATGATCAGAACAATATTACGATTTGATGATTTGGAAAACCTTAATGACAATGTGAGCCATATACTGTATTTCATTACTCACATTGCAGAAGCCATGTTCTCCGGTCCACATAACAGCTTTGTTCTTGGTGTTCATGGTTGTCTCCAAGACCTCGTGTCTGTATGGACTACCTGCACATGGAAATGAAGACATCTTAAACCTCTCTAAGAACATATATTTTATCATTCCCCATTAACCACAATGCCCTCTCACCTATAGCTTTGCTCAGCAGAGTGACGTCCGGTGCACTATTTGGGATGAGGGGGTTGAGGAAAGGTTGGGAGGCAGCTCTGACTCCTGTTTTCGGGTCATCTGGAGAGTGGAAGGATGGAAACATTGCAAACTTGGAGATGTGGGACGAATAGGGATGTTCTTTTGGAGTTGCTAGCTTTATCATTTTCTCCCTGTTAGAAGCACAAGGAAATTAAATGATTTGAAGGCAGACCTATGAAAACCTAGGATGGAAGTTTGTAACTTTGCAAAAAATACTATCAGAAAGTACTCACGCCATATTTACATCAGTTGGTTTTGGTATACTGAGAAAAGAAATGAAATTGATGTTTTATTTCTTGTTAATAACAACAATACCAATTGTTATGATTAATGATGGCTACTCACAGCTGGTCATTGAGACGAACTTTACTTTTCTTTCTGCCAGTGTTGTAACATCTTTCTTGACCGGTGACATGCCTGTAAAGGTGAAACAATCCATTGGCGCTGCAGTTGATGTATTCCATTGTAAATTTCATCATGTTTTTACACTCACTCAGATATGATGGCTTCTTCATTATCAAAGTGATAATGGCCATGTAAATCCGAAGGGATGCCAAGTTTAAGGGAGGACCTGGGCTCCATCTGGCTGCTGGAGCTCTGACTCAGAATAAAGGAGGGTGAAGAAGGCAGGCTGAAACACTAGGACAAATAAATGAGGGCAAGAATGCAGAGAATTAAGCCACATCTGGGGTGAAACCTTTTCTTTTATTATGAAAGGTACAACCACTTGTCTGTTGATAATACCAATACCAATATGGAGGAGAACAGATGTTTCTACCAGTTTCTTCTTAACTTTAACACAACTAGCTTGGCTCATAAATGAATGGTATGTTTACACACATTTTAACATAAGTGAAAGCATACAAATGCACACATGTATGTTTATTTCAATTAAATAAAAACAGTTTTAACTATGTCACAACAAGATATAGTGAACAACAATTAATCAAAAAGAATCCCTAAAACCTATGGTCATGTTCACTTACCTTGGCAGTGGTTTAGAGAAATCAATGGGATACATTTTTTTAGTCTTTGGAAAATGGCAGAAATGTCTTCTTAGTCCAAATGGATAATAGTAGAAACATTGAAGCCTCCTTTGGCAGAAATGGACTCCCTGTCTTCACATGTGACCAGTGAGGTAGTTTTGGATTCCTGGCTCAGCCAGAGTGATGGTGTTACATTAAAGAACAATAGAATCGGAGTGAGGGACACCCAATCCAGTCCGTAGAACACAGCTTTAAACAGAGGTGTGGTTTAACTAGCTTTTGTAAGACTGAAACATCACCACACATTTTGCTTGATAAGATCAGAAGAACTATCAACTGTAACCTTTGGAAAGTAATTGTTTGTCCATGTCACACTGTCAGGCTCACAGTTTTAATAACTGGGGGGGTCAAAATGTACTGACATTTTACATCATGTCACTATTTTCATATCCAGTGGATAATCACTGCTCCGGTTGCCCATCATTCAGTCATCAAGTGTGGATCTGATAATATTACACATTCACAGTTTGGTGAACTCATACGACTAAGCATGGGGTGGAATGAAAATCAAGCTGGCTCCAGCTGGCACACACTGACACCAGATACAAGCTATGTGTGTGTGTGTTTGTATGGTGTTTTGTTACAGGCGTCGTCTTTCGTTGTGTCCATTCCTTGGCAACATATAAAGTTGTATGCCTTAGACAAAGCCACAAGTCTAGAAGACAAGTTTAGTCTGAGTCTGAGGGTTATCCTGTTCTAATGACAATTTAAACGTAACGTGCTCATTTTGTAGAACATCTTCCTTCAGGATTTAGTGGACGCCTATGCGCTGTCCATGGTGCTACTTACCGATTGAGCATGAATAGTGTTAACTTACCAGACACATAAGACTGATGAAAGTAAAAAAAATCACAAAAGTAATCATTATGCAAAGTAATTTATCCATTTTTGGATTGTGTGTGTGTGTGGATAATTTCAAACTTTTCATATAAAAGGATTTGTATTGATCCCCAAAACTCGATTTGATGGGATTGTCTCCCAATTAAGAAATCTCATTGTGTCAATCCTGGGTGAGAGAATCCATACTAAAGCATTGTAATCCCTGATTTTACTAAGACATCCCCGAAATCCTGTCCACATTTAGGGATTGACTCAATTATATACATGCTTATATGAAAACAACATTGCAAACACTAAAGCCCTTGAAATCTTGGCTTCATTCAGTATTTCTCTCTCATGAAAGTCCAAATCCTTAGCATAAAATAGAAAATAGTGTTGTAGGATCCCATTACTCACAGTGATAAATTGACTGAAAAAAAGGCTTGCATTTTCAAGCCCTCTAAAATGGGACAGCACACCTGATCTGCTCCCATGTAAACTGCATCTAAATATTTGTTTCCAATCAGCTCACAGGGAAGACTTACACTTTGATCAATGCAGCTGCCTCTCTTTGGACATGCAATGGACTGCTTTCCAAGCTGCAAGGTTTGACTTGTTTTTTGGCCCTCACAATACCCATGTTCTGCATTCTGCTTTTTAATTGGGATTCCCAAGAGACCCTGTCCAAAGTCTCAGCAAAACACCCAAGACCTATCAAGCAGCCTAAGCCAAGTCCAGTAACCAATTATCCTGCTCTGCCCCAGCGGAGCAGACGCTTTCCAGATTACATTCCTTGCTGCTGCTGCTGCTGCTGCAGCATTCTAAATGTGCCACAGCCTGCAGTGATTACCCTATAATATTAACTTATTTTGCATATGCAGGTTAATGCTTAACCACTGAAGTTCAACCTAATATGTAGTTGTTATAGTTACCGACAACCTTGCAAACACTCTGATAAATTAACTCACCTATTTCTAAATGAAAACATGTGACATTGGGTATTCTCTCCATTGATGTTACAAATGACCAGTTAAACCCCCTTGCTAGACACTCAAAAACCAGCATTGTATCCTTTCTCCCAAACCACTACCAGGTCCAAGCCTTCATTTTTGGTAATTTGATTTAGGAATATTCTTTAAGTGAGCGTGTACAATGTCTTCAATTCAGATGTTTGACACAGGGCCTGTGCAACAATTCTTCATACGGAACAATGAAATACTGCAGTTTCTTTCAGAAAATACACCACAATGCATTGACTGTTTCACCAGTCCATGGTGACAAGGTCAGATTCTTTGTATGCCCAACCATCCACCCACATCCTACCTGAGGGTCAGGGGCACAGAGGTTGTGTGTGAGTCATGTTTTATTGTTTAAATATACATATTTTTCTTTTTGACTTAAGTTGTCCCTTTCAATCAAACACATCACTCTTATCACACACTGTTTTTAAAAAATGGATCTTGCCTGCACTTTTTAAATGTAAAGAAAACATCAAATATGTACTCGGTTTTGATTGGAGCCCTGCACCTTGTCTCTGGTGGTAAAGAATGAAGAGAGCGAGTGAACAACCTACCCTGCAGTTTGTTTTTCAGTTTCTAAGGAGAATATGCAGGCGCTATGTTGTGCTACACCTCTGCATAGTATTCAACAGAAACCCCCAGAGACACAACTCAATCTCGACTTGACTGACAGCTGTAACGTCTCTCAGGCATCATCGATCCGGTCTCAAGTAAACTGAATCTGTTTGACCACGTTTGCTCCCAGTGTTTCAGGGAGCAATGCGATGGGCTGTCTCATAAAGGGGAGTGAATTAATACATTTTTTGAGGACATCACTCCTCTGAAAAGCTCGGCTGCAGCCGCATCCCCCCGTCATCCTCTCCTCTAACTCTTGTTCTTTGCATTTGAGTGTCTCATTTGGTTCTCACAGCAGCTTTCACCATGACAACGTTTGACTTCTCGGATGTAGAGGCGTTTTTGGATTGCCACCCAGATCTCTTCGAGCAGTATCTCGTTCGAAAGGCAAAATGTGATCAAGTTAGCAGATGGTTGAAAGAGCATCAGCCGTCGAAACAAGTGTCCACAGCCGAGGAGAAGCGCGGCGCTGCCAGGGACCCGCTGTGGCCGACCAACTCAGACGGGCTCCGGCGCAGATCGTCCCACATGGAGCTGCGAAGGAACTTCGCCCGCTCCAAAGCCACCACCGCACACCGAACCTACGACGAGCATGTGAGCCTGAGCGAACACGAGTCCCAGTCCAGCATGAGGCGCCGTGCGCTCCTGCGTAAAGCCAGTTCCTTGCCTCCGACCACCGCGCACATCCTGAGCGCCCTGCTGGAGTCCAGGGTCAACGTGCCCCAGTACGCGTCCAGCGCCATCGACTACAAATACAGACTTAAAGAAACCAACGAGAGGGAGTTTTTCTTGGAGTTAGTAAAGGATATCTCCAATGATTTGGACCTAACAAACCTCAGTTATAAGATCCTGATCAATGTGTGTATTCTGGTGGATGCAGACAGGTGTTCGCTTTTCCTTGTGGAGGGACCCGCACACAAAAGGACACTGGTGTCCAAATTCTTTGATGTGCACTCTGGCACCACTGTCAGACCATCATCCAGCACCCTGAACTCCAATGAAGTGCAGGTGCCGTGGGGAAAGGGAATCATTGGATATGTGGCAGAGCATGGGGAAACTGTAAACATCCCAAACGCATATGAGGTAAAAGTAAGCTTGATCTACATGTGTTCGATAACTACACATTATTTGACTTAGACTAAAGTTAGGTTGAGGTATTTACAGTGTGTATGAAAAATATATGACTGGTGTGGGGCTTGCTATTGGGAGTAAATTACATGAAGGGCGACCCTTTTGGCCATATTCATACATAAAAAGTATTCACAAGTCAAAGCTGATTTTGAAGTTGAACTCTGTGAATTGAGTAAAGGAACGCTCAGTGTAGAAGGGTCACTCAACCATCAATAAATGGAGAAAAGGCACACTGTAATAAAAAAACTCTATCTATAAGATTCAAAGAAAAGGGCAGGAAAACAAACATTATAATTCTTTCCACAGCCGGATCTCGTCCTATACCATAGCAGTTGCACTTCACATCATTACAGCACGCCCCTGGGCTACATGGGAGGCTAGGGCTACATGATAATGCTGATTCCCATTAGGTCTATTACTGCAATAGTGTAGATGTGTGTCAGAGGTATTACAGTTTGTCCTGCGTATAGTAAAAACAAGAGGCCTGCAACTTTATTGTACGTGACACAAGTGCATAAACCTCAAATATTTGAAGCAGTGTATGCACGCAGGACTACAACGTCAAACGTGCTTGCATTTAGGTATATGTGTGTATACGTGTATTAATGTGTTATTGTACATGTTTTATATGTGTTTAACACTTTTTATGTGAACACTATTCCAGGACCACCGCTTCAGTGATGAGATAGACAAGTTAACCGGCTACAAGACTCAGTCCATCCTCTGTATGGCCATCTGTAACAGTGATGGAGAAGTCATAGGTGTTGTACAAGCAATCAACAAAAATCCCATGGGCACCCCCTTTACCGAGGACGATGAGAAGGTGAGCCGCTATTATGTCTCAGATCCATTTTGGGATTTTCAAGTTTACATCCACTTTATTGTTTTTTTATGTAACATCTTCAGTATTATTGCAGCTGGTTGGACCATTAAGTGTATCTTAGAGATGGAGTTAAAATTGGATTCTTGTGGAATACACACACACACACACACACACACACACACACATACACACACACACACACACACACACGCACACAGTAACACTCATTGTACAGAGGCTCTTGAGCCATGCAGCCAAACAAAACACTGTTTGTGCTGTGAATCTTCTTAATGGCTATTGAGAGGGGCAAAGTGTTCCCTCGGAAGCAAACCACCAGAAGAATGAAGTGAGGCGGTCAACCTCTTAAGTGTGGAGCATTACTGTGTCTGGCTGTGCAATCTACACCTTACACTTTTAATAGATACACTGTCAATTGCTCTATGAATGCTCCAATTGGAATTGGTATCCTAGAATTTAAATGTTTTAACAGCTACAGCCTATAAATACATTTTCCTTCCCCAAGTTTGTTGATGAGCAAGCATCAGCCAATACTAAAGCTACTTTTTTTTAAAACTCTTCATATAGTCGGCAAAACCAACATGCATCTTGGCCAAACAGTTAACCTCACCTCCAAACCCACTAAACACTTTCTACCTGTCTCAAAATGCTGTATACTTGTTGGACCAAAACATTGGCAACAACTCTCACTCAGAAAGCATACATTGTCACTCTAAACCCAATAATTAGTATTTCATTATAAAGTAAGAATAATACCTATTCATTTGATTGACTTTACTAAAGTACATGTAACAAGAATGACATTTGCTTCAACATCCTTTATTTGTTATATATTTGTGCATATAGCAATTTACTCCTGAAAAATAAAAAACAACCAAAAACAAATTCCTGAAATTCCAGAAATGCATCTATACTGTAATTACAACACAAACCATCAATGTAAACTATGGTATAATCGCTCATACTGTACAGTACTGTGAGGGTTCTAGTCAGCCCTGTCTCCAGCATTTGGCCACAAGTTCTCATCAACATTTTTTGTCTTCTCTTTTAGGTGTTTGGAACTATTACTTTGCTTTATTGTAAATATTCTGAAAACATGTTCTATATATTTTAATATGGTCACTGCAGAAATTCACAAAAAATGCCATCAATCTGTTCTGAATGTGTCTTAACAGGGTGTTGGCATTTAAGCAATGTGCTGCAGATTGCAAAGTTCTTGGCAGGTGGTGGCGCATGAATGAGAAAAGAGTTCATTAAGTCCACATAGACTTCTGTTTTGCTAACTGTGTGAAGATTTTTGACAATGTGACTTCAGTTTTGAACAATACATGTTAGCAATCCAAAGAAACGGTAACGCATTGTGTACCTCAAACACGCAAGAAGTACTGTCTTCTCGGTTAAATTCTACAAACAAGGTCATAAAAAAGAAAAGGTGCTCATGTGACTCACTCTGTGTAGGCTAAATACATAGAAAAGACAGAGAGATGCTGCTGCAGTAAATCTCTGTAGTCACCAAACATTTTATGTTTATTCATCTTTGCAAAAGTTTAGCTGCACTGAGATACAACAATTTGTCCACAAGGTGGCGGAATAAAGTTGTGGAAAATCATCTATTCTAGTGACACTTGTTTTGTGGCCTCCAGTTCAAATAAATCTACTTTAAACAAAGTTTTGAGTTTGCAGTAATGTAATTTTACCAGCTGCACAGTGTGTGTGTGTGTGTGTGTGTGTGTGTGTGTGTGTGTGTGTGTGTCATTATTGCCAAATTGGGTCCTGAACTACCACAGAGGCGGTTTTTGAATACTTTCCCAGTCTGTCGGTGGATAGATTTTGTCACGTGATAGTGTCACAACCCGACATGATGCATGTGTGTTGTTGGGATCCAAATGAAGGCCAAGTTTGAAGATGGGGTTGGTCCTATTAAGGGTATTGGAAAGAGGGTGTAGGAAGACAGAAACGGACATTCCCCCAGAAGATGGTCTCCAGTTTTTGTTTTTAATGATTTCGCTATATCTAAATATTATACAAAACTCTAAACAAAGCCAAAGCAAAGTAACTTTATCCTCTGCTTTTGAGCAACAAAGACTCTGAAAATAGAAAAAGAATCACAACTTATCTCAACATTTAAGAGCCCTTGATGTCTCACTAAATGCCGTCTTTCTCCAAATCAATACTTCATTAATCTATTTGAGAGACATGTGTGCAGAGAAGCAGCTGACTCAATCATGACTTTCTACCCCCATTCCCACTCACTGTTTCTTGGTCTCTTACCTAGTTTATGCCCTTTTGTTTAGCATACAAATAGCTAACATTGTTATTGATTATGCATGTTTTTCAGAACTTTTTCTTTCTTCTTACTTTTACTCAGGTACTGCAGATGTATCTACCCTTCTGTGGAATATCAATTTCCAATGCCAAGTTGTTTTCGGAGTCTCGCAAGGAGTATGAAAGGAGTAGGGTAAGAGAATATGAACTCTGCATTTACAAAAATATGTTTAGTTGTTTTATAGCCACTGGAGAATCAACAATAACGTTAACATTGTTATACTTGAGTAAAAAATGTAGATGCAAATAGATTGACAGATATATATGTCAACACTATGCAATCAACATAAGTCATCAGAGGCCTTCCTCGCTGCCACAGGCTCTGCTGGAGGTGGTCAACGACCTGTTTGAGGAGCAGACCGACTTGGAGAAGATTGTTAGGAAGATCATGCAGCGAGCGCTGACGCTGCTGCAGTGTGAACGCTGCTCTGTGCTTCTACTTGAAGACATTGACTCACCTGTGAGGCTTTTTATCTCTTCTTACGTTTTTCTGACCTCACAGATTCATTGACTTTAACTTTAGCATTAATAAATGTAGATTCTCTTGTGCAAAACTCTCCTATCTTTGTTTCTAAATGTTGTTCCTGCTGGTTGTGATGATGCATATTTCATAATTAGGTGGTGAAGTTCTCCAAGACATTTGAGCTCATGTCTCACCTGTGCAACATGGACCATGACATCAGGTGAAAGAGGCATTTTGAATAGGACAGAATGATTTGCTTATTAATTCTGGGGGGGGTTAATACACATAGGGGTATGCCAAAATAGCAACAAACACCATAAATATATGTGATGTGCATACATACAAATCCATAGTAAGATAGTGGTTAGCAGGAAGAAAAAGAAACTCTGTCAATATTTACTGCCGTTGTGTTGCACGTGTAAGTGCCAAGACCTGACTATTGTTTCCTGTCTGTGTTATTGGCCACATCAGCATGGAGAAGCTATCGTGTTCCGATTGGCTAATCAATAACAGCATTGCTGAGCTGGTGGCTTCCACAGGACTGCCTGTTAACATCAGTGATGTGTGTCAGGACCCACGCTTTGATGCTGAGGTGTGGACACAATAGTCTCCCGCTTAGACCTATTAGAGCTCACACAATTGTATGGACACACACCACAAACACCAGCAAATATAAATGTATGTGTTCTGTTTTAATTAATTTCATGGTCAAAGAAAGAACGTGGACCCCGTCATTTCTCAAACATAAACTATTGTTAAACTACTGTCTTCCACAGGCGGACCAGGCCTCTGGGTTCCACATCAGATCAGTTTTATGTGTCCCTATCTGGAATCGAACTCACCAGATAATTGGTAAATTGACGAGAAATCAATAGTTTGTCTTCACTCGGATACCAGTTTTCATGTTACAGGAAACTCAACAATGTGTGTGTTGTGTCTGTGTGTGTCTGTGTGTGTCTCTGTGTGTGTGTGCTTTATGCAGGGGTTGCACAAATTCTGAACCGACTAGATAGGAAGACGTTCAATGATGCAGATCAGAGACTGTTTGAGGTTTGTTTTTTTATCATAGCCGGTACTTTTAAACTTTGTTTTAAGTGTTCCTTGTTGCATTGGATACACATTATGCCACATTTTTTAAAGTTCCTTTTATGTGTTTTTTTCTCTGTCTTTTTCTTTATGTACAGGCATTTGTGATTTTCTGTGGACTGGGAATAAACAATACTATGATGTACAATCAAGTTAAGAAGACATGGGCCAAGCAGTCTGTAGCACTGGATGTGAGCACTGCAACATATTGAATGTACAGTATGAGAAAATAATAATTGAGAAAAGTGGCTCTCCACATTCATCAACTAACCTGAGCAGCTACATAATCCTTGAAAAACATGGTTCTGCTTCTCTACCATAAATATACAGAGAAGACTACCATACCATAAAGAGAAGAAGGAAAGATAGATGGAATTGCAATTCTTGGAATATATTATCTGCTTCAACAGTGTCTTTTTTTAAGAGTTTGTTTTATTCTGTTTGCTATGTCTCACTGTTTTGCATGATTATTTTTTTTCAGATGTTGTCCTACCATGCTACCTGTTCCAAGGTAGAAGTTGACAGACTCAAGGTAATCTCAGAGAAAACAACACGCACATTACCACTATACCAACTCTCTGAAATGTAGAAAAATCTGTTGAGTATAATTTGTAATCACCTTTTGGTGCTTAGCATCCTCCCTTGCTGGACCTGTGTGATTGACAGCTGTGTTCTCTGCCCCCCTAAGGCAGCTAAGATCCCCCTGAGCAACGAGTTAGGCATTGATGAGTTTTATTTCAACGACTTCTCTTTGGACAATGACGCCATGATTACAGCGTCACTCCGGATGTTTCTGGATCTTGGTGTTGTCCAAAAGTTTAAAATTGACTACGAGGTGAGGCCCTGGAATATGTCCTGTGGTATGGCAGTGTGTTTGTATGTATATTTATCTATATGCCTGTCTTCTTGTAGGTTTTGTGCCGCTGGCTTTTGACTGTGAGGAAGAACTATCGAACTGTGGCGTATCACAACTGGAGACATGCCTTCAATGTGTCGCAGTGCATGTTTGTTATGATCACAGTACGTTTCAAGATTTCCAACTTTTCTCATGCCAGAGTCTTGTGTCAGATGTTGACCCCCTGCAATCTCTCTCTGGGTTTGATTTCACTCCCTACTGTCAAACTGTCTGATACACTATAAAGTCAAATTTCCACCAAAAAAAACATCTAAACTTAGACCCTTGATGAGGATTACAAGTTGTTGAGGTTATTGTTAAGTCTTGGTGGACTTATGAATAATCAGTTGCTAAAGAAAACATAATTAGGAGGAAATATCCCAGGAGAAACATCTATAAGAAAAATTTCAAAAGAAGAATATTTGGGTTAAGCCTCAAAGAGAATGATCAACATGAATGTTAAGGTAAGCTGAGAGCTTGCACACATAAATAAACAAATTATCAAATTTAGCTCTGATGAAGGTTTTCCCATCCCATCACATGCACCAAATGGCAATAGCTAACAGAGTATACAATATAAATAGAACTAAACAGAATAGGCAGATAAGGATTGGATTGGTAAGAATATGCCTATCTGCTTTATAACAGACAGCCAAATTCCAGGATGTCCTATCAGAGGCTGAGATACTGGCACTAATGGTTGGCTGCCTGTGTCATGACTTAGACCACCGAGGCACCAACAACGCATTTCAAGCTAAGTAAGTGACGCAGGCCTGAAGTATAGTGACGGAGCAAGTGTCTCATAGGCGTCTAAAAGTGTCACTGTTTGTTTTTTGTCCTGCAGGACCGGCTCTGCTCTGGCTTTGCTCTACGGGACGTCAGCAACCCTGGAGCATCATCACTTCAACCATGCAGTCATGATCCTACAAAGTGAGGTCAGACCAGTATTTCTCATAAGATTGATACAGGTTTACTGGTTTAGCTGAGTTTCCTTAGTTTGCTTTCCTTTACCAAGGATTTGCACACTTTGAAAACTTGAAGTGATATAACATGTTGTGAACAATTACTCCTTAATGAAATTTGAATTCTAATTTGGATTGGTCAATAAATTGGATAATTTTTAATGTAATAGAAGCATCAATACAAATAGCTTCAATATCACATGGTGTCATGGTGTTTTTTTTATGTTTTTTTTCTAGTCTTTACCATAAGGGCTCAATGCCACATACCACAGCTAAGCATTGAAAGCCAACTTAATAAGAAAACACATACAAAACAACAAAAACATAAATGTACACAGTAAAGAAAACCAAAAAACCTTTAAAAAAAAGACCTGATTATCCAGGACTTTGGAGACAGTTTTAACATTCAATTTGTCTTTGGGCTACCAGAAAGCCACTAGTGTGCAGTTTGAGCTTTGGGCTGGTGCTGGCAGTGACATTATGAGACTGCTTTGATCAGTTTGATCATCGGGAACTGTGTTCTTTATTGATTTATTTTAACAGAGGGCAGAGAAAGTCTATACACATTGCTAATTAACATTGATAATGGGAGCCACGTTTGACAGTGAGCAATGACTTTACCAATGCATTGGCTGTAAGGAGACATCAGCCACTATATAATAGCTACTCTTATTCATCCTTGCCTGCTTTTGTGTCCCTACTGCATGTTATTGTATTTGTTTTTCTCACAGGGTCACAATATCTTTGCAAACCTCTGCTCTAAAGAGTACAGCAACATGATGCAACTATTGAAGCAGGCTATTCTCTCCACAGACCTTACTTTGCACTTTGAGTAAGTGGTCTTTTTAATGGATTCAGAGCTGGATTTACATCATGATTACATATTGAAACCGAAATAGGTTGGATATTGTGGTTGGTAAAAACATTGTATTTTTTTTTGTCTTTTTAACATTTTCTGTATCCTTGACTGTCTCATTGCATTGTAAGGCGCAGAACCAAGTTCTTTGAGTGTGTTCTTTCTGGAGAATTCAGCTGGACAGATGAAGGACACAGAGAAGTTCTCAGGTTTCTACCTTTGTGCTGAATAAAACTTTTCTGTGCCAATATCACTTTAACTGTAAAGAGTAAAAAAAGCAGCTATGAATGAGCTTTGATGTCATCAACAGGTCCATGCTGATGACAGGATGCGATCTGGGTGCGGTCACTCGCCCTTGGAAGATATCCAAACAGGTTGGATGTTTCTCACATCTGTGCTTTTATGTTTGAGTGCTTGGAAATGTAAAATTATAGGTGGAATTTGGTTAAACAATGGACCTGTTTGCATGTTCTCTTTGAAAAATAGAGGAAAATTCCTTGCCATACCAGTAAAAGTAGATTGAGCACAAGCTATAGAAAAATGCATGCACCTACTAGCTATGCACTTCATGTTTTAACATCCAAATGTTACATCATGTTTGAGCAAAATAAAGGAATAATGATTTATGGCATTCATGTCCCAAGGTTGCAGAGCTGGTGACGAGTGAATTCTTTGAACAAGGTGACAGAGAGAGGTCTGAGCTTAAGTTAACCCCAGCGGTAAGTAAGCAAGCTTTCAAAGTCTAATCTCTCACTGGGATTTTTTTTCACTTTTCACACAATTTTTTATCTCACAGAGTTGCCAGCATACACTGATGTTCTTAAGTTATGAAAAATGTTTTGGATGACAGAAGATTATCACCCTTTCTGTAGGCCATATTTGACCGCAATCGCAAAGATGAACTACCTGCCTTACAGTTGGAGTGGATAGATGGCATATGTAAACCCCTTTACCAGGTAGGTGGCCCTTGATGTCTGAAGTTAGACTTTAACTGTGGGTCTCATTTTAAAAATCACAAAAATAAAAGCATAATTTGGGAGTTTTGAATATCAACTGTACGTTCATGTGTCACTCCCAGGCAATGCTGAAGCTCAACAGGAAGTTGCAGCCGATGGTCGATGGGATAGATGCCAATCGAAATAAATGGCAGAAGCTCTGCTCATCCTATCAGGAGACACGCAGATTCTCAGTGTCCAATAAGAGTGGTGAATCAGATCAGAGTACTGAGTCCCATGAAGACGCAGAAGAAAATCAACAGCCAGAGACTCTAAAGCCAGTTGAAAACAACACTTCTGAGTCTAAGTCAAAGTGCTGTCAGAATCCAAGGTGCAGTGTTAACAAAGATTCATGTGATAATTAAGCAGCGTCAGTTGGCAACATGAGATCTGCAGAAAAAAGTAAATAAAGCTACACATGTATGGGTTTATCCATTAAGTTGCTCATATTGGACGCTTCCAATGACCTGTGATTTTCTAAACACATGCATTTCCACAAAGGATTTTTTTCACTGTGTTAAACTCAGGAGCATGGATAATACCAGTCTAACTAAATTTCAAAGGTAACAAACAAGAATCACTGTGATTTCTTTCACATAAAAACGCAAATTGCCATTATGAATGTAGACCGGAGCATGATCTTGTTCCTGAATGTTATTACTGTCTTACCTCATTTGCAAATCTTTGACTGCATGGCATTATTTTTTTTATATTTGTTGGTTTACCAAGCCTTTGGCCGTCAACTTCTGTGAACAGCATATGTGTATCATGTAAGCCTTGTATCTCTAGGTAAGGAATTAGGCAGAAAAGGGTGAAAGACCAAATGTTAGCGTATTGATTTTGTAAGGAAGGTTAATGATAAAATCCTAAGTCCTCAGGCCAACCCACCCTAGCCAATATAGTTAAGAGAATACTACAGACAAGACTTGCGGGACTGTCTGCTACTTCAGCACCACAGACAGCGTCATGAACCTATCAATACACAGCACGGTTAGGCTACTAATATTTCCGAGCCATTCTCGGGCCATAGATTCTTACATTCACAAACCTTATTCAGATAAAGGATCAATGAGACTGACATATTCAACTAAACAACCCCTCTATCCTTGCACTTTCTACTACTAGGGGCTGAAGAGGGGAATGGAATTGTAACTAGGGACATGCATTTTGGTCATTTTTCTAAGTAAGGGGATCTCCTCCCCATTAAAATTGCCTGATGCCTGTATGTCTATAATGCCTGATCTACATTATGTTTACAAGGGCCCACATGTAACTGTAACTGATAGGCAAATAAGTACAATGTGTTACAGTAAACCCTCAGGATGCTAGTGATGACTCCACATCTACATTAACCTTTAACTGAGCCAAGTTTGGCTAGTTTTATTGTTCTACAGTATACATATGTATTGCAAACAACAGCATGAAAACCATCTATGAGTTTGTCTGACTCTGGATAAGAAGGAACGATTTCTCCAAAAACTTAACAATGCCTTTAGAAGACTTCAGTATTGTACATTACTTATAAAGGAAACGTTTTAAGGTTCTTACAAAGTAGAATATGTATGTTTTCACTTGTTTCTATTGTTTGAGATTCATCACCGTGTTTTGTAGTTCTGGGCAGCATGCTGATTATGTTGAAACTGCATGTATCATGTTTGATGTTAAAACTGGACATTATCTTGATGCCTCTGACTGCCCTATGAGATTTGCTTTGCATGAAATTACTGTAAAGGAAATACTAAGTGTTGATATGTAAGCACATTTTTTGCTGCACTAATTGTTGTTGAGAACAGATAAAAGTTCTATTTTCAATCCCAAACTCCACCAAAATAATACATTAATTATATATTTCATACATCTATATTTATGCAAGATGTAGAATTGGTATATGCTCCTGGTATTTATAAACTGTTGACCAAAACGGAATTATTAGAGAAGACAAGAAGAGAAGAAAGTGCTACATTTATGATAAAGGAGTAAATCAACCTTCAGCTGGTTTTGTGAATAAATAAATACATTTGTGATTTATATATTATGGCTATTGTTCACAATTACTGGAATTGCAAACAGTGAATTATAGGAACGTTTACTGACAAAACTGTGAGACTAAACTACTATAAAAGGGAGGCAATAACAACAGACGTATGATTGTGAACTAGACTAGAACACAAAATGGTGTGAATACAATGTACCTGTCACAAAGTGATTGACAAAACAAACACAATGTAAATATGAAAATAACACATTTAGGCTACAAAATACAAAGTGCATTTACATGTTGTAAGCAGAGGGCCAAGGCCAAGGGTGCATTCAGCCGGTGCTGGCAACCTGAAACAGCAAAAAGTGCAGGGATAGAGGAGTTGGTAAAAAATACAAAAACATAATGTTGCAGAGACAACCATGCAGGTCTGTGACAGACTGCTCACATATAGTTTATCAGATGTGAACATCTGCTCACTGTATAGTGATGTGGCTGTTTGCCAATACTGATTTTTACTAGTTAAAGTTTTAAAACATTTCTTATTATTTGTGTCATATGTCAATGTATATGGATATTGACAGCTTTTACTGAAATACAGTATTTGCATTTCTGATGCTCAGCAGTCCTGTGATTACACCATGTATTTGGAATTTTGCTTGAGAACAGAGTGCAATATCAATTAAAATCTTAACAAAAACTTTTATAATCATCTTACCACGAAGCTGAAAGAACAAAGCTCATCTATGAACAAAATAATCACCAGTAAGAAAAACACGTGTGTCCTGAAAAAGGTGACGCTTAAGGTCAACTCATCCACAAAGCAAACGAAACACATGCCACTGCCTCACAGAGAGCACATTGCAGAGAGATTCTGTAAACATTCATATAGTCTCTTTTAAATCCAGTTATTCATCTGTGGAGAGTGTTGGATGTGGATCTTTAATAAGACAGCGAGGTGAAGCAACAGTGGCAGAAGGGAGGATTGTGTAAATCTCAGTGCAGCTCCAACGTGCATGCAGCCGCCAGCTACCAAACCATAGCCAACGCTGGGCCTTAATCCATAATTTAACATGGATTGAGTTTATTCTCCTCAGGGTCGATGATCAGGGGAGAGCTGGATGGAGAGAGGAGGGAGAACATTCCAAATTCATTTTAGATAGGGCCAAATTCTTTGATCTCTGTCCATCTCTCTCCATTTTTTTCTACCGTTTTATCTCCCTCACACACAGACACAATGTCTTTCATTCCTATTTGGTCTGACATTCTGTACTGTACAGTATGTACTGTACACACACTGACAAACAGATGCAAAGCTCTAAATGACTGGGTGATAAACAAACACCATGGAGACAGAGACTTGAGTAATATTAAATAATATCTAAGATATTCATTCACCTTGTATCCTTGGACATTTCTTACAGTATGAGATGGAGGCTGAGAATAGAAACCAAACAAGACTCTGAGAATGAGTTACGGTGAAGGTATTAAACACGTTGTGTGTAAACATAATCACTATAATGAGATCGCTCTCTACTGCCGCTTTGTAAATCCAAAGGAAATGTTCTATATCCATTTTTAGAAACTAGACTGTGGCAAGCAAAACCATGCTAATGTAACAGTGTGAAGTAGACTATAAATATTAATACATACTCTCAATCCTAATGATAATGTACCAGGAATAGCTTTGTTTGCCTCATGATTACTTTGTTTTGTGCATACATTTTTAATGACACAACAGTGAAACTCTATAATGAGCTTTTTCATTTTTTAAAGATAGCACTGGCAGGCAGCCGCACAATGACAATAATCAAGTTATCACCAGCACATCATTAAGGTTAGAACACTTATTAAATGGTTGTAGAAAACTATTTTACTATTGTACTGTATTGAGTGACCTATCCTTGTTTACTACTAATAAAAGTAAGCGGATGATTTACTAATGTTTGACATGCATCCCCACATTCACTGTACACAACAGCTTGGGTTAATTGTGCAAACAAATGTAAAAGAAAGCATTTTAGCAAAATTGAGTTTCAGTTTATTTTCGACCTTGGAAACAGCAGCTGACAAACCAATCTCACCGTAACGTCTATTTGGTAGCTACATTTGATCATCATATTAGTAAAATTGTTCTTGCTGTAAGTGAAATAAAATGAGAAGATGGTTCATCCATACTTTCAACAGTGAACAACTTCTGTCTGCCTTTTATTTTGTTCATGGCAGACGCCATAGTATTTTTCCTCTAAATATGATTGGTTGAACAGAAGATTTCTTATTGACCAAGTGGATTTACCCTAGATTTTATGCAATAGAACATGTACATTATGACTAGGTTGTGCAGGTTTTACCATTATAAACAAACCAGAAGCAGCAAGGGGTTTTAATTATAGCTCCAGTGACAGCGGAATTAACCACTGTACAATCACTGGGTCGCAGATGGGTTTTTATGGCAGTTTTTTTTTTTTTTGCAAGAGTTAAAACACAGAAAAGGAGGGACGGCCCGACTGTCATTTTGAAGTATAGTGAGTTCTAACCTCATGACTTCCTGTGGACATCAATAGAGCAGTTCTTCATCCTTGAGTGCGGAGAGACAGTCCCAGCTACCAAAAAAGCCTTTGAACATTCACAGAACATAATTTAATTCTCTCCTTGAGATAAGTTGTCCAGAATAGATACTTATGGTAGATTATCTTGTCAGATAAAACAAGATGTGCTGCACTGCTTAACCTTTGCACCAACCACTCTCAGTCAACACCTGCCTTCCTAAGGCTTACAAGAGATGCCTAAAACATTTGTCACGCTTTGGCTTGCTGTTTCCCTCTCTGTGTTTTTTTGTTTGTTTTGCCTTTCCTCTGCTGAGTGTGTGTGTTGCTCCTGGCTCTTTCTCCCTTTTTGTCAAGACACCTATGGCTGCGTACACATCTGATGCAAATCCAGTAATCACCGCTCCTGTTTTAAACCCGGCTTTCCCACCAGTCTCTGCCAGGTCGTCCGTTCACCCACTGTGGTTAACATTTGCTACGGCCAGCGCTAGTGTTTTTGCATTGAGTGTTTTCCACCAATATCTGTGATTACGTTTTTTATTTTTTTTTACTTTGTCTGTTTTTTTCTGTTCCTGCTTCAGATCCCTGCCTCAGCCCTGGAAGCTCAGTCAGCCTGCCTGAGCCCATCATTGTTTTTTTAGACCTGCCTGCCCTGAGTTCCAGAGGATTTCTTTGCACCATTTTTTCAGTTGTATTAAATAAACCTCTGTTCCTGTTTTCCAACCTTCTTCCCGTGTCTGCTCTTGAATCCACTACCAGCCTAACAGCGTTACATATTTACTTTGATGGTTGCCTACATTATTTTGTATAGTTCCCTAGGATATTTTGTATGTTTTATACCTATTGAGGGAGGAGAACCAACAGGATTAACACAGCCTGTCACCTTCCCAGAGCCTCTGTCACACCGTAACCCTGAATTTATCTACCTAGAAAGGCTGTTTGTGAGAAGCAAACGTCCAAATCAGTTAAACCGGACAGCTCCTGAGTAAAAAGTCTGTGTAATGTCTGACTGAGCCTGTGCGTGAATAGAGAAGCTCATTGTCCGGAGGATTCACAGTAAGCGAGTGGGCATGTTGAAGACGTTTCTATTTTAAGGCTGGCACAAATCAGTTTGAATGCAAACATAAGAGGAGGATTTTCACGAAGACCCCAACAAAAATGTCTAACTGGAGAGACAACGAGATTTGGGAACTTCTGTTGGTAAGGGCCAACGCCACAACTGTCAGACTAATAATTCAAGGAACGGCCAGAGACTTGCACTGAGTTACAAATCGCACACATTTTTCTTTTTACTTTAAGTAGGCCTAGCCTACTGCAGTTGCTAACAAGTATGCACTTTTGCATGCAGTGTGCATACAATTGAGACATGGTCTACTTATTCATAAGATCAAATAATGCAAGAATCTTTGTTTTGGTTTTTCAACATGTGCTTTATTGATCAGATTTTTCTCTAAGTCATGTCCAACAAACATAAAGCAATCATGTAATGACTAGAAACACAAAAAATTTACTTAATACCATATTGCTAATGAAACGTGACTTATTTGATTTTTTGTAGAAATTAGTGCATGTTTGCTCTTTGCCGTTTACTGCACTGCCTTGCATGGCTGTCTGTCATAATCAAAACATCCACAGTGTTATGACATGGAGATGAATAATTGATTCATGCAGGCGGCTCACTGGTTATATAATAGTAGACCCAGTGAAGCATCAGACAGGGCTCGAGCCTGACACTGTGCTGCAAGTGAAGAAAGAAATGTTACAACAGCTTGTTGATATTTGCTTTGTGTGTATTCAAATGAACATAATTAATCAGAGTGATGTAATTACAATGCACACTTTATAAATGTAGAGATGTTAAAGACAAACACTATAACTGTTTTTTATGTTTAGTAGTGCAGCAACAACATCAATTCAGACCATCACACTCCTCAAAGGATGCAGATTCAGGGTTGGAAGTGTTTTTAAGCAAACAATTACGAGATTCTTGAGCAGTCTCTCACATGTGAAGCTTTTAGTCATAGATCTGACAGGAACTTAAATAATAAACAAAATGTTTTATGCATGTTTATGCCTGTGTTGTTTTTAATTCACAGTTTATAGACTGGATGAATTGGGGATTTTATTTTTAAACGTGAGGATTTGCTGCTTTCAGTGAGTTATATCATTGTATCTTCGGCTCTAGTAGACAGTAATGGGTGTTTTCACTATTTTATGATGTTTATTAGATTAATCAATGATTTGATTCATCAATAAAATAATCATCAGAATAATGGACAATGGCGTTTAAAAAAAAATATATACATATTTATTGAAGGAATCATTCAAACAGTGTTTTTTTTTTTTTTTTTTGAAAGTTCAAGCAACAACACAGCAAAAGTCAACAAAGCCTAAGCTACCCCAACACCCACCCAACAGAAGAAAACAAACATTTAAAATATAATAAAATAAATAGATAAAGGAAGAATAAGTAAAAAACGCCAGCAGAGAGGAAAAATGAAATAGTCAACATATTGCACGAACAAATTGAGAGGGGACAATGATGTTACTTGACAGTTGCCAAATGAGTCATTATTTTTTTTTTTTTTTTAATTTTAACAAATAAAGAAATCCAACATTAGGAAAGGGCATGGGAGGATTAAAAGTGTTCATGTTTGGTGGCAAAGATTTCCATCTGGACACAAAAGCATGGTAAATGTTAACATTCATGACAGAATTGGTTGTGCAACCATGCTTGACATTTTGTTTAGTGTTGCCTCCCTCAAGTGGTGAATAAGGGCACTGTTGTTACTAGGGAGCAAGTCAACGGTATTCCCAATGAAAATAAAATGTAGAAATAAGGTTGATTAGGAAAATGACAATAGCAAAGCTATTTAACACCCCACAACGCAACTGAATTGCTTCGTTTTCCACAGCTGAATTAGGTGACAAACTTACTTTTTAAGGGAAACAAGATAGAGAGAGAGAAAAAGAGAGAGAAAAATGAAGAAGCGAGATATGTGAGTGCTTGTCACTAGATAAAACCAGCACAACACGTAACATCTGCAGTTCATATCCTCACAGTTTACTCTGCATTGTCATTTAGTCCTCTACTTTGTCGTTTTCATGTTGTTGGTTTTTTGACACAAATAGACACAAAGATTTGACTTTCTTAAATTTTACATTGAAATACTGTTGTTGTTTTCTTGTTTTTAAATTAATATATTTTGTTGTTTTATCCTTAATAATTTTGAAATATTGTTTTTCTGACATTCATGCCAATAAAGCAATTCGAATTGAAAATTGAGAGAGAGAGTGAGAGAGAGAGTGAGAGAGAGAGAGAGAGAGAGAGAGAGAGAGAGAGAGAGAACAAGAGAGAGAAGGTGGAGCATGTGCTCTTGACCAATGAATGGGTTTTGACCGGAGGTTTTAAGAAAAAAAGGGGAGGTGGGTATCCAGAGTATCCCCTTCCAGCTGGGAACGCACCCTCCCTGATGACACGCCAGAGCTGGATTCCTTCAATGAAAAGCCCTTTGATTGTTGGCAGGAACTCCTCTGGTTTGGCTTAATGGCATGTCAGCTCTGTCAGGGTGATGGACGGGCTGGTGTTTCACCCCTGATAGAAACAAGCCCCTCCAGCGAGCCGCTGACTTTCAGAGAGCAGGACCTCTACCAGTTGATTTCTAACCTCCTCCCAAACAGATGGAAACAACCAAAAGTGAGAAGAAGGAGTGTACAAGTGATGAAAAGTCAGCCAGAAAAGAAAAATACTGCTCAGTCCAGAGTTATATCAAGAAGGGTGATGTTTTCTTGGCCATTTTTACCAATGATTTATACATGCTTGTGAACATCCCTATGTTGATGTAAAAGTTTAAAGTTTTTTAAGGTGTCAATGGTGAAGACCAAGCTACAAAGACAAAGTTCTATAGGTTTTATTTTCAAACACTTTTTAAACTATGCATTGACTGTTGACTTTCCTACAGGTAATCACTCCATTATTACACAAAGCCAGATAGACTCTGTTTTTTTTCCTAACTACCTTTAACTAAAACATGTTTTTATTCATATTTATATTGATTTTGGACATAATTTAAGTTTTTACCAAAAAAAGATAAAAAATTTGTTAAACTTTACAAGTAAGGGTTTAAAGGTTTCTGGTGTCACTTGTCTTGAGAGGCCCAGCACTACTGCAGTGTTTAGCTCGAATTGCAGCCCCTTAACGCATCATGTTCCATGACTTGCCACACGAGTGGCAGCTCAAGTCATCAGTTTGCCTGTGAGAAGAAATATTAGCACGATACACTGAGCTTAGTCAAACAGCGGTATTTCTCTTTTCTCTTGCTTCATCCCTCTCCAAATAAGATTCACACACAGAATACAAGACAATCAACTCTAATTGTTCATATTAACTTAAACTTAGCCCTGAGCTCCATGGCTTGACTCATGCTCACCACCATCGTAGCAGGCCTGAGTTGTCTTTTTCATCGCAGAGAGGCAGCTCTGGGTTTGTGTGGGCATCCAACCAGCTCTGACCCTCAAACATAGGAAAGCAAAGAGGACATTTCTGTCTACAGGCGCCTCCGTCAGCTTTCATCCTCTCTTCTCTCAGACAATAAATGTTATTATTGCACATTCTGACTTTTGATAATATGCTACTGTATTACCTGTATTTCATATTTTTTATATTTATAACATGAAAAATGGTAAACGTTACCTGCATAGCATCGTCATTGTGAGCATTTAAGTAGCTGATGTTTGCATTTAGCGCAAAGCCCAGCTGTGCCTAAGAACAGACTCCCACTAACATCTGGCTTTTGTCTTTAGTGGGAAAGGTCACAATTAGCATTCATTCCCGGGACAAATGACTCTGCAGTAGTAACAGGTATTTATTGGCTGCAGCTCTGGCGTGATGCTATGCTATCATAGCCACCAATTTCACCAGTCTCCGTGCCAGCAGTGTTCCAACATGGTTCAATATAGTCTGCACCAAGTTTGCAAGACAGACGGAATAAGTAACAGAATTAACCACCAGTTACGCAGATTTCCCCACATTTAAAAAACCTGCACACTGTGTATATTAATGTTGGTGGGAAAAAAAGTATAATAGTAGGTGAGATAAGTCTGCATGCATGTTTGAGCAAAACTATGCAAAAAGGCTTTTTATGAGACTGTCTTCCCCTGAAAAACACTCCCATAGGTCAATTTTTCAAGCAGCAATTACAACTCATATTTAGGTTTATAGTGGCGTTGTCCTCTAGTGGCTGTAGTAATTAAGACGTTAGCAAAGTGTAAAGTAACGTGATAAAGTATAGGACTGCAAAGTTCCGCATAAGGAAGTTTGGGTTGGTGGATGGGTCGAACAGGCACAGGGCCCAGGTGACCAGGGTTTGACTCTGTTTGAAAACAAAAAGTAAAAGGAGTTTCTTTCTTTTTTTTTCTTTGTGAAACCAACGGAGCTACGTCACATTTGAAAGTAGTAACATCTGATATGAACCCAAACCCAATGACTTTCTAAACTTAAGGAGGTAGTTAAACATAACCAAACTGCATCTGTTTCACAATGTTAACAAGGTTTATAAAACTGTGATCATTACACGCTCCAATTTAGATATGACAGCAAACACTCCTATATCCTCGCATAGTTTAGCGGACTTGCTACTTTCTATAGAAGTACTTCTATTTATTCTGAAAAAATATACCTTTTAGGTAAGGACACAACCTATAATTAACTTGATTCTTAAATAGGCCTTTTTTCAAAGCAGACATTTTTTGGCTTGTCTCAGCAGGTGTAATTGGTAACATCAAAAATGACTGAATTCCATTTGGGTGAGGTGCTGCCAGCTGGGTCCTGGTATTGGGCAAGAAACACATTTTGTTCCTATGATCCGTATGGCTTACTGGAACAAAATGTGTTTCTCCTGTTGTGACAAGTCAAAATGTCTGCATGAAAATAGATCTTCTAAGTACTGTCACAGCTGGCTTCTCCAGCTTTGACATTTTGGTTTTCTTATAGTTTTACATGCATCCTGTAGTATTTCAAAGCTGAGATACAGAAGTATATCTCTCAAACACAAGTCTTAGGTTTTCAACATGACTTGATAAATAAATGAGAAATTCTTATTTATTGTAAAGCTTGTCTGGTTGCACCACTCAAAATGTAAACTTGAGACTGTTGACTATACTGTGGCTTGAGGAATATCTGGTGTCAGTTACTTCAGACTCTTAGAGAATTCAGGTTCAGCTAAATTCAGGTGCTCCCTCTTTGCTGGCAGCTGTTGCACTTAATTCGGCGCTCTGAGTAAAGGTCACCATGTTACACAATGTCAGTGTGTAACACTAGCCTTCACCCTTGAGGTCTCTATAGAGAAAAACACATAACTGTTTATTTTGTTTTGTTAGCCCTTCATGCAAGTGATTATTGATTCAGAGTATTAGTTTTTAATGTTTAATATTTAATCTGAATTACATCTCACCATGAACAGAGCAAATGAGTTTACCTACAACTATTTCTCAGTAATTCATCCCAAGTTATCCTTGGGTAATAGTTTTAGCCATCAAATCCCATTTCTATTCATTGTGGCATAGTTATAGGTATCTTTCTCCTTTGTGGGTTTGAGGAAAATTATTAATTATTCAGTAATGGAAAGAAAAGAACAAGTCGTATTTCAAGTCGGAGAAGTCATTCTCCTGACACATGAATTAGTCCGGGGGGGGTGTTCAACATACCATGGCAACATACCACTCAGCCATCACAAGCACTTAACATCCTTAAAAAAACGTTGCAATGTTGTTTACTATTGGCCCTGTGTTAACAGAAGCTGGAGACCTGGTGTCTCCACACTAACAAGGCTCATCTGAATGCAGAAGGGGAAACATAAGCCGGCCAGTGGTTGCCACTTCATTTCCTGGCTGGTAAGAGCCTGTTTCCTGTGCATCAGCCTAAACATGGCATTTCACCGGGGGAATTTGCCATTTATTTGCACCCGCCCCAAATTTCTCCTCCTCTACTTTTAACTCTCAGCTGCAAACAATTTATTTTATACCAAGTAACCGTTTCCAGATTAGCCTGTGATAGAGTTCTAATTGAAAATGACATTTTTGAGGATAGACAATGTAAATCAGCTTCATGTTTTGTCATGTCCAAGCAGTGGTTCAAACCAAAGGAGTGGAGGTGATTGTTTAGTGATTTTTAAAAAATGTCACACCCAGCAACTATTTCATGAAAAGTATAACGCTGTCTGCTTGAGGAGAAGCTGTCTTCCCAAACAATGATGGCTTTAATTTAAATAAAATCAGAGTTGTGTACTGCATATGTGGGACAAATGTTACACGCTTTTACCAGCGACGCTGGTATTGGGTACACCCCTGGCCTGTTTTTGGCATTGTGGCTTGTGTGATCCCATTCCAGGATGATGTCTAGTGTCACATGATATCAGAATAATTAAAGGAGTAATTAAACATTTTTGGAAATGTTCTCATTCACTTTCTTGTTGAATTAGAGGAGAACATCACTTTTATGTCTTTAGGCTAAATACAAAGCCACAACTAGCAGTAGGTAAAGGTTGGGGTATGCTCCAAAATTAACTAGTTCATATGACGTGTCCTCTGACCACGTTGGTGGTCAAAAGGGTTTACAGCTGTTTCAAATGGTCACACTCAAAGACAGAGTGTAGATCCTAAAAACATGAAGAGGGAGGAGACGTGCTAATTGTCAATAATGGGAATAACAATTTCAACAAATTTATTCGAAAACATTCATAGTGTTGTAGAAGCGAAAAGTGACATGAATAGTTGTGAAGAATATGCATTTCAAGAATGAAAAAAGAGATCTTCAGGGAGACGTATGCGCCCCCGCCAACTTTCTCACCTCTGCAAACCTGGCTGATCACTTTGTGAAATGGGCATGATGTGTCGATTGTACGTAGTGGGAAAGTTACAGAAATGGTCGGACACAGCCTCCATAATGACTGTTCTGTTAGCGCGTACTGGCACCTTTAGCTTAAGTGCAACACAGAGATTGGACACTATGGGAAAAAAAGCTGGCCTGGCTTTGTCCAAAGGTGAGAAAACCAGCCTATCAGCACATTTAAAGCTAATTAATTAACATGTTAATTGTCGTCAATCTGAAGTTACCAGGCAATGAGCAGAGACTTTAAGAAGTCACTGCACCCGCCTGCAAATAATCCTGAGCATCAACCCCATAATAAATTACATTTATTGCTAAAATATAACACTGTTTAACATGTTAATGAGTGAGCTTTAGAGGTGCTGGTGTATGGATTTTGTTTCTTTTGGACAGAGCCGGCTAGCTGTTTCCTTGTTTCCAGTCTGTACTCTAAGCTAAGCTAACCGAACCGGCTGCTGGCAGTAGCTACATATTAACTGCACAGATATGATAGTGGTATTAAATCAATCTTTGTATCTAGCACTCGACAAAAAGAATAATTCCCTATAATTTTTAAGCTATTTCTTTCATTTTTGGTACGTTTTCATTGTGAATGTGTTTGTTGTAAGGGGCCTATAAACCTGAAACCCACACATACTATACATCTCTTACTATAAATAAAAAAACATGTCATCAGAAGTGTCAGATTTGTTTAAGTGCAACCATGTGGCCAGGTATCGTTTTGTAAGGATACAACATCAAACACATTTTATGTATTAAATGTTGTACTTTCCCAGCTATGGACCTTCTGTTCATTTTATTTTCTACCGTATATCAACTAAAACAAAATAAAAATTCTCAAACCTCACTTCAGTGTTTTGAGCCAAAACTAGACCATGCACTCCTTGGAATAGACTATCAAGTGCTGTTGCCTGTCTCCATCAATTATCTAGATTTCACCACAGTGTATTTTGTGCCTTTGTGCAGAGTTTGCAGGGTAATTACTGGCAGGACCTGCTTAAAGCTGTTATTTTCCAGATGGCAGACAAGACGCAAGAGCTGGTTAGTACCATGTGCTCACGCTGGTGCCTATGCAGCAAGCACTTAGCCTTCAGATGGCATGGAGCTGCTATAAGCCTGGCTGAGCTGAAATGGGTCATGGTCAAAGTACTTTTGGCTGAGGAAGAAAAGCTTCGGATCCCCAGGAACCAGACTTTTTTTTTTTAGGGAAAAGCATAGCATCCAGGCCCGTGCAGACCAGACACAGAGTTTGATTACAGATGGGCCGGTTTCATGCAGCCAGTGGGAGGAAATGTGGGGTTTAAAGGGGTTGAATCTTGATTGGATGTGGAGCAGTCATAAAGTTCAAAGCCTACAGCTTTGAGAGAGAGAAAGAATGAAAGGTCAACAGACTGGATTCGGTGGTTTGTGGAGCTGGATTCGATGAGTGTAGACAACCAGCAGCTGCACAGTGACAGGGAGATTTACCAAGGCAAAGGTCTTCTCACCACTCAAGGATGAGATCCTTTTCAGCTGTCTACTTGCTAAAAAGTGCACTGGCCAAGAGTCTGGCCATTGTTTATAGCTTTCAAATTCATGTGATACACACATAATGTAATACTACTTGAAACAAGGAGAAACAGTCAGCCTGGCTCTGTCCAAAATCCACCTATCAGCCCCTCTAAAGCTCACTTATATCTCTTATACTGTATGTCTAATTTGTTTTATCCCTACAAAAAAAGTGTAAAAAAAAGACATTGTTGTTAAAAATGTGAAACTTTTCTTGAAGGTGGCTCCAGTGATAATTTTGTATAGTAACTCTGAGGATTCAAATGAAGCTTTGACTTCCAATCTATTGTCATTTTCTTTTTTTATCTCCCTATGCCTATTAGAGGAAAAACCAAGACAAGAGAGCAATCCTTGTTTGGGTTCAGTGGATGGTGATGGGCAGCTGTGAAAGGGAACACTTAACAATAAGTTTCACTTATTGGTAGAAACTGAGATGAAAGAGGATGTGTTACAAAGGCTGGGCACAAGAAAGCAAACAATCTGTGTAGACAGCAGGAGTCGTTGCTTTGTGAGAAACCAGCGGAAAGCAATCCATTAAAAAGTCAGTTACTGTGAGTATTTATCTCAGGTAACATTAAAACATTTAAAACATTAAAACATTAAAAACAAAAAAAACATTTAAAAAAATAAATGATTATAATCCTGTTCTATTCGTAACCAGATTAAATTTCACAGTTGTTGTGAAAAGCAGCAGCATTTTAAAATACGTTTTCTTAAAAGTGATGAAATGACAAGAAACGTAGGGCGTGGGCTTATTAATCCCTAACATCCAGCTAACATCTAGCTTAAATTTAAATTTGAAAGTCATTAAAAATGTAGATATGCAACGCAATGTTAGTGTCATGACAATCAAAGGGGTGTATACTTACGTTTTCTCTCTAAAACCACCCTGACAAATTCGGGCCTGTGAGCTGACTGACACATTCCTCCATGTCCCTCTGAAAAGACTTAATTGAACTTTCCTTGCATTTTATTTTGCCCCAAGTCAACGAGTTCCACCAGCCACAAAACTCACAAGAACAAAACACCCACACTGAGAAAAGAAAGAAAAGTGAGGAGAATGGCACACAGAGAGACTGGGAGAAAAGGAGAAATAGAAGAAGGGGAAAATAGTCTTTTTAGGTTCAAAGGCAATCTTTCTCCCTCCCACTCTTATCCATTCACTTTGTGCCACATTGGCCCCTGGGGGGGCTGGGGGCTGCTTGTCTTTGGCGCCATTCACCTGTCAATCAGAGTGTTACAGGATCTGATGGGCTCCATGTTGTAAAGCGGAAACCCCCAGCCAAGAGGGACATGGGATGAAGTCACCACTTGTTTACTCTAGCAACAAAACCATCTCCAATGTCTAAAACGTCTTCTTTAGCTTAGCTAACAATTAAACTTGACTTTCTGATACTGGGGAAAACATACTATTTCTTATTCACATTACATGAAAAATGTATTAATTCAGTTCTGATGCAGTTAGATTAACAGCACTATAAAGTCAAATGTATAGTACTACATCCATATTACACAGAGTATAAAGAGGAATGTTCTCCACAAGAATACATAAAGAACCTCTGGTATGGATTCTTGGCATTAAGGTGTTTAGATAATGATACATATCATTATCTAAACGAATGATACAATGATACAATTCTTTTTTTGGATTAAAAACATTACTATCTACTTCAAATAAGTGACCTTCCCAAAATGGCAAGTACTGTACTTGGGGAGGTGGTAAGGTGGTGCAGTTTTAGAGTGCTTTATATATAGTGTATATGTGTAAGAGAGAAAGAGAGAGAGAGATACAAAGAGAGAGAGAGAGAGCTTAAAGCAGCAAATACAATACAAAGTGGTTACTTCACTGCACACACATGTATGGTTTGCAAACGGAAATCTGTAGTGGAACAAATACTGTGGGGATAGATTCCTACTGTATTTATCACCAGAAACTATAGACTCAAAGCATAGCAATCACTACCCCCTCCCCCCCTCAAGCCCTCCAAACTCTCAGAACAAGGTATAAAATAACACACAGGAAAGTATCTTGGGGCAGTATGAGTGTTCTGAAACAGGAAACAGATTTCCGCAAGCAAACCCAGGTGGTCTGTCGTCCCACGTCCTCTGTTACTCATGAGATGTGACTTTTCTCTCTGCTGCTGCTGCATTCATGCAGAGGACATAAACTGCAGTGGAGCCCATCGCACCAGGCCCAGATTGATTCAGTGTGTGACTCTGAATGTGATCTGAAGACAGCGTGTGAAGCTGATGAAGGTGCTGAGGGTGCCTGCATCGGCAATATAGCTGGTGCCAGTCGTGAGCTCCTGTAAATCACTTTCCCCCCAGACCAACCATCAAAATAACTGTTTCTTTGCTCGTTATACAACCAGATTAATGCTCATGAAGAATAACAGGGATGATGTGAATGTCTTTGCCCTTGCTGTAACCCGAGAGCCTGGAGGTGGTGCTGAGGGAACGCCAGGGGCCCTCAGTGTGAAAAGTGTCCAGTCAAGCTTGGCCTGAGCTACACAGACTACTACTCACTCCATCCACAGACCCTCACAGCAGGATCCAGCCATCTGGACTCATTTCTGCTCTGACAGGGTGGCTCTCAAGGCCCATCTGTATGAGGGCTGCATTCACAGTGGGCCCCAGGAATGTTCTCGTCTGGGAGAGAACTGAGCAGATTTAAGGGATGACAACGCAACGTGATATATCTTTTCACCCTGTAGGCTACACTTGAGCATGTCATTTCATCAACATCTGCATTTCATTTTTAGTACCCCGGTCAATCTCAGGTTCAAATCACTCCGGTATTGCTTGTTGTTAAGTCATTTAGGCTATAAACACATTCAAGATATGATGTTCTCAAATATTTCTCTAATTCTCCTAATTTCCAACTCCTACAATCCAGGGTGTTATTTAAATGTTTTCATGGTTCTGTAATAGTTAAAAACAGATGATACAGATTTGTATTATAGTAATTGTAAATTCAGTCACTGGTTCACTTCCAGACATTTGTTGCATCTTATACCCCTTTTCCTGTCATATTTCCTGTCAGTTATAACCATTAAAAGGTGAAAATGCACTATAAAAAGAACATCTTTAAAAAGTTATGAATGTAGAAATTATAGTCCTGTGTTTCTGAACGCAGCCAAGTTGTGTTGCGCAACTGAAATAACCCACTGACTTTCCAGAGTTTGGTTAAGATAACTCAACGGGATACATACTGTAGCTGAGCAGTAAATCCAGACAGGACTTCACTGCATGCATTACAGCCTGCAGCGACAGCTCATCCCTATTAGCTGTTCGGTTACTATAGCAACTACTACTAAAACAGCGAAAGAGCCGACAGGAAGGGGTCATAGGGCAACAGCAGTTCATACGGCAGATAACCAACACATTCTGGGTCTACTTACGGACAAAGCATTCTGCTGCCCAACATACATAAATATGTAATGTATGGTTGACCTAGTTCTGAAAATAACCTGGTTCTTCAAAAAAAAGAATACTATAAATATATGTATAAAATACACATATTATATATGCTCAGCTATAAGTTAATGAGAACAATGTTTTGGGTCCCCTGTTAAAGTCTGGCTGGTGTATACCCTCCTCCAGCATGACAGATGTTCTGTCTCTTTAACTTAAATTGGCAGAGACACTCCTTCAATGGACCATTCAACAACTTCCCCTCAAAACATCTAAACCACAATCCATATATTAACAACTTATTAACACAACTGCAGACTTGGAAGACTGTATAAATAAAAACAGCTTATAAATTACAATGAACTGTTAATAAAGACAACTCATATAACCTTTACAAAAGGTCACTTGTTGCCAAAAACAAAGCTCTGGCACCAGCTGAACATTTGAAGAAATGATCATACTGGGATGCAACGGATTACCTAAACTGTGGCGGCTCGTCACAGTTCAGAAGACGAGGAAAGTTTTTCTAATGACTTATAAGTTAGCGTGGAAAAAGCTGTCCATTCAAAGTGAGAGCTGCTGTGAGCAAAGACAGAACAAGTTTCATTGTTGAGAACATTTTCAACACAGTGTTAAGGATTCATCACAGAAGAAAACAGCAGCTCACCAGCTTGGCTTTATCAATAGAGAGCTTGCAGTTCCTGATTATCATACCAACAGTCTATCGCCTATGTTGAGAATTCATAGCACTGGGAGCTGAATGGGGTGCATGTGGCAGGTTCAAATGACCAAACATTGATTTACAACCTGCATAAGACCTGTGTCCTGTGACCATCCCCTCTGAGACTATCAGCAAAAATCTCCTTTTCTGGATAAGATTAACACCGAATTCACCATCCTTGCAGGTGTCTGTCAAACATTTTTTTCCAAAAACACTTTTAAACACATGCCCAAGGCCTCCTCACTGATTTCTCACTGAAAACTAAGGTTTTAATTCTCAGGATTGAGACAGACTGTAGGACTGTAGGCATCCCTGTTTCTGTGTTACATTCCTACAATGCTGTTGCAGTAAATTCACGAGTACATTTCATGAACAAATGTGCCCAATGTTGTATAATCCTGCCTTCAGGATGAAATGGTATCAGAATCAACTGTACATCAGAGGCAGCTCCAATGTGAGTCCATCTACTAGCAAAACCCTTTGTTCTGCTGCCTTTTGCTGTGAGCTTTCCAGCATAAATCCATTCTCATTAGTTGACTCGGGTGCAGGAGCTAAACCTGGCAGTCTAATACAAACAGACAGCGTCCCCCAGTGGTGTGCTGCAAAACTGTGTGGACTAACTGGTGGGAAAAAGACCTGTTAGTGGTGCTTTCTTGGCGAATCAGCAGCTTTGGGGTTTCCCATTGGCTAAAAGGGAGCTGTCAATCAAATCCTCCAGAGGGTATTTTTCTGTGGTCTTCTCAGTGCAGTTTAGGAGCTTGTGGAGAAAAGATCTCCTCTGTGAAAAACAATGTGCTTACATTGATATTTTCTGTAGTAAAGTAGAAATACTACAGTACAAATTACTTTATTACTATATTCAGGTAAAGGTCCTGCATCCAGAAGTTTAATTAACTTTAAGTATTTGTAGCCTAACAAAATGTACTTAAAGTAAATTATTAAAGTATTAAAAATAAAGGTTCTCAACAATATTAGGAAAAGTTGCACCATTCTGCATAACAGTATTTCCATCATTTATACTTTTGGAATATTATAATTGATGCATCAAAGCTGCATTTTCATGTTGTTAAAGACGGTACTGATTTTAACTACTTTAATGGATAATTGAATCGATGAAAATGTATCACGTATACTTTATTTTCCTCATTTGTTTCTGTTAAATCCTTGGCTGAAAAGTAACTAACAACTACAGCGGTGAAATAAAAAGTGATTAAAAAGTAATAGAACAATTCTATTTTCCTTTAAAATATAGTACAATAGAATTGTAAAGTATTAATGAAATACTGTGCGAGTAAGCTAACCTAAAGTTGTACTTTAAATGTTAATTTAGCCTATTGTAAATATATTGTAAAAATAATATAAATTTGAATGCCCTTGCATCTAATATCAGGCACTAATATTGATTATATTTCTAAATGCAGATTTCTAATAAGGTTTAGCTTTTTTTTTTAATGTTTGGGCATAAATAAATCTGCTTACACTATGAGATTTTTTTCCTTGCACATAGCCTCCAAATAAATTCAAATTCATGATCTGCTTCTATTGACAATGATCAAAAAGATCAACGAACCTAAAACCTTCAACCAGTCCATAATCCGAGCAAGACAAGTGCACTGAGCCTTTGCCATACCCAGCTGACGCCCATGGGTGGCAGGGCTGTTACGGCCCTCTGGATTGGGAACGGACTGCTCTCTGATTGGTCGGCAGTGTTCGCGTCCCCGTCGTCTCCTCCCGGTTTTACTGGCATGACCTTTTCCCTTGGCAACCACTTCCTCCGAGCATCCACGGCCATCTTTAATTTTAAGTCATTCATGAAAAGTTGTTTCGCTCATGTAAACACACCGACCGACACATTTGCGCACAAAGCAGCATCGACGGCGCTGTGTGCATGTAGTTTCCAGCGACGTGCTCCACACAGAGCCGAGCAGCACCGCAGCAGGCTGTCCGCAGAGATTAAGTAAACACCGAAAGCGTACGTGCATATTGTTCAGTGTAGCGTCTGATAGCACGTTTCCACACTTGGATTTTTAGGCTGCTGTTTGCACAATATAATTAAAACTAAACAGTTTGAATCCACTAATACGCGTGTGTTTGTAGATACTAACGTGTTGCGTTTAGATACCTATTTATTTATAACGTGCTCCCGAAAGAAACAGCAGGTGGAGCGCTAGAATAAATGTATGGATCCTTGTCTGAAGGGCACAGCCGAGTACTCACCACTGCCATTTTCTGCAAATGTCCAAGCTAACATCACTCTGGAGTTTTTACAACAAAAAAACAAATCGAGACTTTATTAGGGTTTGGCATTAATACAAGCTGTCTGTCGTTATTTTCTCTCTCATTCATGGCAGGATGAGAAAGAAGCAGACTGCCAAACAGCGGAAGACCGAGGAGACGCCTACAGTTGTCCAGGAGTTTGTGGTAGAAAAAATAATTCTCCGCAGAATCTTTAATGGAAGAGTGGAGTACTTCCTGAAGTGGAAAGGTTTCACTGAGTGAGTGAAATGTCCTTGCTAATAATGCGTGATTTTTTTGTTTTGTTTATGCATCATATTTAAAAGTATTGTCTCCTCCCTCTGATGTATTTACAGTGCAGAAAACACATGGGAACCTGAGGACAATCTGGACTGTCCTGAACTCATTGAAGAGTTCCTGAGAAACACACATTACTCTGAGGTGAATGAGGAAGAGCACAGCGAACAAGAGTTAATTCCAAAAGAAGAAATGACAGAGCAGGAGACGGAAATTGTGAGTATGTGAGAAATGCAGTGGCGGAGTGTCTTCATTTTGATGTTGTTTCCATGTTATTCACAGCACTTCCGTACCTAAATCCGTATAAAAAGAAGAAACAACAACATATTATTAGAATGCTTTTTATGTGGGGTCTTACACCCAAAACTTCAGGAAGTCATGTGGCCAGGGTTGGTTTAGTGGTATAGCAGGTGCACATGTACTTTGAGGTTTATGCCTTGAAGCAGAGGTCATGGGTTTGAACCTGCCCTTTGACAATATCCTTCAGTTCTTTTAAAACAAAAAGTTCAGGAAGGAAAAAGAAGCTGCACTGAAATTGAGTAAAATTATCTGCCCATGTTGGCACATTTTGCTACTAGTTTTTTGAGAGTTTTAGGATTTAATATGAAACTGAATGTTGTGTGAAGGTGGCTAGTTCCGCAATGCCCATGTGAAGTGAAAGCAATAAAATGTCCTTTTTTTCACAATGCCCATTTACAGTAAAGAAAAAGAAGAAGCGGGCGGTATTCGAATGCGGATGTTGTCTTTGTGGTTTCTTCTAACTGCTGCACCTTTTTCCTTTGTCATTCTCTTTGCAGTCCTTCATGCAGTCTCAGCAGCAAAGCAACAGCGAGCCAAATGACAAGCAGTCAGACTCCCCCACTAACCTCAGCACTTACCTCGAGCCTGAATGCATCATCGGCTCTACAGACAGACAGGGAGAGCTTATGTTCCTCGTCAAATGGTAATTCCACTGCTTCCTCTTTTCTCTGTCCTTTCATAAACGCCAGGGCTCGGGTAAATGTTTGAAATATGGTAAAAGAAAGTTGTTCATATTTAAAGTTGCAATCTATATGTTCAATCTACAGAAAGGATGATAAAGCATTTGGTGTCGGGTGTATGAGGGTGTTTTGTCGTTTTGTAGGTATGCAGTTATAATGTCATCATGTTGTGTGAACACATCATTAACTAAGGAGACAAAGTTAGACAACATCGTGACCACTTGACAAAATGGTCATCCTCAGATGAACTGATTATGGAGAGCATGCTACGATGATAAAGAAACGGCACGTCCCACAAACACAGTGTCTTTCTTGTTGGTCTGAATTCCGGCTGATGAAATCGTGCTTTAAGTGGCCTTATGGGAAGTGGAGAATCTAGTGTTTTGGAGCTTGATCCATATAAGGCAAGGCAGGTTTACTTGTTTGTTTATTTATTGGCATCTTTCTCACACACAGGTAATTCAAAGAGCTTTACATAAGGCAAAGAGATGCTTTAGAACAAAATTTAAAACACAATTCAATAATGAAAACATATTAAAATAGAGTAAAAGGAAATACAAATGGATACAAAACAATTGACCAGAAACAAGTAAATATTTAAATATCTGTCGTGAATCCCTTAACTTTAATCAAATGAAGTATTAATATATGTACTTCCCCTTTAAGTGTCGTTGGATATTCCAAAACCATAGAGTGACTGATGTGACTCAGTCCCCTTAGCCTTTCCTCATCACAATAACTGTTTCAATAACTGAGTGTGTGCTGCCGCTGACACATTAAAATTAGGAGGCCGCCATCTTAATGGTCTCCTTCTCCTGTGTGTTTCTTTCCCCACAGGAAGAACTCTGACGATGTGGCCCTACTGCCGGCGCGCGAAGCCAGCGCCAGGTGTCCCCAGGTGGTCATCAACTTCTATGAGCAGAAGCTGACCTGGCACTGCGGAGAAGAGGAGCAGTGAAGTGTGTGTGTGTGTGTGTGCGTGGGTTGTGTACAGAGGCAAACTGATAAACAGCAGTGCTCTCACCTGAAGCTTAGTTTAACCTTCATCGAGTGTCCCTCCTTCAGCTGACATTAGAGGCACACTGTGTGAAATTACACCGCAGGAAGGGGTTTCAGATTCTGGCAGGTGCAACATCCTCTGCAGGGAAAGATTTTAAGTGCTCTCAGTCCCGTGGTGCTCAACGAGGTCTTTGTGCCTTTGTGGAGACTGTGATGGAGACTAAAACTAACCTCTGTGTAGAGCAGCTGACTTAAAGTCAGACTGACTTGTAGCAGCTTAGGTCTTGCGTAAGCAGACACAATCACTGTGGACATGTTTTGTTTTTATTGTTGTAGAGTAATTTTATTATTTCTAGTCTTGTTTTCCATCTTGGTTGTTTAGTGTATGATTTCTATCTTTTATAGCAACACTGTGTAGGCAGAGTGAACTACCTGCTATCCACCCGAACCTCCAGTCCATATAGCTTTTAGTTAGAGCACTTGTACTGTGTCTCCTTGTGTTTGATGTCAAATATTTAGAAATGTTGCCCACCAGAAATTTCCCCATATTTCATATTAGCTGCTAAGTACCAAATATTTTCTTCTCCTCATCTCTATTGAATTCTAACCAGATTATTATGGAGTTTAAAAGATGTATGTAGTATTTGGTAATCACACAAAGTGAAGTCCTGGCAGAATGAATCAAAAGGTCATAATATTTCTAAAGTAAATCTATTGTGATTAACACAAAAATGTAAAAAAGTAGCACTTTAGATACAAGACGGTCCAATTACGCGGGGCATTGTCTTCCAGTATTTATACAGGTCTGTGTACTTGATATTTGTATCCTGATGGCACTATCCTGACTCTACATATCTCCCATGACTACTATGGGACACTCAGCTGAACCTCCTAAAACACACCTGCTACAAAATTACTGTAACTGTTGACCATGGATCTGTGAAGTCTCTGTGAATAAAGAAAGTTTTTTTGTGAAGCGTTTATCTTGAAGTGTTTTACTGTCACATTTGTCACATGATAAATCATGTGGCAGGAACATCAATCCAACAAAGGATCAGTAGCAAAGGATGTGTTTTAACTGATTATGAGGATGAGCCTATTTCAGTCTTGTGACTTTATTTTCAAACCTTTGCCCCAGGACAATATAAGTTGAATAAAAGGCACTGAGACAATGCTAAGCACAGCATGATCTGACTGAATTTACGTTACTGAGATTCAAACAAGAATATTTTGATTATGAGAAAACAAACGGACAACACTGTTATTATGGTAAGTCCAAAGTTATCCAGTAATTGTGATTTTAATAAGTTTCATAAACTCACACCTTTAAAATGTCAGAAGTTGAATTCTGCACCTTAAAATACTCGTACAGCCTTAAAAAAATTGTTTTTGTCCTAAGTAAAAAAGGATATTTGGTGGGATTTTCCAATGCTGATTCTAATTGTGTTGGTCATTGCACTTCCTCTAAATCTCTAAAATAAAAACACTTCCCATTTTTCATAATGCATTCAGTTCAGTTTTTCAGCGTCTCTTGCCCTCTCAATGCAGCAAGTTATCAGTGTTTGGGTGCGGGACCCACGGATACGAAAGAATGACTTTTGGCATGCCTACATAGACTATGAAATTTGTTTACAGGTAAGTACAATGATAAAAGGAAGTTCTTTAAACCTTTTCAGTCAAATACTGGAGCTGACTGTAACGTGTGTCCCACTTGTGTCCTGTTTTAGACAAACAGCGTGTGCTTCACCAAGAAGATCTCAAGTGTGAGAAGGAGGTACAGTGAGTTTGTATGGCTCAGGCAGAAGCTACAAGCAAATTCACAACTAATGTAAGTTCATTTACTGCATTTTGAACTGACAATTTGAGCAAAAAAAGAACACATATTTCAGCTGTCATGGTAAAAGTTATCTGCACTGTGGTTCCTGTCATCTTTAGGGTGTATTTGTATCTTTTGCAGGTTACAGCTACCAGAGCTGCCCCCAAAGAACCCTTTCTTCAGCCTGAACAGCGCCCAGCAGATCACTGAACGAATGAAAGGGCTCCAGATGTTTTTGGAACAGTAAGAATGATTCCACATAATAATAAACACATGAACTTTGACATAAATCCCAGTTTCCAGAAACACTGTGACACATGACTGCTCTTCTCATATTAACAAGTAATACAATGGACTGTTCACAACAATCTATTTTGTTTACTGTCCTTATTCTCCTTATTTTCCAGGATCCTCCAGAGTCCTATGTTGTTGTCCGACAGTTGCCTGCATCTCTTCCTGCAGTCACAGCTAAGCCCGTCCAAGATGGAAGCCTGTGCTGCTGGAAGGACCCACTACTCTGTGACCCAGGCGGTCCAGCACTGTGGCCTGAGGCGATTCCACTCTGATGAGGATCTGCAGAAGGACCTCAGCATGTCCTGTAACTCTGACTCAGACAGGTATTGTAATGTCACACTTTGGAGTTTTTCCTCCACTCCAAAAAAATCATTAGGAAAGCCTTTTACCTCTAACAATAGAGTTAGTTGTGTATTTGCTTTGTCAGCAGTATGGCAAAATAAGTTTTTTAAGTATACACTGACTAATGCATTTTCCAGGACAGTTAATATGAGGACTGCTTCTGCCTCATTATAAAATGTTATTCACTTTCCATCCCCTGTTCTTGTGTCTGTCATTTCAGCTCAGAGTGCAGAGATCCAGAGCTTCGGATTAAAGATTTTGCAAAAAACAAAACAGAGAGTACATCTTCACTTGATCTCATGGGAACCAGCCAGGAGGAAACCCTCAGCTGCTTATGTGGATCTACATAAAAATATCATCATAGCATCGGCTCAAATGTTTGGAACTATGAAGAAGAAATGTGCCTCTTACTAGGCCTGCACGACTCGGGGAAAAATATGAATCACGTTTTTTTAGCTTAGAATTGATATCTTGGTTTTCTCCCACATATTTTTTCTCACGAAGTGTAATGTTTATTGCATGGCACTTTCAGGTAACTTAAAACTTTATTCAGGCATCTGTAACACCTGTAACACACAGAGGCTTCAATGCAGAGAAGGGAGAGCATTGCAGTGTTTGGGAGCGCTTAAAAACCTTTTTTAGACAGTCTATGTTTAAAACTCACAGAAGAAAGTAGAAGCGTTTGTGATGCAGTCGGCTTGTGATATTAAATGAGAATTAAAAAAGTTATTTAAAAGTTAAATCTTGAACAATGGGGAATCAAGATTGCAATTTTATAACGATTTATCATGCAAGCCTACCTCTTACCCCATGATACTGCTCTGTTCTGTCTGCACAGCTATGAAGTTGTAGCAATCATTTCCCTGAAGATGGCAGTGTTGTTACATCAATCTGTTTGTATATTAATTTATCTAATGAACATATGCTGTACCTGATCATATTCATTTTATAAACACGCCTAACGTTCATCAGTGGTTATGGTCATTCACAAGGTGTATTTTTGCCAGATATGTGCAAATAACAATGCAATATTTTAAGCAGTGACAGCCTAATGTCTCTCTCTGTGGTTAAACTCCCTCTTCTAATAAAGTGTAAGGTGGAAGCTTGTCATCTGGTGGTCACTGCAGTGCTTAGCAGCATGACGTATAATAGGGTCTCTGCAGAGTTTTCTGACAGCCCCCCTGTCAGGTGTGTGGCTGCTAGGAGGTCCTGTGGGATCCCAATGGACTCGCTCCTGTCTGACGCGGCCACCAGGTAGAGAGGCTACATTGCTCTCTGCTGAACAAAATGCCAGCTGCACTGACAAGCCACCTTTTATATCTGTCTCTCTCTCTCTCTCCCTTCATACTTATATGAGCCGGTTCATTAAGGTCACATTTCCACATGCATGCGTGTGTGTATGCTGAATTCATGTACATAAATACATGTGCTTCAACAGTGAGCAGCACCATGCTTATGCCGAGGTAATGACCACTAAACAGAGTGGCGACAGGCTGACTTATCTGCACAGCCAATTAAATTAGCTTTGTCTCTCTGCAGCGGTTGTGATATGTATAATAAATTCAGAGCAGACAAAAGACTTGTGTTGCAGAGAACAGAGTGACAGGACCTAAGACCTGCTCTGGGTTTGGACAGTAGGAAAACCCACTAACTCAAATTGGAAGGGAGGCGAAAGGAGGGTTATGCACACTTTAAGGTTATTTTTACACACATGGAAAGCCATACCTTTCTTACCACTCAATCTAACAAAAACAATTCTACCACTGATGTGTTTTTTATGAATTCATTTTAAGGCTTTGTTGGCGTGTCTTTAAAGAAGTAACTGAAATGTTTGAAATAGGACTGGGCGAGAGAAAGAGAATAATAGAGAAAATCAAATATCACAATATTCTTGACCAAATACCTCAATGTCGATATTGCAACAATATTGTATGGTTGACTATTGGTGCTTTAACTAAATGTTATTTATACAATGTGATTTTCTATAAATATTCTCCAGAAATGATTTAATGACTTTGTGGGTAAATTAAATAATATAGCAGCAAGAACAGTCTGGTAAGATCAGAAAATTACAAAACTTTACTGTAATGCAGCTTGTAAAACAGGTAAAGACAACACTTACCATATTACGATATTATGATATATCCAAAATCCAAGACGATATCTAGTCTCATATTGCAATATCGATACAACATCGATATATTGCCCAGCCTATTTTTGTAAGTTAAAGAGTTAAATTCTACAATTAAAAACCTGCACATCATGGATACTTCCTAAGCCGATTCCAAATAGATGTAGTCCATAGACTAAATATATTTTATTTTATATTCTTAGGCCACCAAATAAATGCATAAAGAAACTAGAGATCACACCAGCCACAACGCAAAATTGGGTCAAAGACGGAAAGTTTGTAAAGTACTCAAATCCTTTTCTGTGGTAGCGCACGCACACACACACACACACACACACACACACACACACACACACACACACACACACACACACACACACACACACACACACACACACACACACACACACACACACACACACACACACACACACACACACGGAGAAAGCAAAACCAGTGTTGCTTTTGCTGCTGGTAATAAATATAGGCTTCAGCATTTCTTCAACAGAATCTTATTCCTGGTGGCTCAGAGAAGGCTGAGAAGGCCTTTATGTTGGGAAACAAGTTTTCCACAAAAACTTAAATAACTAACTTAATAAATAAATTATACAAATTTCCAGTAATTTAAGCACTTTATGAGAGTGGTGTGTTGGGAGACTTGTGACCAGGAGTATTGACTCCTTATAACGGTCTGTGACTCTGGTCTACTGGCTGTTAACCTTGAGCCTCTGTAGCCTCGCCTGTCAGTGCAGCTCTGCTGCCACAACACTGACACATTTAAACCCAACAGATCGATTGGCTAAGAGCTCCCTGCTCCATGTTGCGAGACTTCGAAATCAAATGGAGTGAAAACATAGGGAGCGAGTAAAATTACTCTGTTTACAGGGTGGGTTTTTAGCTTGACATAACCACAATTACTCTAAAAACTACAAGACCAAAATAAGGTTTTAGTTCTTACCACAAATGCTTTAGCTCAGTTTAATCAAATAAGTATGATAACTGTTTGACACATAAAACAGCAGACGATAAAAGAAACTAAAATGGCCCTTCTGGGAGGTGCCCATCTGCCTCTGACCAAGTCAGCATGTCTTTCTGCAGCGACAGCTCAAATAAACACCACCTCATGTCGGTGATCTCATGCTTGACTTAGCATTCCCTCTGTTGTGTAATTAAAACAGAATCACAAAAAGCAAAAAAATCCATTTTATGTTTTGGAAAGAACCAAATTGTCAAACTAGAATGCAACAATATGAAATCCCAATCAGGGTTTGTTTACTGAGAAGACTGCACAGAGCCAAAAACAAATGGAAGTATTGAGGGAGATATGCTCCAATGGAGGCAAATTACAGATAAATCAGAGGCTGCTCATGCATTTTAAGTGCCACATTATACAGAATCCATTAGTAGCAATAGGAGTTCAACACCACTTGAGCTATTAAATCTCTCTTTCCTGCAACTCGGTAGAACCAGGATTAGTCAATATCAGTATAGCCTAGCTGCAGCGCAAATAGATATGGGATGAGACCTAAAGGAATGATGCCATTGTTGTACACCAACAGTTGATAACAGCACAGGCTGGAGATATTGATGTGTTGTTATACAGCGGGACAATCACATTCACAAGAGGCAAGTGAAGGAGCAAAGTAAATGATCAAGAAGTCTCGGGTTCAATGAACTGTTAATAACATAACCTTGACTCTTTTTTTTAAGGTCTCCAACACTGCATACCAATACTGTGCTCTGATTTACTGAGGGCCACCAAAATTCCAAAACCTGATGGACAAAAAAGGATTTTCGGACATTACATCTGTCCTTGTATCTTTGCGTATGTGTATGTGCGTGTATGTGTGTGTGTGTGTGTGTGTATGTGTAAAAGCCAACTCTATATCCTAACACCTGCCTCTATTTGGAGGGGAAATACTTTTTTCTCAAGGCTGAAACATTTTTTCTCTGTCACTTAATTGTCACGGATGGAAATTAGCTGATTTAAGAGCCAACCAATCATTCTTCAAACCCAACAGCCCTGGTGCATTTCTTAGGTTCTGCATGGTCTATACCTAAGATTTCCTCTCCACATGCTGTCGCCTTTTGGTGCACGAATGTAGCAATTACAGACGTGATTGACGTGAAACCAAGCTCCTCTGCCTTGAACACATGGGCTTGAGGGGGAACAGGGAAATTAGGATCAGTGCTTTATAATTTCCTGTAAAAATATTTTGTGTAATACCAGACATGTTTCCATTGGAGCATACAAACAGAACGAAGAACCTTGAGTTAAAATACCTTGTTTGGATGTATATTTTCCCAAAGACTATTTAACCCATGATAAACATTCTTTATATGCATACTGTAAAAACAGACAGGGACGTAGCACAAACTTCTGGGCCCTGTAGAAAGGCATTTTCTATTTCCAATTCTAATAACACATAGCATTGCTATTTTGAGCAAAGTGTCAGAAAAAAAGATGGGTAAGCCTAACAGAGTTGACGTCTCAATCGCGTCGTTCTCTTATGACGCCCCACAGACTTGTGAGAATATTCCACTGTCCTGTTTATAGCAAGAATTGTGCTTTGTGCTACTCAGCTTCTATAAATATATATCTTTGTCTTTACGTTTTATTAATAGGCTAATATCCAATATTAAGGCTACAAATGGTTTTATATTAGTATTTTTTTCATATAATTTAAGTTTTTAGGTTAATGCATTCATTTAATCCGAAAAAAGGTTGGAATATAATTTCCTAATTTTACAAGTAGGCTATGTCTACATATCAGTTTATTACAGAAACAAACGACGCAGCGGCCGCTGGTTCGACTCCGACCTGCGGCCCTTTGCTGCATTTCATTTTCCCTCCCCCACTCTCCACTTTCATTCTTCATCTGTCCTGAGGAAATAAAAGGCCTAAAATCTAATCTTCAGAGAAATTAGAACATCTGGTCACTTTAGGCTACTGTCACACTAGAACAACATGCGCAGTTTATTGATGGTATAGCTCCTTACCTTCGTCTTTCTCTTAAAGCTAACAGCTGTGCCATCGTTCCAATGCTGCCCTGTCCCCGGGGAGATCGTAGCCTGTAGCCTACAACATCTTTTCTATCCAGTCTGGAACATCAGCTTCTTTTCAGGGACTTGTGTACAATAAATCCATACTCTTAGATCAAGTATTGATAGTCTTGTTGTCCATATTTTATCCATTATCGACCATCCATTAAAGTTTACTGTTGTTAGCTTTATTGCTAAAAACAAACAAACGTTAGCATTCCCGTAAGAATCTAACCAACTTGGAGGTTTGATTACGTGTGTGAGGCGGGTTAGTTTGTATAATTTACTTTCCATCAAATAGGCTACATAGTTGGAAAAAGCATAAGACTGACCCAAATGCTCTGTGGCTCTTTGCAGACTTTGTTTATGAGTTTAGGTTATTTCCACGTGAAAGCTGTTGGGGCTGCAGCCACCACCGGGGGTGCTGCACCCCCAAAAGCCCCACATTTACAGTGCTGGGGGGGGGGGGGG
>NC_048412.1:15265442-15341081 GCF_013103735.1 Etheostoma cragini | reverse complement strand
GGTCATTGGTCCTAGACTGTAATATTAGCAGTCTATGGTCAGACCCAGTTCAGTGAATGCAGAGACGCCCAGCAGTGGCAGTGAGACGACGATTGAGTGGGAAAACAAGGGGGGGGGATATGAAGAGGTAGAGGGCACCGTCTCTGGAGGCCAGTTTGTGTAAATCAGCAGGCAGCTCACGGCTGCAATGAGGTAGAAAATAAAAAACCATGAAAATGTCCAAATGAAATAAGAGGCAAGGAGAAATCTTTTATGATGAGCCTAAATTCTCCTTACTCTGCAGTAGATCCACTAGTCGGCTCAGCTTGCCTTCTTCAGACACCGTTCATCATCCCAGTGTCTGCATAAAGCCACAAATTACTCAAATTACCCCACCTGCTATTCATGTAATACATATGTAATGAGTATCCTAAATTCACATGATTATCATTCATGGTATGTTAATAGGACCCATGTCAAATGAATTAATATGCACATGGAATTATGTGGACTGCCAAACCACATTGTCTGAAGTTCTACAGATGTGGTTTAAAACACATACAGTCCTGGAAAGACGTTTATCAACGTTTATCATTATTCATAATTTTCCTCACTAGAACATGGAAGTTCATTGTTGACCTTTGGTGACAAACAACAATCTAAACTCAAAGGTCTACTAGCTTTTGGAACTTTCAAACCGCTCCTAATGGTCTTCTTCAGCAAATAGGGCTGGTTTAGATGCTATACCTGGTGAAAGTTTCCCGTTAAAAGTTCAGGACAATAGTGAATAGATCTTAGATTATATATGATAAATATAAGATACATCATCAGTTATGTCATTTATCACATTAAGTCCAATTTCCCGTTAGCCATTAAGATGAGACAGAAAAAGAATGTTTAACGTCAAAGTGAAATTAGATCTCTACAATGTGATCTAAATTATTTAAAATGTCATGTTTGCCTAATCCCTTTAATGGGACACACTTGAATTCTCACCGGTGCAGCCAATTGGTTTTAGAAGTCACACAACTAGTGGATCAATCCAGTGTCACTGCAGGGGGAAAATACAATGATGTAGCCTAAGTGCCTTACATGGAAAAACTCCAGATTGACTTGTACAGTAATTGTTTCAAACACTGCTACAAATGTTGGTAAGATTTGTTGGTCAGTTGAAAGCCAGTCAGCAGTAACTGTCAGCAGTATTGCAGGGCTAGCTATCAATACTTACTCCGTGTTTTTAAAGTAACATAATAGAATGTCCAGCAGACAAAGGAGGCCAAATCCTGTCTGACAGAACTGCAAGAGCATCAGTTAAAACTGCTAAATTATTTACAGTACGTGAAGGGAAACAGTTGTTACAACATCTGCCAGACAAACTGCATTGACACTAAAGGAACAGCAGAAAGCTGAAACTAACCAAGAGGGAAATTAAATATAGATACAGTATACAATACTGTCTATAGGGGATTAACAAATACTGCTACTTGGTATTCAATCACCACCAAAGCAGTGATGATGTGGACTATGTTTAAATCTTTGTTCATGGCAACAACCAGGATTTTAGAAATACACGGTCCCCCAATGTAACCAGTGTCTCCAACCATCTAAGACCATATTTTATATTAATTAAAGAATTAGTATTTACACTACAATTTCTACTATCTCCTCACACAATTTCAAAGCCTGCTGAACATTGTGGAGAAATATGAAATCCTTCTTTTTTGATGAGTGATTAGTGATTTTTGCCTAAAACGGTTCAATTTAAGAATTTGAAGGCTTTAGAAGTCGCCATGTATGATTTCTGTATAATTGTCACATGTAAACTCCTCTGGATGTTAAAAAAAATTAAACAATACTGAGTATGTTGCCTTGATAGCCTCAATAGTAACCCTGATGATGTCATGTTGTTCTGTCCACCCCATCAGCATGGTCACTGTGCACTAAATTAGCTCAGGTTAGCTTAGCCGGACCTGTGCTCGGATCTATGCCAAAGCTGACATTAAGTGAGAGTGATGGCAGCATTCTGTTATGCAGTGACTCAGTTAACTCAGCAAGCTCCTGTAACTCAACCCTCACACCTTTACTTCCTCTGTCAGTGGCTATATTAAGAGCTGACATTGAGATGCAACCTCAACCTGATCGTTGGGTACAACCATCTGTGGTGGGTAAAAGAGAAGGATTGATCAGTTTACACAGGATTATCAGGCAGTCAGCTGCAATGAGGTGCAAGAGTACAGTGTGGAAAGGGTTGTAATTACAGTTAGATGTGTCTGACCTCCCCTGATTACAAACTATCCTCCCAGACCATCCGGGGCCATTACTCACCTCACTAACTAGTAGAGTAAATCAGACCGATCGCTGACCTGATATTAGAGCCACAGCCAGTAAACAGTAAACAGTACGGAGGCTGGAGCCTTGTAAATAATCTGCGAGGAAATGGAGCAGGAGCGAGGCGTGGGAGATGTTTATAGCAGGTGGACAAACACCTGTCACTTTGATAAGCCTGATTTATCTTGGATGTCATGTCAACATAGCCCGTTACTGCCTGGACCGCCAACCCCACACCCTGGACATGAGACCTGTTTGAGGCATAACATAAGTGAGAGAGATGACAAGCAACACTCTGTGGCAACAACAGTTCATCAAAGTAAAATATCACTTGTGACATGATGGTGTTCAATGTGGGGATGTTTTCAAGGCCAGAATGTTGCATTCTTATCCAGCTCCTGAAATATAAAAGTCTTCCTTGCAGCTTGCAGAAGGCAATTAACAAGAAGCAGGAACAGACACCGATAACATGTGAGAGAGATGGGTGTGGTGTTGTTAAATAAATGACCTGTCTATAGACACATATTTACTGGCCTGCCACTAACCCTTGGTCGTAATATTACACATTATATATTGAAAAATCGCTGAAAGGCATGAAAATTGAAGTCTCAAATTTCAGAAATATGAATTTTCTGAGCAGCCTGTCGTGGTGTTCGTTAGCTTTCACTTTAAATACACCGTGTCTTCTTCTCACAATGTCACAAGCCAGCCGAGGAAACCTCAACTTGTCAGCTGCCATGAGTTATGTTAACAGAAACTGACCTCAATTAAGAGTGACTTGCATTTAAAAAGTGTCCATTTCAGACTTTAAGATTAAGAATAGTGGGGGGATAGGCTTTAATGGAATGCTGACAGAGGGCCAGTTGGAAAGGCAATACATTTCCTGCAAAATGCCAAAGGATACCACATAAATAAGGCAGTGTTATTTCTGACAGAAACTCTGTGAAGCTGTGGTGTGATCTACGGCTGAATGACCCGGTTAAAGAGCAGCAGAAACAGCTGACAGCTTGATCAAGATTACCTCTCTAAAGTGGTATAGATCAAGTCTTTAGCCTTCTCACAAACCCCAGGGGTGATGGTATGAAACGCTGATGGTACATGATGATGGACAAGGATAAGGAGCTATCACTGTGAGCAGGGGTGATATCAGTGTAACAATATTGTCCTGAGACAGTTATTTACTCAGAAGGCATGCATTAACAGAGGTTGAACATCATAGTGTTGCTTATTGGAAGTATAAATGCATGTAAAAGTTGGCTGTGTAAGAATGACTACACATGAGCTCTTAATTGTCAGTACAAAATATTCTGTTCTGAAGAGAAATATATTTTATTTCCATCATCTTTCTTGGCAAGTCAAATTTTATTTATTACAACTCAGCAGCTCAATCTATATTTATTTGGCCAGTAAAAGTGTATCTTCCTGGTTGCAAGTATTAATTAGTGATATTCTGGTATCATTAGTGTAATTTAGTGCTCACTAGATTAATGGCACGGTGGCATTTATCTATGAAACATTATATCTTGATGTTAAATTGCAATAAAAGAACCTGTATATTCTGCAGATATGGCTGTCCAAATCTAACAGAGGGGGATGGGGGTGTAGTCGACATCCATTAAGGAAATCCTTTATTGGCACATAAAAATGAGAGGTAATATTTAGCCTTACTTGCCTTTAGCAACCTAACCTCTAACCTAACATTAAAAAGAGGAACTTTATAGAGGGAAATACCAAGCTGTATCAAAAGTAAAGAAATATGTGTGTTGTATGTATTAACCACCAATTCAACATCAGCGCCAAAACATGTTTTGAGTGTTACATAATCTGCCTAAATGATTTAGTAACACACACACACACTCAGCCTTTGTCAGTAATATTATTTGGTAATCTTGTTTCACTAGTGTTCATGCCTTTTCTCCCCTCAAAACACTTTCCTCTCTTTATCCAATGTAGTATATTCAATAACTAATTATGATAATCCATTACATCTCCAATTAGCAGAGAGGCTTTATCGCTGCACTATACCGTAAAGAGCTGGATTTATGTTGGCTTTGAATGTCACCCAGAGGACAGAGGACTAGCCCATCACTCAACAGGAACAAAACAGAGAGACAGGAGCAAGGGGGAAAAATAGAGGGATGTGGGAGAGAAAGATACAGTGAGTTATTGGTTAATGAACACATTTTCCTTCCCATTTTCTCTCAACCTTGAGAAAACCTTGACAAGGCCCCTTTTGTCCACAACACACCCAAAGGAATGGATTACCCTGATAGATAAAAGTGTAGTACAACTTTAGTCTTTCAGTGAGGAGGCAGTAAAAAGATATGTACAGTATGTATGTAACCTCAGAGGGATATGCCTAGCTAACGCCACCTCGCCGGCTGTCAAACGGCCCCTCAGAGGGTGATAAGCATCCCTGCTATCGGTGTGGGTGGCTGTCTTATTAGTGTACCTCAGGCGTTTCACTCAGGCACGCAGCACAGCCAACCATCTGCCACACTGTGATCCTCTGCCCGGCAGAGTCTCTCAGGTGCCATAAAATAAGGCCAGTGTCCATTTGAAACTCAGAACTAAAGTGCTGACCAGATAAATAAACACATTTTTTAAAAGAAATACCTATTTCTTAATTTAGCCAGGGTTTAGTGAACACATAATTGGTGTGTACACAGGATTTGATATTGACATTGCCCTGATATTGTTAATGTTTCTTTCCTCCAGAAAACACTTCATTACATGTCATTTAGCTTTTATTCAAAGCGACTTACAATTGCTATATATCAGAGGTTGCCCGCCTAAGGAGCAACTAGGGGTTAATTGTCTTGCTCAGGGACACATTGGTTGATGTATCACAGTAGGAATCAAACCCGGATCTCCCACACCAAAGGCATGTGTTATGTCCACTGTGCCATTACCACCACTTTTTTATTATTATTATTATTTTCTGCTGTTAACCTTCTTCCTCCGTCTTTGTCTTTGAACTGGCAATGTTAATTCAGTCTGCAAACATAGTATCAGAATGGGTGTCCCACAGCAACAAAAAGAAAAACTGGCATGTGGCATTTTGGTCTGGAACATCTGTTACAGAGGTAGTAATCTATGACCTTTGAAGAGACTCTATTGCCACCTTGTGGCTTAAATAGCAGGTTAAATAGTGAAAAAAACAAATGCTCAGATACAACCATGTGTTAAATCTGTTTTTAATCTTGCCATTTGCAATTACCAAATTTACCAAAAGCAGTGCATGAAATAGTGTGGGAAAACTATATATCTACTAAATATCTATCTTGGCTAGGATATAAATATGAACAAGCAGTGCCACATGCAGATGAATATACTTTCAAATAGGTATTTCAGTCAAATGAAAATAGTTTCATCCAGTAATCAGTCTCTTGTGGATATGTGAGGGAACGATCCTGAAAAACGAAACATTTATTTAAATATAGTGGATTACCTCCAGTTATACATTTTGATATTCAAACAAGTGGAAGAAACTTGTTCAGTGCAGTCATGAGGTCTGAGCAACTTACATGGGGTGTATTTATATAGCGTAAAGCTCCATCAGGAAATCTTTGGGGACGATTCCTACAATTCCATTCTTCTCTCCGACCCACCAGCCATAGTTCTGGTACTCCTGGAAACAGGGCAAATTGGACCATTAAGATAACGATAAGAGTGTGTTGAGGAAACACATGTTCTCATCTCTACATCACATCCCCGGACTAAATTCACTGTCACTATTATTGGCTGAAAGCACTTCTTAACAGCATTGCCTGTTAACTATTTACAAGATCTCTTCTGTTCACTCACAGTTTAATCACACCTCACAAACAACATCTACATCCCATCAACAACTTCACATCTCCAGTTCCCTGTCCTGCCTTCCTAACCACTGTCGGTTTTGAGACTGCACACACATCCCTCCACTCCACACAAAAACCTCAGTGTGCGTAAAGCACATCACACATAAATCTGTCACAGCATGACAAGTAATAGCTCCAAATGGCTGTCAGCAAGCAGAGTTGTGAGGGGGATGCTGTGGGGAGAGATCTGAGACAAGGGGAGAATACCTCCCTCTTTCTTTCTCTCTCTCTCTGGCCAAGAGCCTGACCTCACATCAAAGTCTTCCCAGGGCATGAATCAGCACTGGAGATCCCAATCTGACAAGGTTGAAGGAAGACGAACCTGCACAATGTTTCAAATCTGTGCCAAAACTCTGGGATGAGGAGGACTCACATCTGTGTCCAGTTATTCTCAGGAGAGAGTATTGAATGGTAGTGATCTACTGGTAATATTAGACACAAGAACATTACAATAACAATAGTGATGGCTAGCATTGACCGTTGTCTGGTGGGTCATTTATCACATCAGACTAAAAAGGTTCTGGACTTGCTTTCCATGTGAAAAATTGATACACAGGACATGAATACAGTAAAAAGTCATTAGTACATCTAAACTATTAACAGCAAAGTAAACATCACAAGAAACAAACATGATTAAAAGGACATTGTACAAGCCCCTGGGGGCTAATAAAGCAGATTGACATGAATTGCGTGTAAGAGAGTGCTAGACCAAGTGTGTGTGTGGGTGCGCCTTATGACTTCCTGCAGCTTGCCTTTGAAAAACAGTAACACCTCATTGTGTAGTTCTGGATGACAAATAAGTCCTACTTGAGTGAGTGCGGGACACAACATGAGAACACATATCTGGAGCTGTGGAAGACTAATGATCCCACACACTGTGACTAAACACATATTAACACAAAACTGGTTAAAGTGTTCCATCATTTTATTACATTCTCCAAACGAAACACTCCACAGCTGATGCTTTGGCTTACAAGCACAAAGCAACAAGTGATAAGGTTAAAAGATGTGCACGAACGATAACGACTGCAGCAACATGTTTGCACAGTGTTTACTTTTTATCAAACCCATCTAGCCAATTAAGTTAAGTGAATTGTTACATCCCTTGACTTGTTTTATGTGCTGTGACTTGGGGGAGATGAAGGGGTGTTGCAGCATATCCGGACAACACACTCTTCCTCACTTCCAGTCGGGCCCTATAATCAACACCCGGGGTCCTGACTGGGGGGTCTCGCAGCTCTAACACTACAGCTATTTCTGGCCTGTGGAATGGGGGAGGGACACAGGGAAGAGGGAGAAAGGAGAATTGGGGGGAGAAGGAGTCGACTGTCCCTTTAGCTGCAGCTGGCTGCTGCAGTCCAGACAGGTTTTATGGTCATTGCCTTCGCAGCAGGCCACAACCCCCAACACCAAGGTTTCAGCTAATGGCACTCCCAGTCTGAGTGAAAGGGCAACTTGATTCTTGGTCCTTTTCCACACCCAAAGAACGTGTCATAAACAGGCATTTGGCCAATGACCATTGATTGTGTCTGTCTGCTACGTTCATTGGGTTCCTTCCATTAGTGCTAAATCAATTAATCAATTAGCCAGTCAGCAGCAGATTCAACATTTTGATTATCCATCATTTGCTTGAGTCATTTAAAAAAAAAATATATATATTTATTGTGTTCTGTTGTCACCTCAGGCTCACTATTTTCTGACATTTTATAGAATAAGCATCTAAACTATAAAATCTGAAAATAAACAGAAATTAATAAAAATAAAAAATAAAAATGAAACCTGTAGTTGCAGCCTACATTGTATGATCCTGGCTGAAAAAGAAATGTATTTAGTTGTCTAAATTATAATTCAGGATTTTACAAATAAATCATTTTTTGAGCTCATCAGTCACGTAATTATAAGTCTTGATAGCTTTGAGGTGCCACTAGATGGCAGGCTTGAATTTGGAAAGGCCAATTGACAACAGCGTGTCTGAGTTGACTTCATGCCCCACACAACGCAAACCAGACAGAATATATAGCCAGTCTGGATGGTGCACATTTCACACCTTTTTTCCCCTTTTTCTTTCTTTCCAGAAACCACAGGGTCGACATGCATCGGTAAAAGTATACAATTCCTTGACTTATTACAGTGCAGTCTTCAAGAACAAGCTTGTTAAATAAATTACATCAAAATCCAACTTGATAGTCATATGAACCAGTTAAGCACAAAAGGGCTCCTGTTTAGTTACTTAATAAAAAGGTAAAGAACAGCCCCTCAGTCCTCAATTACTGGCACCCACGCCTAGTCGACAAGCCTCGGAAATTGTGCGTCCACTACACGTCCTCACCTGCTCTGAAACAGAGTGGTGGACTGAGCCTGGGTTTCCTGAGAACACACATTCCTATTTGGCGAGGTGAGAGAGACGTCTAAGAGGTGTGTGGGCTGAGTGCTGCTCACCGCCTGGCATGGCAGCAGCATGCTGAAACAGTCAAGATGGAAGTGATGGAATGGCACTGTGTGCCAGCTAAGCCCAGCCTCCGCCAGCAGCACTAAAACAGTTTCCGTTGTGACACAACTAATCCCCATCACAGTGCCAGACAGAGGAACTAGCCCTGTCTGCCTCTTACCATCAGCCGTCCACCTCCAGGCGGTGGGCCAGGTGCTGCCGGTAAAGGAAATGAACAGTCTGCTCCTCTGAGGGCCAAGAAAAAACTCACTTTAGGTGGTCTGAGACCAGCAGAACTCCTTTGACTACAAACCTTGTTGAATCACAGTTGGGTTTGAGCTCATCTTGGCTTCCCCATGCATCATGAAAACACTCAGAAGGGGACAAATCAATGTTTTACCTCTGACAAGGATCAAGGTTTCCCTAACCATACCTTGCTCAGGATATAGATGGCATCTCCACGGTTGAAGGACAACTCATCTGAGTGGTCCCCTGTACAGTCCCATAAGCCCTGGTAGAAGTTGGGGTAGTCTGTGCTCTTATCTGTACTCTTATTAACTGGTTAGAAAAGGGGAAAGAAACACAAGATTTATTTCTACTGAGAGTACAACACATTAAATATGCAGGTCTCACACAGAAGTGATTGTTTGTGTGCAGCAAAACCAACAGGAGGCAGTGGAGAGCCTAAAACAGAACCAAGGCAGACAGCTGCTGTGTGCCAAGTTCATACTAAATGCTAGGTTTGGAGTAGGTGGTATGTTCACACTGGCAAAGAAGCGCAATTTACTCAAAACCGTGAGTATGCGAACTATAAAACCACTGATTTGAGTGTGCTGTTCATAGACGCTATGATGGATGGAGGTAAACAGTTCCAGAAACACCTCAAAAAACAAACTAGCTATTATCTAGCTTAGTCTTTGTTGGGTTAAATTTTCAGTGTCAAAAATTGTCTGGTTTTATCTTCTCTATTGTGAGGATTTTCTCTTTTTTATATCGTTTTAAACTTTCTTTAAAGTGTCTTTGGGTTTTGGACTGTTGGTCAGACAGAACAAGACATTTGAGAAGTTTCCACAATTTTCTAATATTTTGTAGATAAAAACAATTAATCGGTAATCAACATAATTGTCAATCGCAGCTATACTGTAAAGCTGCCTTAGCAGAGCGAATGTATTGCATCCTTTTCTGTTAGTATGAAATGATAAGTATGGTGAAACAGCACACTATAAATATTATGTTATGGAATACTCTATACAATTAGCAAGCAGTGGGAATAAGGACACAGCTAGTGTCTTAGCAGTTAGAGTTTCCACCGCTCAGCCTAATTAATGATCTAAAATGGGACCATTTCCTGTTTGTAGGCGTGCTAATGTTGTGTGTGGAGCTAGAGATATATCGGTTGGCTGACACCATCGGCACATATTGGCCTATAACAAATATATCGCTATCGCCGTATATGTTTTTGGCTACGCACCAATATGAAAACCTTTTTTCGTATAACATATGATGCAGGAAAAAAGGCTTTGGGTGGTTTTGAAAAATGGTCTCGTATATCTATTTTTTTTTAATATTTCGTCTTTCATCCACAACTGACTGATGCTGATCATAATTTTTATTTAGCTATTTATTTTCAATTTTATTTATTTTTAATTTTCTCAGTGTTCATTTCAAGAATTGGTTGACAATGTAATGCATTGCATGTATAATAATGATAAGTATAGCAGAAAGAAGCCTTTAGAGAACCTTTGCATAGTCATTTCGGTGCAACATAGGTACATAATCCACATAGAAGAAGTCTATGTCCATTCCAGCTCAAAACATCACTATATCGGCCACATGCTGGTAATCCATAAATCTTTCCCCTCGAAAATTGATATTGGTCTCAAAAAGCCCATTATCAGTTGGGCCCTAGTTATGGGTATGTTTACATAGATACAGTAGATGGAGATAAATAGCATGCTATTTTTGTGCTTGCAAAACTTTAATACGTCACTTATTGTAAAAGGAAGTTGGCCAACTAGGCCAACAGTTATTTCCAGCATTGTGATAACTGTCAGTTGCAAATGTTCACAGAAACTTCCTCTGTAAATGTCACTTCTTCTCTACTGAGGTTTAGAAAGTTAAGTTTGCTCACAGCACAAAAAAAACTAGTAAGTGACAGAATGTTAATATGTTGATCACAGTCCCATCCTTTCTAACTAACTTCTAATCCAAAAACCAAATACACCACTCCTATCCATGTAGTCCAAACAATAACTTGGGTACTGTGTACCTGAAGCAGCAGGAGGAGCAGGTTTGCTGGCTGGTTCCACTTTTGGAGGAGGCTTTGCTGGAGTGGGCATGTCATCCTCTGGAGAAAGAAGATATTGAGGGATTGGTGTGTAATAATTTTAAAACTATGCTCCTCTGTCTGAGAAATAAGCAATGGCTAAAAATAAACCCTTTGAATTAAAGAATTGCATCCAATTTTTCATGTTCTGTAAGACAACACAGATCATCACAGTAATGCAAAGCATGGATCGGTCGCACCTGGGAGCACTTCATAGATTTCTTCGTCGATCGGCACAGAGTCGGCTTTTTCTTCTATATTTCCAACATCATCGTACATTTCCTGTTCCTCCTCTTCATCCACTGGGATGATGCCTGTCATATCTACAAACAGGGGAACATAGAACGTTTGATTTTTCTTGCACACACACACACACACACACCTGTTTCTGACATTAAGAGCATTATGATAAGTTCTTATGTTTCAAACCTTTCAAAACAAAGTCTATCTGTTTCACCCACTCCTCCGCCTCTTTCACCGATGACGCACAAAACTGTGATGAGAGGAAAAGAGGAAAGAAATGAAAACTGCCATCAGTGCAATATTCAGTTCTACATATATTAATTACCATAAACAAATAATACTGTATTTATGCATACTAAAATTTTCCACATGGAAGAGCCTGAATGTTAGAAACACTCATTTGGACGTTTTAAATATGCGTGTCAGATTGAGCCATTGCAAAGGCAGCAGTGTAAAATGAATGAATAGGTTTTAAAAATAACAACTTAATGAAGTGCATGTACACACATTCCGTGCCAAGTTTTAAACATGGCACATCTCAAGTCCACATTTGTTTTTTAATGAGGTATCCACTTAGGACAGCAGTGACTCAAATCATCAACATGAGATGAGCGTACCTGATAGACTCGCTTGTCTGGAGCCGTAATTTCAAAGCAACAGTCTTTCTTTGAGTCTCTTCGTAAAGTACTGTTCATTTTGACAGTGTAACCGTCGATTCTGAACTCCCCCTTCTGCTGCTTGTCTGATTAGAGGGAATTAAAAGATCATCATTAATGGTTCAGATACAACAACAGCAGCAGATTGCCAAAAATTCATCCAATTTGTTTTTCTCAAACAGTATGTGATTCATAATTGAGTGGGAGGAAATGTGTGAAAAACTACCTTTCTCACTGCCATAATAGTAGAATGTGTGATGATTAAGAGCACACCATCTCTTCTGCCATTCGGTGCCAAAAAAGCTATGATCTGTGGAGGGAAAACCAACAATAATCTCCAACTGTAAGCTATGAATACTTTTCTGGTTTATTTAGAAGAAATCAGAGCTGTGATTTGCGAAAGAAATTGAAAATTGCAATAGAATTTTGTGTGTCATATCATGTGATATCCTATTTGTAGTTGGAGGTGTCATTTTTGTAGTCAAACAGAAAAAATCCAAATGTTTTGCCTGATGAGGTCCTTGTAGGTCAAAACACACAACATCACCATTTTTTGGAGCTTGCAAATGTAAGTGTGCAATATCCTCCCCATTAAAACATGTTTATGTGTCTTATTAGCAGAGCACTCACCCTTCCTGCGCTTCTCAAGGTATCCCGCTTTAAAAACAGACGTCAGGTCCTGAGCCGCCACAGGTGGGGACTGCTGGGCACCTTGAGAACAGTTGAGGAAACCCATTATCCTTTCAAAGTGTTTTTAATAAGCAAAAGTGAAAATTGATTTGTATAAAAAAATTTAAAAAAGATAAACAGATGGGTTTCTGACTAACATCATGTATTCTTCATATATTTGTATCACGGATGTGTTTGACTGATGTTAAAATAAGAAACAAAATCCACGGAGGCTCCACTAAGCAAGGTTTTGGCTCTGCCTGGAGGAGATTCCCCTTGCAGCGTGCAACTTCAATGCAAATGTTCAACTCCTGTGTCAAAGTTGCTTTGTGTGAAAGAGCAGCCATAAAACTGGCAGCTGCTTGAAGCCCATAAACCCCAGACCCCTAATAGCCATTACACAAGGATTGGCCTGATACTCTGTTTATAAAAGTAAACAGAAAATCTTAAATATTGCCATGATGGGGCATACAGGGTTAAAGCTACTGTATATGGAGGCATGTTGTTTCTCAAACTACAAAACATGCCAGTAATGTTCAGTCCCCAGACTGTGGCTCAGAGCAATAAAGCATGCTCTAACTGTCAAAGGGGTGGGGTGAAAGAGGTGGTGGGAGAAGCAGTTGTGTTCCCAAATTGCTTCCCAAGTATGTTGCCAAGTTACAGTTGGAATGTCTCCCTCATTGTGCCACTCAAAGTCACTCTCTCCAAGGAGCAGACCCAACAATTTCTAGCTTGTACTTTAACGACAAGATGCCATTTCCAATACTTTAATCCACAGTTAGCAGTTAGAAAGTCAACAGCAAGATGTCTGCTAAGTGCTTGTGGCCTACCTTCACAAGCCTCTTCATCCTTGTCTGTGCGCTCTGATTGCAGCGACCCTGCATCATTGTTGCTGTCAACTTCCTCCTCATCCTCCTCTTCATCATCTCCACCTATGAGTAAACAGGAAGTGTTGTGTAGTAAAGGCACATGTGATATATTTACATAGGGGTTTCCAACCTGTTGTGTGTATCTATGCGTTGCAGGGATTTCATTTGATGACTGATTTTCCCTTGTTACACTGTTTGGAGAAGTTTTAAAAGCACAATACAGTATTTTAACTAAAAGAAGATTATGAAAAGAATTGGGTATCAAAATTGATTTTATATTCTGAGTTGGTAAACATATTTTTTTCTGAAAATGAGATAACACGTTTCAAGGGGTGTATCGTGATATAATAAATTTGACTCATGTTGTGACCCTTTAGATTGATGTTGTGACCTCTTGTGTGGGTCCCAACCCTCACGTTGGGAACCACAGGATATAAAATTGTGTGGCCCCAGTGTAACACTCACTTCTGTCCTTGAAATCTTGTGGGAAACTGTTGGGGAGACAGCAGATGGATGTTAACAGTTTTCACATTTTGCATTAGAATCTTTAAATATTTACTTAAGTGACACATTTATAACCAAACCCCAAAACACAGGGATCTCTGAAATACTTTGCAAACAGACATACCCCAATTTGACCTCTTTAATCCGTTTGATGAAGGCTTCCCTCTTATCCTTTGCCTTTTTGCTTAGATTTTCTCCTTTCAATCCATCACAGAGGAAATATTCCAGGTCTAAAAAAAATCAAACAATAAATACCAGGTAAATCCTTCATGCAATCTGATGTCACTTACATATTGCGGTGTTTTATCTTGCCAGTCAAACAACCCAGTACTGCTGGAGATCATGTTAACTTTCAAAAAGTAGCCTACAACACAGCAGTTTGCAGCTTTGACGTCAAACCGCGAATTGTTTGCTACTGATCACCATGCGAGAATTGGCAGCAATGGTGTGTTGAGCAGATGCAACTAGACTAAAGGAGTCATCTGACTTAAAACGTTAGCCATCCATTCTGAGCCTGTGCTTCCTCTTTTACTAAACGGTCTCTTTAAAGCTGGGTTTTGTGACACAAGCCCTCATTGAACACGAAAAGCAGCCAGCAGTGTGCAAATAAACATTCATTTATGAAGGGTTTACCTGAAATGAGGGCCGTTAACTCCTCGGGAATCGGACGCATTGTTGTGAGAGTTCAGTTCCTGACAGCGATGGACAGTCCGGCGGGGCAAAGTGCTTCCCACGATACGGAAGCAGCGACGAGTTTACAGACACGGAAGTTCATCTGCTAATTATTTTTAACTGACCACACGGTTCCGCCGCAACACTGACACCTGCTTGTTGTTCAACATCCACTCCACACTGACTTGTATTGGCCTGTGTCAGCTTTTGTGATATAGTTTTTGACTGCTACTGATGACGGGGAGTTGATGCTTTAATGGAGGTCTTTACAGACTAATAAAGTCAGCGGATAACGCATGATCATATTTTTGATTGATTCCAGATCGTATTTTTCTGGTACTTAGGCCTAAGTCTGTGACTGACTCACTGGTCGCGTAGGGAGTGTCTTTTTTTTTTTTTTACAATGAGGCAAGCACTTTGGGTTTATGATTATGTCAACATTGTAAATCTAAACAGGGTTCATTAATAGTCCAGAAGGCATTTAATAAAACTGTTGTGCAGGTTTCTGCGCCAGTTTGTTTTCGTATTTGAACATCACTGTTTGAATAGGTCTGCACTGGTTTATTCTTAAATCACGTTTGTAAGTTAATCAGTTTCTATGATAGAGTCAATGGCAAACGCATTTTTGCTTCCTTATTTGATGCAAGAGTAAATCCCCCTAAACAACTCATCTCTAACGTCAAGTCAAACCTATGCCTGCTGGTGTATTCCGTGAAAGCAGCTGGTTGTCATATTGTTGATAAAGGTGTCAATCATTCATTCGTCATCTTTTGACAAACAGAATTCCCCAATCCAGGTTTGAAGACATGCCTTTGAACTGTATAGCCTGTTGTTGTGGAGAAATGAAACCGAAATGTCAGTGCAGCTCTGGAGGGGATGCCTGGAGACCTTCAGCTCTGTCTTCTGCTGTAAGTGGTGGACAGTGTTTGTCAGTGCTGCCAGACACACAGACTCCCCTCCAGAAACACTTCGTTTACTCCAGTTTCAGTCCAGTAGCTTTTAGCAGTTTAGCAACTTTAACATCCAAACAATATCTGATCTTCTTATTTGTCTTGTTGTCTTGTCTCTTTGTGTCAGAGATGAAAACAGCCTGTGTGTTTTGATTATTGAGATCTGAGAGGGAAGCATTTTTCTACACGTTTCTTTATATCTCTGTGTTATGTCAAGTGTTAAAATGTTATGGTTTTAATTCAGAATCATCCTGAGAAGAAGAGCACCACCAGCCCTTTAGATTTTTGGGTAATTGATAAAATCACATTCCTCACGCCTTGATGCAAAATCCAAACTCAGATCATATTCAACATGAATGTTATTGTTTCTGCATTCATATTCTGAATGCAGAATGTGAGCCACAGCCCCTCTGCAGTCATTCAAAACCTGACCCCCTCCTGACCTGGCAGTAGTTCCTCCCAGCTTGGAGAGGAGAGGAGCCAGCTTGAACTTTGACCTGTGTGTGTGTGTGTGTGTGTGTGTGTGTGTGTGTGTCTGTGTGAGTGTGGAGGGAGGGAGGGAGGGAGGGAGGGATCTGCATAGTTAAGCGTTGTAGTTTCCCATGGAATTTCTATTTTTCTACTTTTCTTTCAAACTCACTGCACATTGACCAAGCTGCTCAAAGTCACCAAACTCATTCATACAACCATACTAAAAACATTAAATAATCATATTCATGAGTCTGATTATGTAATGCTCAAATATGCCCAATATCATGGTGAAACCTGTGGATGTAGGAAAAATGAAACAACATGATGTATGTTTTATTTTGTGTATTCATTTTGAATGTTATCACTCGCTTGAATGAGCGTTATCAGTCAAATAAACTAACAGAGTGTGTTAAGGAATAAGTGACCTTTTTAAATAATAAATATGAGATGTAGGCCTAGTTGTGCAGCCTGTAGACCCTGTAGACCCTGACACTCTTACTATTTTAAATGAGTTTAAAGGCTTCAACGCCAAACCAAACCCCTTAAGCATCCTGGGCTTTAGACGTCTCCATTGATCACAATTAACCATGTTAGTACAAATCTCAGTAATACTAGTTCACCACCTCACTTTTTTTTTTTTTTTTTGCCATGAGGCTCAGAGTCCAACCAGCACAATCCTGAGCTACAGATCCAACACATTGATTCACGTTGCCTGCCGACGAATAATTGATCAGTGTGATATAGTTAATCTTTTGATTCCTGGAACAATCTCTGGCTTTCCATCGATCATTCCCCCCTAAACATTTAATAACAGTTCCCCTAATAGAGAAACTGCGACCACGGCTGTTCATCGAGCGGAGGCTCAACTGGTCGGTGGGAAGAATTCCTTCAGCAGTAAACAGGGACTTAGTCCAGATGCATTTACTTTCATTAAATCAATTTACAATAAACAGAATAAATTATTCTGCTTTTTGCCTGATGTCTTACCATTGTCTGTGTTTTGCTACTGTGTTAATAACCATACCCTATTAAATTATAGTTATCACCAATTTTGGAATAAAAGTCTCAGGCTATATCGTCTGCTCTGAATTAACTTTATCATTTTTTACATCATGCAACGTTTTGAAAAACACAATGGCATTGTAAGGCGCATTCTAAATTCAAAGAGATTGTATTACACTGCAGATCGGGCTATAAACAAGCACCCTCAGTGCTGTGAGTTTTATAGGCAATAAAATGTAATTAGAGAGCCAAGAAAAGTCATAGCTTTTGGCCTGGGACTAGCAGGCAACTCTCACTGCAAATGTTCTTTTTCTGAGTTTGAACATGCAGAGGTAATGAATCTGCTTTTTTTCTCCAGGTCAGATAAATCACGGAGGTCTGTACCAGAAGCATGATCACGTTAAAACATTGTTCAACTAAACTTATAAAAATTAAAGATTTGAAATAAACTGGGATACAACTATATATAATTTGGAATTTGCATCACTTGCATTTTATTTGTATTTAATAGTGCTCTGTGTTCACTACATTTGGCTAATTTAAATGAAAGTTTGGGGGAAGTTTGAGATTATACAATCAATATTATTTATACTACAAGAACATGTCAAATTGGACTATAATTTAAAAAAATATCCTGTGGCGTTAAAATTAAACCATTTATATTATCCTGATTTGAATACGAGAAACGACATTCAGCATTATGAATTATGCATGAGCATAAATCATTTTTATATAGCCAATATTTTCATGTATAGTGGGCTAGTTTATGTTTTATCGTATAGGCTTAAAAGCAATTAGTTCTCCATGCTTTCTTACTGTGAAATAAGACAATAGTGCTGCTGATTCCCATCAATGTAAAGTTTTATTTCAGGAAAATAATTTTGCTCAGTTAAGGTCGAAATCCATATAAAAATAAACTCTCCTCTCGCAGCCCAATGGAATAAACTGCCACACAGACTAAATAGTACCTTTGTTGTTTTTGCTTTAACTTACCTTATTTGTCAGAATAAAACTGAGTATAAATTGAAAACAAGTGTCTGAATTCAAATAAAACATTGTTCAATAGCTCAAGTTTTGTAGGTCAATTGTTGTGAGTGTTTCTGAGAAAAGGTCAAACGTTTCGGATGATAAAGACAGGGGACTTTGTGCCGAATCTGACAAACTTGGTGAGAAAGAGGAGGGGGATGAGAAAACTTGGAAATCCTGCAAAGAGACGTCCAGGCCCGGGGAATTATCATTGTCCGGGCCTATTGTTGACACGCAGATAGGAACAGTGGGTGCCGGGTTAGGAAAATGTTTCAGATTTTTCTCATTGCTGTTCAAAGGCGTGACTGTCGGGCTTTGGTTCTCCCCATTGTGTCCGTTCTGACAATGTTGTGAAGTTAAGGTATTTTGGTGGAAATACCTCTCCCTCTCCGGGAGCGTCCCGGCTGCGCTGCTGTCCTCCGCCTGCTCTAACTCGTCCTCCGGCCCGTCGTTCAGGCACGCGTATTTCCCCTCACTGTCCCGGTTCTCCTTGCAGTGGGTCTGCCTCTTGTGCTTCATCCTCCTGTTCTGAAACCACACTTTCACCTGCTTCTCTGTTAAATCCAGCAAAGCTGCTATTTCCACTCGCCTCGGTCTGCACAGGTATTTGTTATAATGAAACTCCTTCTCTAGCTCCAGAAGTTGGGTGTTGGTGTACGCGGTCCTCAACCTCCGGGATGCCACTCCACCGCCAACACCAACCTCTGGCACCTCTGGTGAACCTAAAAAATAAATAAACCAAAGATTTTATTTATTTGAATTAGAGAAAAGCAGGCGAAAAATAAATCACTAACACAGTTGTGTATGTATGGCTATGTGGAGAAAAACAAGCTCTGTGGGGTGAAACTTGTGGCAAGCCAGCACCGGCACTGGGAAGATTTACGGGCCCCAGGCAGAATATGATGGGTCTGCGTGGACAGGACAGGACGGAGGGTGAAGATTAATGAACATGCCAGCTGCTGGCCCGTGTAAGAATAATCTATCACTCTCCATTACTGTCAAACATTAACACTCGTACACTGCATCACAAGTCTGTGCGTTACTTGATGAGATTTAGCATGCTTAAATCAAAATCTTCTACTGGCTTAAAGGGACGCCCACGTTGCACAAGGCCCGGGTTGCAGCTTCGTGCTGAGGGGAATCCTCAGACAATGAGGAGCCTTTAACATGGAGGTTATTAATCATCATGTCTTGCCTTGGGGGGAGAAGTAGAGTGGAGAGGAGTCAGTCGTTGTTGTTGCAGCAGTAGCAGCAGCAGCAGCAGTAGTAGTGGTATCAGTCTGGTTTCTCCTGATGCTTTTCTTCTCCTTCATCCACGGGTACTCCGGGGGTAGGGATGCAGCCTGCAGCGGCTGCTTTGAGCGGCTGTGGCGTGGGTGGATGCCCGGGTTAAGGCCGGGGATGGTCTGCTCAAAAGGAGGAGGAATCAGTGTCGACTGTGAAAGCGCCGAGCTCTTGATTGATGAACTTTGAAATGCATCACCGACAGGGTTAGTGAGAGATGTCAGGCACTCAGCGAGCGACGGCTGGCTGTTGATAAAACCACTTTCTCGCCCAAATTCGTAATTCATCTCCTCCTCCTTGTGTTGAAATCTCGTTTTGAGTATTAGGTTGATTCGGATTAATAAGCAGTTTATTGTCATAAACTACTAAACTAGATATAGTCGCATGGAGACCTGTATGCCATAAACTATTGCTTTCATGAGGACCCGGTTTGGAATTAGACCTTGCTGCTTGTCACATGATTGCCTCTGCCCAATGACAATTTGGGTTTTTTAGCAAAAGAAGCCACTGTCCCCTGTGATTGATCGAGAAAGTCGGAGGGGTAACGCCTCATTCCGGGGGTAGGGGTGGCTTTATTTACACATTTTTTGGGGGTCAGTTTGTTCGCCACCGTGCCTTCTTTGCGCATCCACGCAGTTTGCCGTACGAGTATGCGCGTGAGTTGTGGGAGGCTGCGTGTGTGTGTGTGTGTGTGTGTGTGTGTGTTGTTCATTTATTTGTAGCGAGACACTCCACAAATCATTTCAGCAGTCACATTAGCGTTTCATATTTCTGCGAAGCCGACAGTCGTTATCAGTGCTAAGCGTTAATCTTGCTACTTTCTTGAAGGTTTTCTTGGAGAGGAAAAGCTGCACCAGACATCCAACAACATGCCCACCCCTCCCCCAATACACACCACAGGGGAAAGAAAGAGAGAGGGAGAGAGAGAGAGAGAGAGAGAAAGAGAGAGAGAGAGAGAGAGAGAGAGGGAGGGAGAGAGAGAGAGGATTTCAATGTGATTATAAATTCATCAGATCAGATCAGATTTAACGTAATTTGATCATAAGTGTTCCAAAAGCCTATGTAAAAAATGAATTTTATCACTGAAGTCCTAATAGGGAATATACCGGAAACGCAGTATTTTGTGTCAATGTAAGAAAGCAGTTGGGGTATTTAACAGTTTGCCATCACCGTTTCATAGTTTATAGCTCCCTGTCCCACGTTCCATTTTATTTATTTTATTTCATATTGGGATAATGTTGACCCAAGCCATCATCCTTACACCTCAGCATTATTGGTTATAACGTAGCGGAGAGCAGAAATGATTTGCCACTTTAGTGTGAGGCAGAGGAAAGGTGGCTGTTTATTGCCTTGGCTCTAAACAAAGAGCCCTGGTAGCCTGTGTGTGATCAATCTTTCTCGCCAAAAGGTCTGACAGCTCACTGCCCTAAGAACACATTTACACCATCTAACACTCCCTTAGATCATATATGACCAGGAAGAGGACAACCACTCTCTACGTAGGCTACAGGAGAAGTTTTCAATTTAGAAATCTAGGGATTTCTTGTGAAGCACGGATGAGACGCACGGCCATTACGCACAAAAGCGTTTTACTTACTCGCTCGATATTAAATCAAAAATCCATCTAAAGACGAAAGCTCTGTCGCTTTTTCGTTTTCAATAAGGACTATACAGGCACAGAAAAAAAACCGAGGAGAGGAATGCCCTTGGTAGGTAGTATAGAAACGAAGGGAGCAGCTTTTACATAGGAGGAATTGTTTGCTGAGGTGAGTGGGTGTTGGCATTGAGCAGACCTCCATTCGGTCTCATACCTTCCTCTGTGTCAGATTACAAGTCTTTTTCTGACCCGTTAGGTGTCTAGCATAATTCCAATTTACCACATTTGCTTGTCAGATATTACTTTGTCTAACTGTTTTTGGACGTTTTATTTATTTATCAGGATGTGCTCTGAATGTAAAGATTTTGTGAACGAATAATATCATTACATAGCCTATCCTATTAGGCTATATAACTTATAAATTACCAACTTTGAATTTAATTGAATTTACTTTGAAGTTCACCGAATTCCTTTTGTGTGCAGCTTATTGTTTTAAGCAAAATTGCTGCAAATTAGTATCTAAACCAACCACATTCATGTCTCATTTCTTCTTATTTGATAATGAAAATTGATCAAATAAATTGTGTTCATAGGCAACTGGCCATAGATTCAAATCGACACAGGTGTAGAAACAGAACAATGATTCAAAGAGAACAAAGAGCTTTCTGAAAAGAAACACACCTCTACAATACTTCTAATTCTGACACTTGGACATATTGCACAATATATATTGCAACAATTTTGATCTAAGTCTGCTGTTCCTGTTTGGAGCTGTACAGACAAAAAAAAACACATTTGGCTGCTTGTTGACCAGATGAACACAGAAGACGGTGTCTCGAGGAGCGGAGCGCTTCCCGTCTGTTCTGACAGCAAGAGACATCTGGGAAGCATGCAGGCCAAACCTGCCACCACTGTTCCCTTTTTCTTGTTTTGTTTTTTAAGAAAATGTATTTAAATTCCTACTCATAGCCTATACTGTGTGGTGGAATATTTCCATTTATGGTAAGTGTGATGTAAAAGTATATCCAGAAAAATAAACAACATATGTATGTACATATGTATACGTATACCTTTTTTTTTAACGAACATTTAACAAATTTGCATCTGTTTTTTTTGTGTGTGCAAAAGATGGTAAACGTATTTAATTGCAATTGTGTATTGTACGTTTAGTACACATTCTGCACACGCGAGGTTATGCAATATTTTGAAATTATCTTCCGTGAAATTGAATGTTTTTCATCTTATTTTTATCAATAAATGTGTATTGCATGTGTGTGTGTGTGTGTGTGTGTGTCTGTGTCTGTCTGTCTGTGTGTTCCTAAAAAGAAAGTATACACGTGGTGAAACGTACACATTGTGTGTGTGTGTGTTTGTGTGTGTGTGTGTAATGTAATTTTTTTGCCTGTCAGGAAACCAAAGAAGACCAAATAATGAAAAATGTAGAATCCTAGCAGGGGAACAAAAGTGACCCATGCAACACACTTTTTAAAGCGTGTCCCTGCTCAGTTCCCCTATGGAAATGAACACGGTTTAAAGAATAAGCATATTCCAAAATTGGTGTGAGATTGACAAACAATAACTAAATATTTAATAATATTACTGCAGGAAAATGCATTGGGGTTTGTAAGCTGAGAAAGAAGCTCTCTAGAAAGCAAACGCCAAACTCAAAAAGTCTGTTGCTCTTGAAAACTGCATCAATCTGAAGTGTGCTCAGTTTAGCTGGATACAGAGGTCAGTCATTTTGAAAAAAGAATCTGCGCAAATGCTTAACCCTATCTAATTACACATGCATACATTTTGCACAACAAGTAAGGAAATTTGTGTTTGGTAGATTATTTCTCTGTGGTAGCAGAGTTATTTGGCAATAAATCTTATACCTTTGGAATGCTTGTCTAGTTCCCTTGTAACATGTATTTGTGGGATGAGCAGCAGAGCTGAGATTTGTGGGTTGCACCCATGAAATATGGGCCAAATCTTTTCTGCCAATGCAAAAATGCTTAATCTGCCATTGACTCGTTTGGTGTTTGGTGGATTGGGTGATTGAAGTTTGAAGAAACAAGACATATTGGCAGGTTAACACATTTATCCATTTCACAAACAGGAGCCTCAGCAGCGTGTGGAAGAACCCAACACAGCCACAACAGCCCGACACCTCCTTCTCAGGCTGGTCATCAGCCTGGTCACACACTGCTTTGGGATGGCATGCCATTCTTCAACCAGAATTTTTAGCAAGTCAGCCAACGTGACGTTGTTGGTCTCTCTGGCACCAACAGCATGCCCAAGTTGCCAATCAAGTGCCAGCACCATCATCAGAAGCTCAAAGCAAGTGTCAAAATAACCTGTTTGGCAATTGCAGAAGATCTGGCATGTTTGTCGTGGGCGCAACCCACATACTCAGATCTGGTGTTCATCCCACAAATGTATGTTCCTTACAAAGTGGGCACCATTTTCAAGGAAACTAAATAGGCTTTCCAACGGTACAAGATTTGTTGACAAAACGTATTGTTACCATGGAGAAATAATCTACCAAACACAAATGTCCTTACTTTTTGTGCAAAGTTTACATATGACAGAAGTAACCTCATAATCCACATACCCTTTCATCCAGAACACCAGACTATTGGCACTGAGGATAAGTGGAACACACTCCCATGTGCTCAGGACTTTACTCCCCTGAACTTCTCCTAAAGTTCACTTGTGGCCTCCTCTGTCACCAGGTGTCATGAGGTTTGATGTATAGGGGTCACGAGAGGTCAGCATCCAACTACTTTCCGTTTTCCTGCAGCACGGCTTCTATACTGGCCGTTTGCATGGAGGACATCATCGAAATGTTCATTAGGGAACAGACAGGAACCCCATCCACGCGCACTAGTGACTGAGGAGACGTTACTGAAGGTGTACTGTATACAATATAAAGTGTGTAGCTACAATTGTTTTCATGCCTATCTTTGTAGTTTTCCAAAAAAGGAATAAGAGACTTAATGAGCTGCATGTGGGTGACCTCAGGGGCTGAGGGAAGGGGGAAGGGGGAGATTGAGGGGGATGTTGCGGAAACCAGGAAGGGAGGAAAGGTTTTGGGGTATCCCTAACTTTATGGGACCTCAAGTTCATCACTCAGTTTGGGTCCAGTGAGTTCCAGTTTGGTTCCTGGAAAAAAAGAGAAGCCTTGTGCACATCCAATCACACTGTGTGCACATGTTGTTGTCATGTGATCTATCTATCTATCTATCTATCTATCTATCTATCTATCTATCTATCTATCTATCTATCTATCTATCTATCTATCTATCTATCTATCTATCTGTCTATCTATCTATCTATCTATCTATCTGATGATGTGCATATGTGCTCACACATAGTAGTTATTTGAACACATGTTTAATTTATTTCTTCCATGGAGATATAATTCCATATTTGCCTTTTTACATTGATATTTCATAAGTATTCTTTTAAACTTCTCAAAAGCACAGGGGAAGTCACTTGATAAACTAGTTGAATTCAATAAAAAGTAAAGGGCCCCCTGACCAAACAGAACCCCAGTTAAATTAAATCAGAATCAGCTTCATTTGCCAGGTATGAGGACACGAGGAATACGAGGAATTTTTCTTTGGAGCATCGTTACTCACACTGTGCTTACACATCCAAAACAAAAATATACACACTAACATATACACAATATGTGCACACTCTAAACAGAAACAAAGCACTTTATGCCATGGATAACGAAAAAAAAATGAAACTGAACACGCAGCAAGATTTTTTTAGGACGATAACCGTACAGATCTGTCATAAATGGGGAGTGGTCTTGCTGTGCCTTGAACGCATCATCCAGTTTGAACATTGTTCTTAAGATGAGTTGCTGCCTCCACCTGCTGGCGGTCCAAGCACAGCAGCACACCGATCAGCACGAAGCTCTGACACCATCATCAGGACACGTGTTTGTCTTAGTTTTAGTAGTTTCCACTTTTTCACCAAATAAAGTAAAAAAAATTGATGTATGTTGTGTAAGTTATTTGGAAACTATGTGTGTGTGTGTGTGTGTGTGTGTGTGTGTGTGTGTGTGTGTGTGTGTGTGTGAGACACATGTTGTTGTGGTGTGTGCCTGTTGTCCTGATTGCTCTGCTGCTACAACAGAACAACAAACGGAGGTTTCTACACCGAGACAGACTAATTGTTGGTCAGACGGTTGTAAAGTAATTAGACGTTTTAAGACGAACCCATCTGCAGTCTTGTGTGTGTGTGTGTGTGTGCGTGTGTGTGTGTGCGTGTGTGTGTGTGTGTGTTTGCGTGTGCGCGTGTGTATGCGTGTGTGTGCATGTGTGTGTCTGTGTGTGCGCGTGTGTGTGTTTCGAGCCTATCCTACAACAATATCACATATTTGACTGTTTGCCCGAGCCTCGTTTGAAACGCTGCTTCCTGCTGTCACAGACCCTCTACATGCTTCGCTGTTTTCGCACCTTATAAACAGTTAAGGCTGTGATCGTGGTTTATTGCAGGAGGGCATCTAGATTAGTTCAGAGGCCGAAAATGTCCCATGTAATATATTAAGTACAGTGCACAATACATTGACTACATGTTACAATTAAGACAACAATTGATTGCAAAATAATCTACAAATACTTAACTTTCGTTGTTGCTGTGATTTGCTCTCTCTTACTTTTTCGTGACTTTCTATTGATTCTGAATTGATGCCTCGCTGCGTGTTGTTGGGGTGGCTCCTTGATACTGCAGATTCCATTTCTGTAAAGGGTTTTTAATCGAAGGATTCAAGACTATTCATAGATAATTCATGTGTTTTCCACATTTATACTAAATATTTGGTTAAACAGGATGCTTTTTAAGGGACTCTAGAAATCCAAATGGCCTTGTTACAAATTAAGCTCCCTCTCTCATTTCCACAATAATTTCATTGTAATATATAAATACTATTATTTAACGTAAATTTCTGCCAGCAAGTTTGAAAAAATTTATAAATTTTGGACAGGCCCCAGGTTTTTCTCTACGGCTTAGAGTAATTGGGTTGTTTGCACCGTAAAGCCCAGAAAGTACAAGTAAGTAAATAGTACTATTTCAATACGTTTCTATTGAAAAAAATAGTAAATTCCTTTTAAAAGAAAGAATGAAAATTCTAATTTTGTAGAAAAAGTTTTGAAATGTTAAATGTGACAAAAGAATTTTAAAAAAATGTAGCATTATTTAATAAGTTATGCATGTGCATGTTTGTTTTAAAAATGTGTTAGGAAAACGTGCAAAATATTAAGCAAAATAATAAGAAATGAATAAGCCTTACTAATCGTCTCATGAAAACAAACTACTCTTTATTTTGGATGAAACCAGGAACGACGAGGTAGGCCTATCTGAAGTGTGCACAAATGGATCACACTCCAAAACGGCTATACAAAACAAAATACATCTAGATTACAAAAAACAATAACTTAATGCAAATAGGTAGCTGAAAACATTCAGGTAGTCAAGGATCATTCCATGCAAATAACAAATTACACAGTCAACTATTCCTGTGCGCCAAATACAACACATCTACACGTTGTCCTCTCACAAACAGGAAACACTGGATAAGAAAAGGAAAAACATCCAGCATGGTTTTAACAACACAAACTTTACAACAACATGTGTAACATCCCAGGAATATTAAAGACACCCCCCCCCCCCCCCCCCCCCCCCCCCCCCCCCCGCAATTCACCATCAGTCCAAAAGAAGTTAACTGTCTCTCCGCCGGTCTTTGTTTTCTTTCTTCATCTTCATCCTGCGGTTCTGAAACCAGATCTTCACCTGTCTCTCGGTCAAACTCAGGACTCTTGCTACTTCGTATCTACGATCCCGGGGAAGGTACATGTTAAACAGAAACTCCTTTTCCAGTTCGAGGATTTGATGCTTTGTATATGGACAACGTTTTTTTCTGGTGGGCTTTGCGTGAAGCCAGTTGGATGATGGGTTATCTGGAAGTAGGGGGGGGGGGGGTCAAAACCATGACACAGGAAAGTTAATGGACTCAAAAACAGGACTGCTCTAATGACTTTACAGTTTGGAAATGACATACTACTCCTGGCAAGATTGTATATTTATAAAAGGAATTATTGGTGATGAATTTTCATTTTACACTTAGAAATTTGAGGATTGAATAGCAAATACTTTGTGAGATGTTATAATTATGCAGTGAAGTGTCAATCACTTTGTGAGAAATGCATATCTCATTTCACATAAGATCATGCCACACAGAGCCATACAACTCTGGTATCTCTTAGAGCATAAACACTATTTGCTATTCAAATGGTATGCCCATTTTACTAAATCAAGCCTGTGGCATCCAAATCCTCAAACCATTAATGTTATTTTCATTGATCTAAATGTGTCCGTGAAGTGACCAGAAGAAAAGGAAAACACTGCATTGCTTACTTGCATCTATCTCCCTCTTGTCCTCTGATGACGGACTCTCTTCAGTGGCTTTAGACGTGGATGTGGTTTCGCAGGAAATATCCGCAAGGGATGCTCCATTTTCAATGTCAGACAAAAGAGGTGTGTGCGTTTCCAAAGTTGTGCATTCAGCACTCCCAATGAGAGGCTCGGGTTTTATCTCATAATGCATGGCTGTCGACGGTAAGCCCGTCAAACACAGGGACGCAGAGACCGGATCCAACGCCCAGGAGCGCGTAAACATGCCATCGCTGTCCCCGCTCGTGTAATGGTGATGTATATAGGTCGGAGCGGTATTGTTAGGAGGGTGGGACGAGATGGGACTCCAAGATCCACCAAAAATAGAAGATTTTGCCTGCAAAGTGCAAGATTCCTGTCCGCCATATTCGGTGAGCATCGCCTGCTCCACCCCTGCAGCTGACGAGTACCTCGGTGCCATATCTTCCTGCTCGGGAAGAACAGACGACTCAACATAATAACTTGTTCCCAACGCCGACATTGCAAAAAATGCAAAAGCAAAAAAAAAAAAGTGGGCTAGATAACGCGTTACAGTCTTGCAATGTTTAGAAAAAACAGATTCATGGCAGATAATGTGATGCTTTCCTGCACCAGCTAGGAGCTCAATGCGTCCAGTAAGTTGAACCTTTGGATAGGGCGCCCCAGACACGTGACCGTGGGACAGAACAATAAATAATAAATCAGCCTGCTGCTCAACTAAATGGCCACCATTTTCCCCACCATATTTTTATAGCAAGTCTCCGCGCCTTTATTGGGAAAGGTTTCGTTTTATAAGCAATAAACGTTATGATTTTTGTCAAGAGATCTTATGATGGTGTAAACGGGTTGTGAGATAAGAAGGGGGGGGGGGGGTCACGGGCATGCCTTTAAAGCCTCCATTTGTGAAATCACAAAACAAGGTCCATTAGAAAGGTATGTCTAATGGGATTGTTCATTCTCCAAAATGTAAAGCTTGTATTAATTTAATGGCCTCCATCCATAAACCTTTTTCTTCGGTGAGATACGTCTCGTTCTTGTTAGTGGTTGGTTTATAAAACATGTTCAAGACTTTTTAAATGAAATAAATCAAGCATAAATGTTTGTGGAGTTTATAATATAAAAAACAGTTTCCAAGATGCGCCTCGCTGTCTGCAGGGATGTTGGTCTACTGCTAAGGTAATCTAAAACGTAAAGTGGGGTGAAGTTATTTGGGTGCTATATAACAGTCCTTTTTTATCACGGGCAATTGGGGTGTTTTTCTTAAGGTTACAACCTGGCTGTCTAAGCTAAATATCACCAATAAAGCTCAGCCTTTGTGTCCTTTCTATGGCGAAAGCAGACGCATCCGGTAATTCCAACGGCGAGGCAACTGGCAGACTGCGATGATCATAACCGAGGCCTTGTCTGTCCTTTTCTCCTCTCCTGGACATATACACGCATTTCATTCCCCAGTCTGCGTCTTTACTTCCGGCCGATCACATAGAGATGCTCAAAATCCTATGCAGATGTCTTAAATTATAGACATGATGAAAACTTTGTATCTCTAAGATTAAAAGTGACCACTTCCAGATGCAAATATCAGAATGCAGCTTAATTATCAAAACGCACAAGATAAAAAATCATAGAAAGAATTCCTTTTATGCACAACAATAAAAAAAAAAACTTGCATTTTTTGGCATTATAATGATATGTGTTTGCAACAGTCTGCACCAAACGAGTAATACATTCGAACAGTAATTAATAGCGATTAAATTTTCATGATGCGACGAGTTTTACTGAGGTAATCAAGGCAGTTTCGTGTTGTGGGAGAAATATAATAGCCCAACAACATGAGACTACCTAAACCACTCAACAGCACGCTCTCATCTTCTGGGATGTCTGTTAAAATGTTTTTTGGGAGGGTTCCAAGTGTGGGCAGTAGCTTCTCAGTGTCTACTTGGAATCATTTTAGAAATATGTACATGCGCAAAAGACAATGCTCAGAGAGATTTTATTCATCATCTGAGTGTGCCGCAATTCTCAAATTGATTTGAACTGTTAAAGTCCATGCAGTCAAGATGCGTTGGTTTACTTTAAAATGAAGCATGCAATAATTTGAAAGAAAAATACTTAGTGTTTTTGCACAATACCCTACTTATTCACAATGAAAAAAAAAACGATTTTGAAATATTAATTAGTAAAATAAACACCGTTTCTTCACTCGTTGTGCTCTTTACATTCATGTCTGAGGACAAAGTATGCACACGCCAGATATCTAAATGCCTAAACTATGAAGAACATCACCCTCTACTATTGTTATAATATTTACTGTCCACAGTGCGAACCCTGTCCAAAACACAAAGGCATTGGCTCCATGCACTGTACCAGTGCCAATTTTAAGATTTAAACCCCGCGCAGCTTATAGCCTGTCCTTCTGAATGAAATAAGAAGTCTGCAGTTGCAGGGATGGTTTTATTAATTTGACCAGAAAAAATGTGCAAATATTCATCAGACCTCTCTTTAGCTGTCACAAAAAGGTCTACATGTAACTGTAACACAAGTATGCCAAGGGTTAGTCCAGCATGCAAATTCCAATGGTTCACTCAGGTTGACTATACAATATGTACAAGCCTGAAGCTCTGAAACATTGTGGTCACATTCTGAACATTTCAAACACAATGGATCGACGTTACAAATGTAGCCACTTATAAATACATATCCACGACTAAATAAAACGGACGTGAAAATAAGAAAGAACAACAATCAATAAGTTAGCAGTAGGGTCCTATTTTTCCATGGACATTCTCACAGTTGGTGGGGGGGGGGGGGGGGTCTCTGCACTGGCGCCCTTGCCATGGATGGAGGAGGGCGCCAAAGACGCACACAGTCTCATGAGAAACTGAAGTTGCTGGAGAGCTCTCGGATCCGATTCTCCCGGCTCATTTTTTTCAGTTTCATCCTCCTGTTTTGGAACCAGATTTTGACTTGCCTGTCAGTGAGGTGCACACTGCGGCTGATCTCCAGACGACGCTCTCTAGTCAAGTACATGTTGAAGAGAAACTCCTTCTCCAGCTCCAGAGTCTGGTGCTTGGTGTAGGGGCAGCGCTTCTTTCGGCCACTCTTCGCTGTGAGCCAGTTGGCCGTAGTTTCCATTTTTCCGTCTCCTACAATGAAATTGACACATATTAGGCAACAGGTGTCACAAAAACACATCATATCTGACATGCCTTGTATCTTTATTAGAAAATACGGACTACTACGATTCAAAATCCAAAATAAAGAAAATATCACGTTAATAAAAGTTTGGTTTAACTGAGGTAGGATTTAGTATACTGACACTGACAAATTAATACCCGCATAATGACTATTTATTGTGTACTATTTGAATTTTTACAACCATTTTACGCACAGCCATACACATGTAAATATCCCAAACATCTGCAATTCAGCATTTTACCAGAAACTATTTGCCATGTTAAGCAGCAACTACATCTTTATTAAGACATAGCACATTCTGCAGACATTATAGCAAGGCCTGTGCTTTTGATGTGAGGACAACTGGCATCAGAATCCTGCACAGGACAAATGGATGTAGACAGCATTTACCTTTGTTGATGCTTTAAATGAAATAATGACACCCCAAGAATATTTTAAAACACAAGAACAATGAATGTTCTTTTTAATCATCCAAACTTCATGTGTACCTATAAAATGAAATCCATAAGGCCTGTTTGAATAGCATGGTACTAAACTACAGCTATAAATAGCAGCTTATTTGTGATCTGAAAACAGCTAATAACGCACAACAGCCTTGATCACTGGCTCTGATTGGTTAAGTCACGTTCAATTTCGCCTCATGACCGATAAACCGGTAAATATCCGTTAAACCCACACCTGTGACTGGCTTTCTGTTGACCTCAGTATTAATAGACTGTCAGCACTCATACTCATGCATTCCTCTGTGTTAAGAAATCATTGGTCAAAAAAATATATAAGCCTAATAATTATCTACGCATGCCTCTTAAAGCCAGATGCTATTTTTGCAACACATTTCTACAATGTATGTCGACTCTACACCTTTGACTGGCTTTTCTGGACACTCCGCACTACATGTTTCAGCGGGCTCAGGGGAGGACGAGCTTTCCGAGGATAGGCGGCTGTCCTCGTCTGTGGCCCGGGCGCAGGGCGCAGGGACAGGCGCCTCCTCGTGGCTCTCCCTTCGCTCCGGCTCAGCCGAGGCAGCCTGGGGCTGGGAGGGCTGGCTGTCCAAACGGGCAGGTCTTTGCAGGGTAAAGTGATTCATGTTTGGCTGGACATCATGGTAAAGCCGGGAGGATGTGTATGTCTGAGACAGGCGGAAGTAGCCGGGGACTGGCAAAGTGCTGCCGGTAACCGGGCACGATGCAGTCGAGTAGGAAATGTCATCTACCGTTGCTCCTTTAGGACATTTGTCTGACTCATAAAGGCAATAAGCGCTCTCCTCTTTTATGTTCGGTGAGAATGAACACGGAGCCATATGCTGGCCGCTGGGCTGATCCACCCGGCAGGATCTCGACGTTTCCAGCCACGTTTCCATCCCTTGGACATACGGAGCCGAAGAAGGAATCACGCTTTGGGTGCTTGGCTCGTTGCGCTTACCGATCCCCGGGAAACAAGAGCCACTGGAGAGTCCATATGAATATTCCGATGCCGGTGGCAAATACACCCCGTTACTTTGGTAATAGGAACCACTGTCGGTTCTCACGTTGATTAAAGAGTCCACGAAAAACGAATTTCCAGCTTGGTTGTTGGGGCATGTCATCGTTGAGGTATAATTTGACGGAGGATGAAGATAGCCCTTTCTGGCTGACATTTCTTGTGCAAAACATTGCTGAATAATTACTGATACTCACGCTTCTCACTGTAGCCTGCAGCCAATTAAAACACCAGGCGACCACAGACTCCTCCCAGTCTGACCAGGCAGCTCCACTGTGTCGTATATTTTGTTTTAGGCTAAAAGTCAAGAGAAAACGGCGGGGGAAGTGGTGCATCACAGAGTTTTAGGTAAAATCTTTAAATCTCTTTTCAATCTCACGTCTTGCGCCTCAATCCATAAGACCAGAGTGGCCTGTGTGAACTTAACAACAACCCCTGTTTGACAACTCGGTTGGTGAAAGCTGTCCCTAACAATTATGTACAATGCATAGCTTTATGGCCAGTTTTACAACACTGTAAAAATGAAGGGTTCTAGAGGTGCCTCCGAGAAGCACAGGGTGCATCAAAGATCCAAAAAGTCATATGTGACCCTTTGGTTGGGGGACTCTTAACCATCCTCGTGCTGCTCTGATGAATTATTGGACTGTTTTTTAAAATTCCTCATGAATTGTCCAAAGCAGTGCAGACAGAGATTTCATCTCACCACATTGCTGGTCAAACCAGTGCAAAATCCCTTCCTGTATGGCCCTTGAGCTAATCTGATGGTGGTGTGAATATTGTGGTTGCAAATGCCATGATTGCGCCCACACACCTTTTACTGCAAAGGCTCTGTCGAGCATTTAAAGGTGACACGCAGGCACACTAAAATAATCCTACAGCTGAAGAATGTCCTGGTGCTACATTTTTCTTACTGATGACTTAATTATGGCAAGACTGCAAGAAATGTAGGTTGTTCCTGCACAAATGAAATTTGTTAATCTTACTATTATCCCGTTAAAGAACCACTGAGAATGTGTACGTTTCTCCACGTATTTACCTCCTACTGTTAAGAAACAAAGACACACACACACACAAACACACACACACACATTCTCAGTGGTTCTTTAATGGCTTATTATCCCGTTAAAGAACTACTGAGAATGTATACGTTTCTCCACGTATTTACCTACTACCTATTAAGAAACAAACACACACACACAAACACACACACACACACACACACATTCTATACACATAAATGTGTGCTCAATACGCATTCTAAACTGGTTTTAAATGTTTTTTTAAGAAAGCTCTTCATCGTTTCTTTTAATAGTTTTTGTAGGCTGCTTTTCATGAAATGTTTAAGACAACAATCTTAAACATCAAGACAAATTAATACTAAGTAATAACCAGAAAACACACAAATAAAACGTGCTTGCTTTGCATGCAACATAAGAAAGTCGCCTACATCTCTCGTTTAAAGGGGGGCAATGTTATATGATAGCCATGTAGTCTTAATTTGAACTAAGTAAAACCAGTAATCTGACATGGATCATATTGTAATAGATGTCCACCGTGCAAGTGAATCAAATTAGTATTGGTCCTTATCTCACCAGGCAAACAAGTAGAACAAATCGTTCAAAATAAAAACCAAAAGAAATTAGTTAGAAAGACATCCACCCATTCTTCCTTAAAATACCATCAATAGGGTTGAGAGTTTACAGCAGGCCTGCAGATTTAAATCAGCCTGAAGATGTCTCCAAGGTGGCTGAAATACAACATCGACTACCTCCATTTCCTATAAGTCTGGGCCCATGACGTCTAGAAATCAGAGCTGGAGTTTATGTACAGCCATTTTATGTGGCGTCAAACCTGCAGCATGTCTGCCTGCAATGAACGCAGTGATGTCAGTGATTTCCTGTGACGACTCGGTGTGCGCTGTGGGCGAGCTGCTCTCATATTATTATTACGATAAAACTTTACTTTTAATTCATTTAATTATTTTTTGAGAAATGTATAAATTATTGAAAAATCCCATAGGGCGTCAAAATGTATCTCTGTTGGGGACCTGTCTATGACACACACACACGCACACACACACAATCAAATCAAAGTTTTTAATTTTTTACATGTTTACATAACGGCGAAAAAACATAAATCCAGTTTAGAATTGATCCAAATTGAGTATTTTGTTACGTTTTAAACTGTATGGGGAATTTAAAAATTAGTGAGCCGCTAAATGTTTGAAACGTGATCTTATGTGTGCATTAGACACTCTAGACCTGTAACGTGTGCAAAATTGCAACCTGAGAATCTTCATTAAATTGAATGCCCAAAGAAACAAACTTGCACTATTTACTTGCTTTCATGATATCATAACATCTGCACCTTAAATGAAAAACAGCTTCTTCACTTTTCAGAAGGAGATGAAAATGGGATTCTCTAGAAAACCTTCTTAAATCACACGTGGAAATCCCATGTAGAAAATGTATATATACTAATATATTTGTGAGCCTACCTTAACAATGAACTCCTGAGGTGGTGACATATTTTAAAGCAGCTGAGCGATGAGTCAAACTTCTTTTATATCTCAATTCACGACAATGACATTGATCTGATGAGCGCCACCCAGTGGAAGAAGACTGTTGTGCACACACTGCAACACAACACAAACGCCGAATATTCCTACTACGGTAAGATGCTGAAACAAATGACGCTGGAAAGGTCCGTGAACACAAGCTTTGAATGCTCCCAGCCGAAGTTTTTCAGCTCCTTAGTCACAGTTAATAACCTTGGTCTCAGACGCTTTATTGCACTACACTCCAAATGCTCCAGACGAATCCGCGTTTTATGGCCAAGTTACTGGAGCAACTGGGAGGATGTGCAGCAATCAAAGCGGAATTCCTGGGAGCCTCACAGGATGCACGGTGTAAGGAAGGCATCAGGGCCCTTATTAGCTTATGGCAGGCAATTCAAGTTGTTTTCAGGGGCCTGGTGGTGAATACAATGCCACCCAAAGCCACTTTTTACCCATCTTTTAATGTGGGAGTGCTTCATTTGACCTTCCTTTGCAGGCAAAAAATAAATCCTCTGGCCTAAATTCATATTTGGTTTCAAACTGATGTGTGATATTTGGATTAAACCACTCCAGATGCTAATTAAACTGACCATATCAATGATTGTAATAGTAATCTGCAGTTGGTCTGCCCTTTGTTTACCCCAATGTCACAGCCTGATGGGTTAGCAGACTTACAGTGGGTGAAATAAATTGAGTCTTTCAGAAACTCATTTGATGAGAGCATAATCACACAAAAAGAGTCATGTACTTTTCACAGAGGCAGCCTGTTACATCTATAGGCATTCAAACAAGTGTCACGATTGTTTTAGTAAGCCTGTAACAGGCATGTTATGTCCAAAATCAGCCTCTCCTCATCGCCCCAGAAATGAATGAACTCTTTGTAATGGATATCAAACAATAACTGCAGCGGATCCCATTTCCAGCCATGAGGGAATAAAAAGCGTCAGACCGACATATCACTCATCTGATACGATCCACGTGCTGGCATATAAAACTTAATATGGGGTTATGTTTCATTTGGGCGTTTTGCTCTCTTATCAGCGTTTGGACTTGTGGATGAAGTTGGAGAATAATGTAATTTTACGGCCAAGAGCTCAACAAAGCGCCTGAGGGTCAAGCGCAGATGTTACACATCGCTGATATCACTGATTCAAAATGCTTGAAATAGATGAATTGGTATAAGAGTTCCTCATTCTTTAACGATGCAACATTGACCGGTAATTTGGGAGGCTTCTGATAACCACCAGCACTGTCAGCTGAGATCTGATATTAAATTCAAAACACACAAAATAGGTTTACAGTCACCGGAGTTGTATTTGAACAATAAAGTTAAAATATTACTAGAAAACCAAGAGTTTGATTTAGAGATTGCTGGCCATAAATGTTGCGTGCGTAAATTTGGGGAAACAATTTAAACTCTAAAAAATTCAAGGAGGAAAAAAATAAAAAATGTTGAACTGCAGTACAGTAATCTCCGTTTGTATTATTAAATAATACAAAAGGAATTCAGACACATCTGGCTTTCTGATAAGCACACACCATGCACGCGACCACTTAACTTTGGAAAATTGTTCATTGGTCGGTCAAGCAGGCCAATAGCAGGCCTAAATAATAATAATAATAATAATAATAATAATAATAATAATAATAATAATAATAATAATAATAATAATAATAATAATAATAATAATAATTCCACCGTTATTTAATGACAAAATAGTGTATAAATAGTAGAATTCTTTATGAATTCTGGCACGTTAAAATCTCGTCATGTAACGTGTAGATGTGTCTTGATGATGGGTGAATGGCTGCATGGCAGTGACAGTCTTTGTTCAGTGTTTATAGCAGGGGGGTTGTGGTGTAGTACTGTAAACGGTCTCTGTTCAGTTTCTTCTCCTTCATCCTCCTGTTCTGAAACCAGATTTTGACCTGGCGATCTGTCAGATTGAGCATCCGTGAGAGCTGCATGCGCTTCTCTTTGTTGATGTAAACGCTGAAAAAGAATTCCCTCTCCAATTCCCGGATCTGATACTTTGAATATGGACATCTCTTCTTGCGCGTCCTCTGACCACCTGAAAGATAAGATGATAAAAAGGGAAAAAGGTCACCACATGAGATATTATAGACACATTACTGCAACGTGAAATCATTTCCTGCTTTGACGCAGCCGTGGTCGTCTGCATGGAGTTCAAGTGTTTCCCTGCTCGCTCTCAGACCTACAGGACCGAGATTTGTAAACAAACGACTGGACTTGATAGTGGGACGTGTCAGGCATGAAGGGACTGCGTGTCGGAAGTTGTGAAAACTTGCTGAAATCTGTAAAACCATACCGGCTGGCTTTTAAGAGTGAGGGCGGAGGCCTAAACCAAACAGTCACGAGTATCATGTATCTGATATGCTTGTATTGTCCGCTTTTGATTTCACTGTGCGTAAAGAGCAGTTGTTTTAGTGTTAGTGAGAGCTAATTTCATGAAAAGCAGTCGTTGAATTAAATCCATACAAATCCTGAGAATTTGTAAATATTTATCTTTGAATGAGGAGCAGGGTTTTAGCATAAATCTGCTCCGAAGTCACATCAAAGTGCCCCAGCAGCCCACTCAGAATAAATCAAACCATAAATCCAGAAATGTACAGTTAATTGTATCCATGAACATAAATATGGGCGATATAAGATGTATCTACACTGTTTAGATTTTTATTTTAATAGAATTTCATAAATGTTATTTGCCACATAAATGAAGTTTACAGGCACATCATGTTAAGGGTACACATACAGACTAAAAGTGGAGATGTATTTTGAATGCTTGGAAGAAACTTAACGCCAATCTCTTCACGGCCAATTTCAATCCCAAGCACGTGATCTTGTAGTTTGTAACATAGTTTTGTTATAGGGTAAATCTGCAGGCCCTCCATAAACCTTACGTGCTTATAAAACAGCATATAAAACGCTTTAAGAGCAACGCGTTGGATTGTTCTCCTTCTTGCGTTGAGCAGGACTACTCACTGCTGCTTCTGCTCTGTTTCTCCTCGCAGTGGCCGGAGGAAGACTTGGGGCTGCAGCTCTCCGCCGTGTCCGAGCCCGGAGGAGCCTGAGTGGGACTTGTTTTGGCGTCGTGTCTGTCCGAGTCTGCAGCTTGTGCTGTCGGCGTTGTGCTGCTCTCTGCGTTCCCGTAGGCAGTGTCGAAGAACTGGTCGAACGCCTGTGGCAGGACGCCGTTCCTGCCAACGCTGCCATAGAAGCCAGGAGTCGGGTTGCTGGAGCTGGAGTGGCTGGCGCTGGAGCCGCCTTTCACCAGGATCTCTCCCCCACGTGAGCTCTGGCTCGTCCAGCCGTCTCTGTGCACGATGTCCTCGGGGTAGCAGTGGGACAGGCTCCCCCTGCTGTGGTGCCATTTACTGGAAGTATCAATCCCATAGTCTCTGAAAGCCACATCTCTCACGGACGGGACCTGTGGCAGGGCAGAGGACTGGTAGGGGTATGTCATGGGGCGAGAGGACTGGCTCTGGGTTAAATAATGAGGGAGAGCCGAGAAGTCTGCTCCGGAGACGTAGTAAGTGCAACTCGGTAAATACATATTAGAGCCGGAGATCCGCTCATCAAAATCCATAGTCTGCTGTTAGAAACGTCCTATAATAATCCTTTCATAGCTCCTCCGCTGCGCTGCACTCCAGCCACTTTGAGGCAGACTGGTGGAGCAGTAATCCTTAGACGTACAAGCTGACGTGGGGATCCATCTCCATCCATTCCTGAGGGCCAAAGCCATGTGACCACTGGCACAAAATGACAGATAGCCTACGCCTCGATGTGTAGCTATATGAGTCAATGAGTTTGTAAAGGAGACCTTTGGCTTTATGGGAAAGGAAAAATACTAAGAGGGAATTTTGCTCAGACCCATTTTAAGCTATTTTGAAAAATATTTTAAGCACGGGTTCGTTTTTATTGAAGAGCATCACATTCTGAAATTCCCACATTACAAGTTACTACAGAAAACACATAATTACATCCAATTTCACGCCACGCTGCTTAACCTGCCAGTTTTACCTTTAGGATCGTATTAAAATAACCCTAACCTTAACCCTAACCTTCACCTCTGAGCCGTCTGAAACATTTTAAAGACACTTTTAGACCAGGGCACCAGGATTTAGACTTTTGTACGCAAGTGGGGCTTAATTATTGTGGCACAAACCTCTCACAGGCTAAAATAGAGAACTTGTTGAGTTGTATTTGTCAGGTCTTATTCGAAGAAAAGTAGGGCGTGCACTGCACATGCGTGAATTGCTTATTTTTGGAAGCTATAATCCATCGAATCTATTTTAAAGGATTTCACAATTGAGCACATGGGAGGTATGGATCCGTCGTCTCTCTGTGTGAATTTAATATCGCTCCTCTGGTTATATATAGACTCGTCTAGTCCACAAGCGGCGGAGCAATGCGAGTCATGCTGCACTTTGGTCAGGCATCAGTCCAGTTTGGCACCCGGAGACAGAAAGACAAAGGCCTGTAAAGACATGACTTGGTTATCTCTCTTGTGGTTGCTATGTGTTGGTTTGGACCAGTTTTTTTTCAGGATTATTAAAAGCACGCTAGCTCGACGCTGATGCAGAAGCAGCATGAATGAAGTTCATGTAAGGCCGATCAGCTGATATACGCATGCGTTTAACGTCGAATGTAAACATACAGATGTTGTTTATAGGCTACGAATGATAAAGAGTATTTGCCAAAGGGGCTCCAGTCTTTGCTTCGTCTGTTCTCTTTGCAACGCCCAACATAAACCTTTGGACACGGGCTATTTCCCACACTCCAATCCATTTTCATTTGTCGTCACTGCCGAGTAAGTGGGCACATAGGCTATGTGACATAGCCTATGTGCCCACTTACTCGGCAGTGACGACAAATGAAATCTTGACAAATGACATCTTGTTATGCAGCCAATTTTGGAATTTAGTTCAAATTCAATTTTCATACATCAAAGCTTGTGAATTTGTCATGTGTATGGAAGCATTATGAGACTGTGTATTATTTCACTCTGCCCAGGTGGTTTGCTCTTTGACTTCAACGGTGAGTTCTTATTTGCTAAACTGTCATTTGTTGGGCAAATTAAAATAGTCTTACATGATAAACTTGACAATTTCTAATTTGATTCTTTTGTGAATTAGTAAGCCATGTAGCAGCCTTAAGTGAGACTGTTTTCCCTGGTATCGAGTAGCTAGTACGCATGTTGGCTGTATGTAAACAAACCTTGACCTCCAGCCAGTTGTCGTAATAAGAAAACCAAATGCACAAAAAGTAGATCCACAGAGACACTTCTACCTAAATTATTAATCAAGCCAAATAATTTATGTCTATTATAATATCATCTTAAATTATGGGTTAATATTTTGATTCAAAAGGGTCAATTAAATAAATGTATGCACCAAAATATTGTGTTGACGTTCAATTACATGAAAGTCAAGGCTGGTTGTTTCTTGGATGCTTTGAAAGGTTTCATACACTTTGAAGGGGAAATAATAATAAAAACAATTTTTGACTTCATGCCTGCAGCACAAGACCTCAGAAGAATTATTTATGTATTTCAGTGTAGCAGAAAATGCAAAAGCTGGTCTCTGGTGAATGATGTGGCTGTTTTAGGAAGCACGTTAAAGGGATTTAAAAAATAAATAACATGTTTTCTTGGTTTCCCTGAATTTTCCCTTCGACACTTTAGGAGGACTGTGGTTTACCTTAACTGCCTGAAAATCTGTGTGCGCCTCCTGCCTTTCCTGGTCCCTGAGTCCATTTCACAAGGGGCCATTTTATAGTATTTTAGTCAAATGGGCCTTTTAAGATTGACAGTTTAAGGTCCAATCTGTCGTGTTTGTTCTAAATAAAGTTCAGATATTTTAAGAGTTTGAGCAATAGATGAAAATGTGCATTTTATTTCAATTTATTTTAACGTTTGTAAACATTACTGTTGTAAATCAGAACAATGTTCATTTAAATGTAGGAAAGCAGTTGTAAATCAATGAGACAGTGGCAGCAGGTGTCCGTCCTGTGTGACTCTGTTCACTCATCATGTCATCAGAGAGAAAAACAAACAATACTCTACATCTCCCCTTTTTACTTGTTTAAGACATGAATATTAAGGAAATTATTTAATGTAAAGTTTTTTATATATCGCTTTTCCAAACCGGAAGCGCTTTTACATAGTTAATAGAGCCATTCACCATTCACACACTGCGGCGGAGACCGCAGGGTTGGGGATCGAACCACCAACATTACGATTGGCAGGCGTCCGCTCTGCCACTGAATGCAACCTTGTTAGAGATGAAGGGAGGGAGGGAGGGGGTCTTTTTAGGAAGTAGAAGACTGTTTAAAGCTGAGGCTGCTGTAAAACACAAAGACTTAAAAAGCTTTCTGGATTCACAAATGTAACCTCGCATTCATCCACGAATATCTGGCTGTCAAGCAGCTGTGACAGGACTGCAAAGGGCAGCAGCTTCATCGACTTACTGACACCTTGCTTTGGGCCTTAATCTGCACTTTATGTAGCCTATTGTATTTTGATATGTGGAACATTATGTTTTCTTTCACAATTATGCTTTTCTTGGCCTGGTCACCGTTGCAAATGAGAACCTGTTCTCAACGGCCTACCTAGTTAAATAAAGGTCATACATTAGAAAAGGAAAGAAAAACATTGTCTTTATGTGTCTACAAATCAGACACATCCATCCGGTCTGACTCTTCTCTTCACGTCTGAATGTCTACTGCTATTGTTTTTCAGCTATGTTGTAATCTTGACTAATGCTGTTTTGTTATATCATATCTCGGCAATAGCTACTCTGATATATTACATTTGCAAAACATGGTGTAGAGCAACCAATGAGGGGTAAAAAACGTTAAAATAAAATGTTGTAGCCTTACATTGAATGCATTTGATTGTGCTGTTTAGAAGGAGAAGGATTAGTATTCATTTGTTTTCCTCAATTACAATTTTTCCACATCCTTTATTTGTTTTTATCTTATGTTGCATAATGTTCAACATCACTCAAACACAACAAGCAACTATGGAACTGTCTACCAACTGAATGAAACACACCATTTTAATGTTATAATAGAAGTTAAACGTGGCTTTGTAAGAACATTGTAGACACACCTGCACTTTGTGGATGTATTTTCGTATATCTCACTGTGGAAGTATGTGGATATTTGGGGAAAAGTGGTGTAAACTAAGAGTTTTGAAATACAATTAGCATTGACAAATAGCTGTGTATCAAAAATACAATATGACATTACATATAGGCTATATATAGGCTATACACATGTATATATATATATATTTATATATATATATATATATATATATATATATATATATATATATATATATATATATATATATATATATATATATATATATATATATATATGTATATATAAATTGGATTATCATTTTTTTAGTTACTAGTTATTTGGCTATAGTGCCGTTACTGACTAATACACGGGCACGCTCCATCCCTACATCCGGGACTTTTTGGAGTGAGGCGCATTAACCTGTTTGGCTGTTAGGGGGAGCAATGTCACTGAATCTACACAAGGTAGAAGAAAATCAACATGAGCCCCATCATTCCCAAACAGTGAATCAGTTAAGTAATCCATATGCTCAGAAAACTATTTCAGCTTTCCAAAAGTATTACCTGTACTGGAAGGCGCCTGGCGCTCTTTATCTTGAGCAAGACAACAATTGTAAGTGAGGAATGAGGTGGACAATTTGGAGCTCATTGCAATGCCCCGGTTTTAGATTTAGTGTTTGAGTTTTAATTAAGAGATCGGGTAATTTATATCAATTGGGTTTTGGTTCCGACAATACTTTAAACGGAGCGAATGCGATGCGATTGTTATGAGATAACGTGGATCATGTTAACGCCATAACACAATTCATTATAGAAGAATAAAAAGCAATAGGCCTTCTGACAGCTAACGAAGAGAGTTGCCGAATAGGCGAGGGTTTGTTTGGACTGCGGATCAACAGGTCTCTCACACACTTTTCATTTCATAAGGTTTTGTTTAAATCTAGCATTTACTTTTTTTAAAGTCTCAGTTTTAGGTTTTTTGGTTCCTAAATGAGATGGACGTGATCACCGGTCGTTATTTAACACAAAATGAAAACACGTAAGCCCAGTTTTTCCTGAAGAAGATGCAGGTTATTTGAGGACTTTACGTTAACAGGCAACAACTTTAACATTTGGATTCGTCAGTTGAGTAGCCCTGTAGCCTATAAATGAATAAATAAGAGCATGAATTGGATGTTTTCTTTTAAAAATTTACCAGATAATTTAGTAACGCATTTTTTGAATTGCACTTTGCAGAAAGGTGCAAAAGGCAGGTTTACATGTGCAACGAAACGTGATGAAACATGAATGGAAACTGATACATTTTCGTTGTCTTTGAACGAATTTTATCATTATGAAAGAAGAATTAGCATTGACAAATAGCTGTGTATCAAAAATACAATATAACAATAATAATAACAATGATATAAATCATTACAATGGGCTTGGAGCTGTACAATGACTTCTGTCAACTCTACAACATCATAGTTTTATACGTTTTTTTTTGTATAATCATATTGAGTACTTACCTTAATTGTTAAAGTTGAAACATGGCACTTTATTTTTATTATAAATCAGGTTAAAAAGACACACACACACACACACACACACACACACACACACACACACACACACACACACACACACACACACACTGTGCTGACAGAGCTGTGCCACTAGATGGCGACATAAACTCTTCATGACTGTGGCCCACAGAGACTCTGGGCTCGTGCAGGTCTGGCCTACACACACAACCGGGACCATACTGTAGTCATATGTCATTTTACCATTAAAAGGAATTGTAAACCCTAACCGTTATCAATCAAGACCTCATGTCCAACTTGTAGGCTTACCAAAAAATATGAATCAAAATAACAAGAATGCAATGCGTCTCTCAAACATTTATTGTCAAAAACGTTGGCTATTGCAGTCATAAAAGGGAGAATAGATAGTTGCAGTCAGATAGTATTTACAAGTTTAAATATTCTTACGTTTTCAGTAGGTTACTCTTCTTGACTGACAGGCGGAAATTGCATAGGTCAGTTTTTATTCCGAGAGTTATTCTGAGTAAAACCCTGTGTTTAGAAAAAGCGACAGTGACATGGACAAAGTTGGGCAAACTTATTGAAATGCTCAAGCTAGTTTCACGTTCGATTACGTTTTATCAGATACAAGCCGATTAAACAACAGAGACTTATTTAAAATGGAAAGCATGGTTAAAGTGTAAATTTTGATTTTCAGGCTCCAAACTGTGAAATGAAGTGTATCTAAATAATTGAATTAAGAAGCGTTGTAGGTTCTATTTCCTCTGCGAGGACAAAGTAGGCCTAGATGTATTTTAATTGTTCTCTGAATGATAGGAGCAGCCAGAAATATCATTTTTTTGAAATCATGTTGTGTTATTTATGTGTTCATCTTGGCCTGTTTTAATTGTAATGATCACAGACATGGAGGTTTAAGTGAAGGCGACTAAAAGTGGATGGCCACCCATTTGTTACCACTGCGTCACTAAAGACGAATAGAGTCACTGATTTAGTTTTAAATTCTGGATTAAATTAAGTGGATTAAAAGCGCAGGTTTGCTCGGGGTGTGTCGTGCCTTTCAAGGCCAAATGTCTTATTGCTTGGTGAATATTTTAAAGAGAGCATGCATCCATCGCAGAAGCGCCTTGGTCAACATGTTGCAAACCATTTCCGATCTTCTGTCAACAGGCCGCATCGACTGGTTCCAATTAAAACGTCAGGAAGGAAATGTGGAGGTCAAAACAGAGCCGCTCTGGCGACAAAGAACCCGTTCATAATGTAATAAATTATAGCACAGTTTTCTTAGATGAAGGCCCTTCACCTCCTGTTTCAGTATCTCCAGAGCTAACTGGAGCTCTTGAATTTGGTGACGACTTTCTTCTCCTTTACGCGCCTGTTCTGAAACCAGATTGTCACTTGTCTCTCTGTCAGATTTGTCTGCGCGGATATTCTCCTCCTTTTGTCCTTGGTGATGAATTTATTGGCGGCGTACTCCCTTTCCAGTTCTTTGAGCTGCACCTTGGTGTATGGCACGCGTTTCTTTCTCCCACGGCGGACAGAGCTGTCTCCACCTGATATTGTTTCTGTGGAGGGAAACAAATTAAGTAGGTTATCACTATATTTTAACTGCTGGGCTGCATCAAACGGAAAACGAAAATGTATTTACATGTTGTTTTTTTTCAGGCGCATTATTAAATACAAACAGTGGAAAACAGCTTACATTAGAAATTCCATTTACATATTTTTTGAGTTTCACTGCATATTCCCATGAACATTGCATATTTCTGTGATAAAACCATTAAAAAAATACCTTGTAACGAGGATTTCCACAGAGGATTTGACTGTGGCTGCTCCTTGGTGCAGTAAACTTGACCACTCCAACCATTGGTGATGGTCCATGGCTGGTAGGGCTCCATGGGCAGCAGAGACTCATGTCTTGGCTCAGATGGAGCACTCAGCGCAGGTACGACAGGGACGTCCAAGTAGCTCGGCTGGTAAGGACCCGAGGAATAGCCCTGATAAAACGCGAATTCCTTTGCCCTGGTTGAGAACTCCTCGCCAGAAACAGATGAGTCCATGTATTTATCGCCATAACCAGAGGGCTGCGCGCAAGCCTTCACGCTGCCGTGTGTCATCCTACATGGGTAATAACTGCTGCCAAAATATCCATAAGGCAAAGATGCATTGGGTGAGCTCTGACTGGCAGAACAGGGACTGCACTGCTTGCCAGGCTCCCCCATGCCAGAGACTGGCACCTCACTCGCAGCGTAGGTGGTGCTCGGAGCCAGTGAGGTTGGATGCGCCAACAAATTCCTGCACTGGTTTGCAGCAAAATTGCCTCCTGTAAATCCTTCCATGTTCTTGCTTCTTTCATCCAAGCCGTTGTCGTAGAGGAACATCACCGGGTCAATCCAGTGCGAATGAAGGAGCAATGAAGCGGTCATAGCATGCCCTACATTGAGAAGACCGACTCTTTTTCAAAATCCCCTCGACTGAACAGAGACAGGGACTAGGGGCCGAGTAACGATACCAACACGCCTGAGTACATAAAGATCGCAAGGTTATTGGCCAGGGCCAAACACGTGATATGCAAAGGAGATGATAAACGTCTAGACATCAGATAATGCAGATCAAGCTGTATACTCGTGAAGGTGTACTGCAAATCAGTGTAAGTTTTATGCAAAGAAGTCCCTTGGGGGATTTTTTTCCTAACATTATAATATTGGAATCGTAAGATAGCACAGTTGCACTCAGTCTGTCATGCAGCGGCATCACAACAGTATTTTTGATAGACTGTGTAGTACATGGCGTAAGAAAAACGGTATGAAATAGCCTGTGTATTTATTTATTTTCACGACGGAAAGAATGCGTAATTACGCGTGCCATTGCGCTTACTCCAAGAGCAAAGTAACAACTTTTATGGATCTGTGGATTTAAAGGATTTGGTTTTTATATCTATAACGATTGGACCTTTGATGCTTTTTGAGTCAAAGGAGCAGACCTTTACAAAATGTACCATCATGTTCTAAAATTATCTGGATTCTAAGCATGATTCTTCTTCTTCTTCTCCTGGATACTTTTGAAAGGCATGTTAGCCTTTAACAACATTAATACATGTAATCATCCTCACATTTGCCACAACAAGCAAACATAGACAACAGTTCAGTGTACACTAAAATACCAAAAGCATGCCACATTTGGCCACACTCTTCCTCATACGGATTAGACGCGGCTGGAGGCCAAGGTCAAGTTGAAAGTTGCAGTCTGGCCAAAACGGCCACTTCACGCCAGGAAGTCCGACGAGAAAACACCGCTAAAAGCCAAAGAGGAGGTTTCATCACAGACTGGGCTCGTTTTTGAAGACATGTTAAATAAAGTCGTTTTCTTTATTCTTCAATCCTAACAGACGTTGGCGATGACTATTGGCATTAAATGGTCCAAAACCAAAGCTCCAGAATATTTATTTTGTCCTTCTGCTGGAGTAAAAATGTGACATGAAATACCCGCTCTTCACCGTGCCTACATGTTTTCTACATTCTGCGTAAAATGCCTCCACAGTGGGCTCTTGTTTTCCTGGGGAGCTAAAACAGTCCTGCATTTGGCCACAGACACAAAAACAAATCCTCCATGAGTAGCAGTGCAAGAATAAAAAATTAAATATTGTTTACGGTTTAACCTATTTATGACAGCCAACAATTCAGCTGTGTGGGTGTAGACTGGAAAGGTTAAAATTAGTTTCTAACTAAATACTGTTTTAACTTTCAAAGTGAATTTTTGTGTTACCCTTCTAATGTGAGACCACAGGCGCAGAGAAATGTGCACCTACATTTGAGCACCTTTTTATTTTTAGTAGAGTTGTCTCACCTTTTGAGGCTGTAAATCTTTACAGCCCAAGTTCATAGCTTGTAGGCCAGACTCAGCACATTTCAGGAAAAAAGCACAATATTTTATGTTACTGTATTCGTTGCCTTGTAGTTTTAGTTTTTATTACAACGTTCTGATAACCGACTGTAGGCTATCAATCCGCTATTTCATTAACTACTACACGCACTGCCTTAAATAGGAAAATGGCCTACTTTCTAACATTTTGCATTAAACTAATCCAGAGAAGGTGAGTGTTGGCTGGACAGGAATCATCTCAGCCACGTTGTTCACACATTAGAGAGCGGTTTTCTGTCTCAACAATGTAGCAGCTGCCAGGAACGGTTAAATGAGCCAGTAGCTACAAAAAATATGATTCATGTCTAAATTGCAAATAAGTCATGAGATGTTGTAAATAAGCATTTAATCGTATTTTTAATTTTCTGTGTACACAAGCACACACACACACACACACACACACACACACACACACACACACACACACACACACACAGTGTTAATTTGTCTCAAACTTACATACCATATATTGTAATAACTGAGATGGCCTTATTAGGCTATTAAATGCGTTAGGACGAATACAAATGTTGTGGTAACCTAAGCTACTTGTAATAACCATATGCAGCCCTTTAAGTGAAAATCGAAACTTTAGGCCAATTTACAACAAAAATAATGAATTTTAGGATTCCTCTTGAAGGCTAAACAGGCGTTTCTTAACAGATCTTTAAAATAAAAAGCAAGAATGAGATCTATCTGTTTTGTAATAATCTATACCACACAGTGTAACCCAGGCTGGACAGGGAGGCCACGATTAAAACCACACCGATTTGACCCTATGTAGCCATTGCTTCGAAAGAATAATGTAGGATGGCACAAACTCGGGCTTTTTGAAATACACGCTGGAAACGGAACTCAGAACAATTTGGAACAATAAAAAAGCAAAGACATTTTGCGCGAAGTCATTAGTGTTACATAGGCCAACATGCGCACTTTTTCCCACAGACAAGTAGCCTACCTTGTCAACATTATGCATGCTTCTTTTTGCTGATACATCGAGTTGCAAAACTGCATGCTATCATACGCAAAAATGCACATGATCACCGAGTTTAAGAATGAACCGAAAAGGACTACTGAATGCAAAGCTTATGAAAACTTGATGAAGAGGCTATAAGTTTAGCACGAGGGATGATGTGCGCGCATGCAGCAGCAGATGATGTCAGGCTGCAGTCTGCTGAGGCCTGAGACCAAAGTGCTGCTCTGTTTGCAGTACCTATCATGTAGATGACAACACAGCTCTTAGCCGACAGTGCTTAATGGACTTTATAGGTTTTTCTTGCGATCGCATGACCTATGGCACCTTGGCCCCTCACTGGCTCTTGGCAAACTAGATCAGAAACATGCCGCCCCCCAAAGCTGGAATAGAAAAGCGGTGCACATCCCAAAATTGATGATGCAACAGTCTGTCACAACTTTGTTTCATAGTTGTGTAGTACGCAATACAAAAATACTCAGATCTATATTAGTGAAGAATTTGTGTTGGATAATTTTACTTCCAAAAGCCTAAATAAGGCCTTTTAGTTTGGAACATGTGGAGTTTTGGCCCCGTTTCTCTGTCCGGCGATCCGCACCCCGCCGACGCGCTGTTTCTCATCTGTGTTTATTGGGACTAGGCCTTCTGAATCTGTGGGACACACGATGGGAACTAGAACATTTGGGAGCTATTTAACTTACTAGCTCAGAGACATGGAGGGACAGTGTGCATTGCGTGTCCACATACAAGGCATTTCGAATTTAAATTGCCATTTTCATGGCGGGAATTAGTATCCTTCATCCTCTGTGTCTCTGAGGTTTGGTTGCTTTTGCATGCCAGTGTGCTCACTGAAGAAATGTCATTTAATCTGTGCCCTTGCAAAGCTCTTCCCTTTAAAATGGATATTCCTACAAAAATACTTCATAGCTTTACTCTAACAAAGCAACAATGAGTGTTTAAAAAAAAAAAAGAAGTTTATATTTAGTTAATATCCAAATCCAGAAATGAAAACATGAATGAAATTGAAGAGGTAGGTGGTAAATTAACGGTTCACAAAGTTTGATATCTTAATTTGTCTTTATTTACTAACAGGATATGTTTGATTTGACACTCTTATCCCTTAACATTTCCAATGTCAAGAGCAGTAACCCCCATGAAGAGAAAAAAAACGGCAACATACAGAAATGGAGACAACTACATACATACTTTATGTGGAGAACAAACCGTGTTTGCAGCCATTTAGTGTGCACAAACAAAAGCTAATGAGTTGTCTTTTTAACACCACAGATTCCCCCAAGACTCTTTGCATTGTAAGTAAGATCTGCAGAGCTGCCACTGCTTGACAGTCTGCTTATCTTTTAGATCATCTGTACATCACACAGTTTACTTGCTTCTAAAACTGAAAGGAGTGTTTTGTAATAAAAAAGCTAAAACACACAGAAAACAAGATTTCCAATAGCAGAGAAGTGCTCACATAATCAGTCACACAGTGTAGGAGCTCTACACTTGGCTTCATGTCTTTCACAACTTTGAAATAGAAAGTCCTTGGGGTGCCCCAACTAAGATGTTAGTCCAGTGCAGGGCCAGGCCGGGCCGGGCTGTGGACAGGGTGGAGGCTGACATTACTGGCCCCCCTCCTCCTCACGCAGGAACTGGAACACGGAGGAGAAATCTTTATTGGCATAACCGCGTGCGCACATTATACGATAGATCTGATGGGCTAAGGAGCCGAGAGGGACAGGAGTCTTGGTGTTGGTGGCGGTGTTCTGTGCTAAGCCTAGATCCTGAAAAAGAAAAGCAAACAAACATTAGAAAAATCAACAAAGCTGAAATTTAAACTCCAGACAATTATTTCATATTTTAATAACATGGGCTTGATACCCTTTTAAGACGGATGTAAACTACTGCCAATGTTTAAAGTGGTGTGACTAGGACATCATTATATTTTTAACACCGTCACTTAAATCCCTGTCACACGCACAGATTATGGGCCACCAACACCGATTGATTTACGTTAACTTTGTATACATACAATATATGAATGAGAACAGTCCACTTAATTCAAAACATGAATACATGTGTGTATTTGTGTTCTAATAGGAACCAATTAATTTTACACATTAGGCGAAGCAGAATTACAGCCATAACATATTTGGTTTATTTCCCACCTTTTTGTGATAAGGTTAACGTGTACAAAGCTAATGATGAAATGGAAACACTAATGCTCAACAGTAATTGAAGTATACAGTGCGAAAGGTCATTAAACAGACCTTAGCCATCAGCTGGGTGCCGAAGCCTCCCTGGTAGTTATTCCCAGAGGGGACTCCCTCCATGACTCCAGGGACAGGGTTGTAGGTGTCACTGGACCAGCACCGACCTGAACTCATGTTCAGGATCTGGGCCAACAGTTTAGGATCAAGACCAAGTCTGTGAATGGAGGCAAATTCCATGTTACTTACTTAAAAAGTATTTTGCTGCTGCATCTATTGCAATGATTAAAAATGACTATATACTGTTATTTGTAAGCGAGAGTGTTCACCTGACTCCCAGGTTCATGGTCTCCGATGTCCCAATCATCCCAATGGCTAGAAGCATATTGTTGCAAATTTTAGCAGCCTGTAACAGTAACAAGATAACAGTATATTAGAATTCAATAACCTGAACATTTTAAGTACTCATATTTTGACTAAATGTTTTTTATTTTATTAAACAAGTACACACAAACTACTATCTTTACACCTTAAACGCAGAAAAACACCACCACCTTCTTCAAATGCATCAAGAATGTGACAAAGTAAAATGTGAAACTATGACCTACCTGTCCAGTTCCAACCCGACCGCAGTACACCACGTTAGCTCCCATGCAGGTGAGCAGTTCTTTGGCTGCAGTAAATTCCTCCTCTGCTCCTCCAACCATGAAAGTCAGTTTACCCGAACTGGCAGCACCCACACCTGGGAAAGCAAAGTGGTGCTCTTATACACAATTAACTCTGGTCAAGCATGTAGAGATGGATGGTACATATTGGATCTCTGAACATATCAGTTGAAATGCAGTGAACAAAAAGAAAACGCAAGCATGAGTTTTCCTAAAAGAAATCATTGTAAATCATCACCAATCTTCTTAGAAGCAGCTGTAATAGCAGATACCATTCTTTGAGATATGAAAAGGTGTGGATTTTTTTAATGTAGTATTTTAAAAAAACTTAAATTCTTTTGACTCTTAAAAATAAGTTCATAGTAAAACAGCATGAAAGGTCCACTCGTGTCTGACAGCCATATATTGCATCTCTGCACCCTTCACTGTCCTGACTGACTAAGCTTTCTTAGGAATGTTGAGGTGCAGTATAACCAGAATATTTTAAGTGATCTGAGGAGACAATAAAAAAACAACAACAAAATGTCTTTGTTGCATCTCTCTCCAATGATTTCCTGTTAGCTCTGCATCTCTGTACTATTGACTCTCTAATAAAAGTAATAAAACGCATAACAACATGTATAGAAATGCTTCTGGAGTCAAAACTGAATGACAATCTATCTCACATAAAAACTAAAGATAAAACAGCATTAGATGCAGGGTGAAATGCTACATACAAATTAAAAAAAATATAGCAAGGTGTAGTACAATAAATAATGTGACAATAACGTAGCCCGTTCTCACAGGGTCATATAGTCCAAAGCATTACAGGTTATTTAGTTGACGCTTTTACCCAAAGTGACTTACAATTGCTACACATGTCAGAGGTTGCATGCCTCTGGAGGTACTAGGGGTTAAGTGTCTTGCTCAGGAACACACTGGTTGATGTATCGCAATGGGAATTGAACCCAGATCTCCCACACCAGAGGCATGTGTCAAATGCAATGCGCCGTCACCACCCAAAGCCTTTGGACACAGTTTATAAAAGTCTGGCCAGTCCATGCATACATTTTAAAAAAGCCATTTCTGTATCCTTCTGTAAATTTGACAATATGGTATGAAGAAAAAAAATAGCATTGTTGAATCCGATAACTTCTTCTCACAGACATGTAGTCTTGGAGAAATTGACAATTATTGAGATGAGGAATCTGTGCAACACTGAATGATTTGCCCAAGAGGTGCAATACAGAAAAGATGGAAAATAGATCTGAGGTTGAAAAATGTAAGTAATTAGCTACGTATGTAGACAAGTACTTAAATACATTTTTAACTTAATACTGAATGTATGATTGATAATGGTAATTCTAAATCTATTTTAATTTCTAATGCAACTATAAAACAACATTACAACATACCCTCCCAGCACACAAAACAGTAAGACTTGTACAAAATACCCAGTTCCTGTTTCAAAAGCAGACTGGTGTACTTCTGTCTCTAGAGTGGGACAGTAACTAAATAAAATGGCCTTTGGTTCAAATGCCACAGCTGTCAGAAAGCAGGTTTGTAGGTTTTCTCCTGGAGAAGCATTCATCTCAACTGTGCAAATGCTAAAATATCTCAAACACATTTAAAGTCCTGAAACTAGAGAAGCACAGTCTTTTTAATCCAAAGTGTTTGAGAAAAAAAAATTAACAAAAAGATCTAACCGGCCGAAATTTTTGTCAATCGTCACTTTTATTGCTCAGGACGGTCTGCTAGAAAATGGTGTCGTCACTCCAGAGACATACCTTCTTTACCGAAAAGTTAAAATAAAAATGAGTAAAAATGAAAGATGGCCCTTATCATCCGTTGCGTACATTTTTTCCTTTTTTAAACACAAAAGAAACTATCAAGACACATGCTGACTCAATTATGTCCCCACCACCATGCACGCTTTTATGTTTAAACCTTAACCACCTTGGATTCTACAGTCATTACCAAGCCACTGTACTTCTGTTGATTTGCCTGACCACTGGAGGTGTTCAAAACGTTTTATTTAGGTAATTAATGTGATACATCAAAGTTTGACATACACGTCAGTTTGCAACAGTGTTTGAACTGCCTGGACCACACACTCAAGTTCAAGGCGGAAGGCTGGCCAACTTTAATCCATGTGCACTACACAGGACGGAAGCATATAAATCAGTACTAATCTCTGGGGGTAGGCTATAAAATGGACCAAGATCAATTCAAAGAAAGTGGCCGTCTTGACTTTGACAAGGCCAGGTTCAAACAAACTTTCTGTGTGGACCCCAAGAAAATGTCAGCCTAGCATTACAGCTTGGGACATTTGTGCTGGCAGGAGCTCCTCCTCCTCTTCTTCTTCTTCCAAAACAGATTCTGCTGCTGCTCTTTATTAACCACAACTTTAGCAAGTGGCAAACTGGATTTGCCAGTGCTTTCTACACAAACAATACATCTACTGTAACACATAAGAAATCAGCATCACACTAGTTAGATGATGTTGAATTTAAATTTCCAATGATGTACAGCTAAAACAACTAGTTAAATTGACTGAAAAACCAAAAAATAAGTCTGCAACTAGGGACGGCGATATGGAAAAATGAACAATAAATTTTCCAATTCTGATTGACATCGATACTTATCGCCGAGTAATTTATTTTGCTGATGATGCCCGTTTGAGGTGCATGCTGACTAAAGCTGGAAGAAGGCCGCGGTTTATCTACACTTTAAAATATAGTTTATGTAAAAAAACAAACAAACATGCCTTTACAATATTCAGCACACGTTTTTGTTGAGGAGTCACATGACACAATAAAATGATGACATACCCAACCAGTCAATAGAGCAGCCGTGCCCTCTACTGGCAAAGTACGGATAGGGGGCGCTACAAATTTTAAAATGAGGGAAACACTATTCGACGGAGCACAGCCTTGAAAATCAAAAAAAAGAAATCAAACACTCCCAATAGGAAGCATCCACACTGAAAAGGCAGACTCTGGCAGTTGTGTTACTAGGTAAATACATGTGTCTAAAGCTTATTATTGTTACCAACCTGAATTTTATCGCAATCCCGATTCGAGATTGTTTTATCGCCCGGCCCTATCTGCAAGTGTCTTGATAATTGATTCATTGTTTAAGTAACTTCTAAAAAAACAGAAATGGCACAACATTTATTTTGGGGGTTTTGCACAGCTGGTACGCCAAAGTTCTATAGACCAGCCTTTCTCAAACTTTTTTGGTGCCAAGGCCTAGTAATAATGGGCCCTCATTCTCATTTATTTGGGGATTCCATAGTTTAAGTAAGGCTGCTATAGACCACCCGATTAAAGTCTATAAACAATAGTTGCAAGTTGCAGCTAGGGCTGCACTATTAATCGTAACATACAATCCTACAGACTCAAAATCTTAGTATGGCACAGACCCTCAAAGATTATCCCTCAAGAAAATCTCATTTATAATCATTTAAATCTTTTTAATTTTAATATTTTTCAATGAAAATGAGAATACTGACACAAAAAAGAACAATCCCTCCAATATCATGAATCATATCAAGTATCAGTAAAATAATCGCCATTAGATATTTTCCTCATATTACCAGCCCTAGTTGCAGACTTACAATGGAATATGTAAAATTACATGAATGCTACATTGGTGTGAATGACAAGATAATACAGCTTTACTTAGATACAGCATGTTTTCAAAATGTTTTAAAGTTATTGCTCCGTTGCCAGTTCATTGAAACCGCCAGTTTTTGCTCCCCCATTTATTTTAGTGTGGGATGACTTATTAGAAACACTTCTCAGTATAATGCAAAACAGTTCACAGCTCCAGTAGCCTACAAATTAACAGAAAGTTGAATCAACATTTCTCTAAAATAGTTTCAACCAAAACTAAACATTATTGTCTTTGTGAACGGGGATTTATTGATTGATTATTCAGCTTGGTGAAGGCTACCCGACAACAGAAGGATGTATTCCAAGAACATACAGTAAATTACAATAGATATTATCCAACCTACATTGTGATCATAAATGTAAAATGTACCTCCTGATACAGGTGCATCCATAAAAACCGCCCCCATCTTTTCAGCAGCAGCCGCCATCTCTTTTGAAACCGCTGGGTCGATGGTGCTGGAGTCAATGAGTAGGGAGCCTTTCTTCACCTTTCTGTTGAGAAAAGTTCATGATTAAGAGTCTGACTTAAATCCATGAGGTTACTAGGTGCATATTGAAAGAGAAACCAAAGGGTACTTGAGGATGCCATTGAGTCCAGTGTACACATCTATGACATTGGGACTAGAGGGGAGCATGGTAATAATGCGGTCAGCCTTGTCTGCTACATCAGCTGGATTATCCACAATCTGAGGAAACACAAAATCACAAGGTAAGAAGAGAGAACAGGTAAAAACTGTACACAAGTTAAAAGGTGAGTGCATTTTACACTCCCACCTGAGCGCCCAGCTCTTGCACTTCCTTGCATGACTCCGGGAACACATCAGTAGCAATAACTGGGTATCCGTGCTTCAGCAAGTTCTTTGCCATTGGGTTTCCCATGTTGCCCAGACCGACAAACCCCACTGGTGTCTTCGAGGCCATGGACCTGGTGGAGACTACAATGTAATGGCCAAATAGATCAATGATAAGGACAAAAAGTATTGTCTGCTTGTCATTACTCAAGATGCCTGATTTCCCCCTCAACATTGTGCTCGTAATATCTTAGCTTTTATATTGTTAATAATTGAAACGACTCTCCAATCCAAGTAAAGGAATTAACCTTGTTCAAATGCAAAGTCACGTTTACATTCCAATTAGGTATGTCAATCCAATGTAATCGCCTTTCAATGCCAAAGTATTCCAATCTAATGGTAAGCATTTTCGATATTTACTAGCTATTCATTGATACAATCAAATGTATTTTATTGTAATTTAAATTTAAAAAAACTGTAATAGTAAAGTTTATCTACACACCAATAATATTTATTTGTTCATCCACACTAAAAACGTTAACTTGCCTACATGATGCATCAAGATTTTCATTTTTCTTAAAGTAAAAGTAATATAATGCTTGGGGTGTTCCCCTAAGCGCATCTGTTTAAGAGACTACAAAGAACCACGTCCGGAGTTGTACAAAGAAATTGACATGAAAATGTGCACGGTGAGAGACATTAACTGTTACATAATGTGCCTTAAATAAAGAGATAGGTCACAGTAGGACACAATAGTATATGCCGACAATTTCCACCCTTTTTTCCACGAAGCGTTATAAAATACTGCAGACGAGAGCATTGGCAGTTAGCACGTAGCTCTGGCACGCAAACACAACGTCATTTAAACAGAAACGCTTCATCACCAGTACCTTATACAGTCTATGACCAGTACATTGTGAGGGGAGCCCCTTCAGCGGCAGATAAAACCCAGTCTAGCGAAAACTGAATCAAACTTCTCTTATATTTCAAGCAAAATGAGTGTTTACAATGTCACAAAGTGCATTCAAGTTACAACGCTAACTTCTGAAGTAAGCTCAGAGACGTGCGCGATATGTACACAGTCTCAGTTTGTTCTTCTTACCGGATGCAAAGACAACATGTTTGCAACTCCTTCCAACAAGGTACCGCGACCCTCTCAACACAGCGGCCATGCTTGTTTCCTCTTGACCTTCCGTGTGACGTAATGTTAGCTACGTACATTAATGGCGGTTCCTCCGTCCTATCAAATAATAGACTTGCGCAGCACGGCCTTCCAAATTCAGCCACTGAGCTGTAGGGGAGGGCCTTCAACATATAGGCCTACGTGCTTCCGCATCAACAGATAGATGTGTTACATTCTTTTGCATATTATGTTATATTAATACATCCACGACATTATGGCTTTGCATTTCCTAACAGAAGCCCATTTCCGCCAGTAACATAACAAAAAAACGGATGAAAACCTAGCCTTGATAATAAGAACATGTCAGTGGGATGTCATAATTATCGGATAAAAAGTCAAAATGATGTGATAATAAAGTTAAAATCATAAAATAAAATATCAGATAAAAAGTCTAAATTGTGAATGAACCTATGACTTAGTGAAAAAGGTACAAGCTCGATTGGTACTGTCTTATCGGTGGTGCGAGAAATAGCAGTACAACACTGTAAAAATACTCATCATCATTAATATATGTTATCATTTAATTGTTATTGCAACACTTTAATGCGTAAGCATTTTGTGTTACGTTGATCAACCTGTAACGAGCCTATAGTCTCGTCTATGATCAAGTTGAAATTGGACTTGTAGCCTATGTAATAGGCTTATATACAAAGTAACCTGTAAAGTTTGAAATAAATCCAGTGAAGTACGATATAGTAGTGCAATAAAGGTAAGAAAGTACAAGTAGGCTCCCTTAAAAGGGTTTGGTTAGTTTCATTTCACCACTGCTTATAGCTTTCAAATGATTTAAAATGTAATTCTATCACAATATATTATTTTTAAAAGTATGTCCATTGATCTCCAAAAGGTCAAAAAGTCAATATAATGCTGTGAATTTTATTTTAAATATTAACTAATACTATAGTCTCATATCTATAATTATATGATGTCATCCACAACTATTTTTTGCACTTGATTTTACATCACATCACTGTTTGTTCTTTGTGATATCGTTTCGCTGTCTGCTATCTAAGGGTATTATTGTGTAACTCTTTTAGATGGGTGGGATTCCCAAGCAAGGTCCGGAAATGACGTAATGTTATTATTATTCCAGGGAGAGGGCACGGGAAAGCACTGAACTGCGTCAACAATTTTGATGATACATTCGCATTACAGCTCCTGTTCAATATGGCAATTGGGTAAGTTTAAGATTTACTTAATAAATGTGACCAACTATACAGTTGTTGTTGTTGATATTGCCTCCGTATGACATGGGTTTTTAGAAACCAACTCGAGAGACAGCGTTGCTAGCACAGTATACGTTGACTAACCTTGTCCTCCAGTTCATATCAGTGCTCTCTTGTTAGGTTAGCTGTTATTTTCGTTGAGGGCGTTGTACCGTTTCTAACGCTGTGGTTTTAACTTAATGTTTTGCTCGGTAGTTTTAGGAACACATGTCTCCTTGCCTTGCTAGCGGTTAACGTGTGATCTCGTCCAACAAAGTATTTAACTGATGTTAGCTTGCTAGCTGCATAGCGTTAGCTAACTCAGGCATCGTTTTCAAACTAGGCCTCTCCTCATAGCTTGTATTTGCTAGCTGTCACTTTCAACCGTGACATTACCGTCGACTTTTACCAATATTGTATTTACCGTTGACGTTACACATCCTGTTCGGTGACTCTTGTAAATTACAACAGTGTTCAGTGTGTCCGATAAGTATTCGAACAACTGTTTGGACTGTCACAGGCCCTATTACGTCGGTCAAAATGAAATCATCTGAGGAGGCCGAAATGGAAGATCCACCCTGCGGTAGCTAACGTTAGCTAACTCACGTTAATCATGGGGTGTTTTTAGTTTAAATAACAATTATTTTGTATCTACATGAGTTTATATCTGCTGTCATCTAGCTATAGCTAATTTATCGTGAATTAGATGGCACTATGGCAGTATTTAGGATTAATATACCTGAAAATAAAGTGGTCTAAAAGAAATACTAGGTTAATTTTGGAACTAAATTAACTTGCAAAACCATTACTCAAATATCTATGAATGGCACTCATTGTAATACAATCTTAATCTGATTTAAGATGTATTATAAAGGGTGACATTCATACATTAAGTTAATGGTTAACTTAATGTATAGGTGTAAAGTATGCCTAACTAAGTTGTTCATCACCAAAGTCATTTTCCAATTACCTTTTTAAAAGATAACAATTGAGCATAAAATGCCAGAGAGAATAAATATTGATTTCATTGTAAAAAACAAACAACACACACACACACACGACTAAAACAACCTAGTAATATGAAAGTAAGTCAGATAAGAAAGACGAATAGTTGAGTTAAAAAACAACAACAAGAAGTCCAGCACAGTTATAAGGTATTTCTACTTTATTAGTAGTAATTAAACATTATTTACACCAATTAGAATGGAATTTTTCTCATTTGGAACAGCTGTTTCACTCTTAAGGAAGTATTTTGGGGAAAGAAGCTCTTACCGTCCTAGACATGAGGAAACCCTATCACATAATCCTTTACATACCTCTTGGTGTTATCGCTGGAACAATCACAAGACCCGTTCGAGATAAACTGTGCCTTGCCTGTAAAGTGGACGAGGGCAGGCGACAGCAGCCGGGGGGGCGACGTCAAAGAGCTGTGGTAAAGTCGGCCAGTTTCCAGCAGCCTTCATGCTAAACAGGAAGTGACAGAAACACTGTGGTCCAAATCCAATAAAAAAAAAAAAAAAAAATGTTATCAGACCCATATATCATCTTGTACAATTCCTCAGTTGTGTTAATTATGACAGAGTAGCTCTCAAACTGCTCTACATGCGGTCTGTTGCTGTTTTTGATAAACAACAGACTATAATCCCTAATCTGAACATATTTAGTCTCTCTGACTTCTGAACGTCACTATCAACCACACAACATGTGTTCTGTATGGAATAAGCCTTTAAATCAGAAAAATAGCTGGTGAAAACCCTCTGATTCAAAAGCAATACAAAGTTTATCGAAAACGTCATGTTGAGTTGATTCCGAACCAGTCAGCTGAGAGGCCGGCGTTTCCCAGCATGCTCTGGGTCCCCCTGGGTCTTGCCATAGTCGGTTATCGAAATGGACCAACATAGTGAGTGCTGAGCGTTATTGCGCAGCCTCCAACTGAGCCTGACAACATAGATGTGACCTCAGCAACCTGTCAGAAAGTTGTAAGTCTTCTAGTAGCTGTGCGAAGAGAAATCTCAATCATTCCCAGTTAGCAGAGATGGAAAGCATAAGTCTATTTAAGGAGCTAACATAGGCACAGGCTAATTATTGCTAACTAAAATGCTAGTTAACATTTAAACCTGAATAGCTAATGTAAAGGTAAACCGTCTGCGGTCTTACCCTGTACTACACGGTTAATCCTCTACTGTTTTTATTTTTTATTGATGCTTAAAGATACAAAAATACAAAACATCATCATGTCATGGTATGAGAAAACATTTGTCCATACAAAAACAAGATACATTATAACAAGATAATGTATGTATCTATAACATACATTATATATATATATATATATATATATATATATATATATATATATATATATATATACATATACATATACATTAAATCCCACACAACACAAAGAGTTGAACCTTTCAGGATTTAATTTCTCTTCTGTGCGACAGTAAGTCTCTTGGTTATGACACAATTGTTAGCCTGTTTTTACAATAACGTTTGCTACGGAGCCATAACGTGAGGTACAAGGTAATGGAGCCTTTTATACATTGTTGTGTTTTTTTTAGAAATACACAATGGACAAATAGTCTTTAAGTCTTTCAGATGTAAAGTTTATTTGCTGTCAAAGTGGCGCCAAAATAAATGGCAGTCAATGGAAAGCTAATGGCAGGTGATGGCTTATTAGCATCAAAATGGCGCCTTAGGATCTACGCCTAGAGAGGAGACGCTTAACCCCTTTGGTCTTGCAGTCGGTGAAAAGCTACTGCGCTGCCTGCGTCTCAAACATGCGTTCGTCTTGCTCTCATGAGGTTATCATTGCCCACGTGTGCATGACCTAAGAGCATATCAGAATCAAGTCGGATACAAATCTAACCGGCAAGCAACGGGCGGCGATCGCCGATGATTGATTCCGCGCAGACCTGGCTCATCTGAAACAAGCCTACTGATAAACACATGAGCTAAATTGGACCAATCAGAGTGCCACTGAAAGGTGTATTTGGCTTAAGACAGGCACCAGTACTACTAAGTGTTAAAGATGTATGGATGTCACCACAGTACCACTAACCTGTTGCATTGCTTCTCCATTGTGTGTTGGAAGTGACAGCTCATGACTCGTCCTGTACGTTTGGGTTTCATGGACGTTACCTGGGTTTCCCACTGACAAATGTTGGTCATATGAGAGCAGCTGTCGGGTGGCAAACTTGGATTTTTTTTAACTTTACAGCTTGACAAGGACTTCCTGTAAGACTAATGGTTTCACACCAGTAGAAGGTACAATTCCATTAGCCCAGTAGTCATCAGTCTATAGTCTAAAGTACATTTATACATTTGCTGAAGATGTAGATTTGCAATCTGCCTTTATGTTGACAAGTTTCTTTAAATCACTTTTTCCCATATACCATATTCCATATCATTGAATAATGATATTTGCCAACTTGGCTCTGTTTATAATATAATAATATATAATATCAAACATTGTTAGTCTAAGTAAAATGAGGACATGTTTCCACTTTGAAATGTATTTTATGTTAATAACAATGTTACGGAGATTTATTCAAATTGCTTTTGCCATTAACTAAACAATTGATTGAATACAGTGACATTTGATTTAATAACAATATACAATAATTTTAGGATTCTCAGTGTAAATCAGTTTTGTTTGATACAACTGGCCCTCCTCACTTATTCTCCTTCATTGTAAAGCGTGCTAGTTTATGTGGTTATTGTTTAAAATCATATATTTTGTTACTTATCTCTTCCTGTGTAGCCACTGCTGAGTGATTTATGGAACTCTTCCTGGACGGGACTTTATCAAGCGACACCATGGACACATCAAACTTTGCCCACGTCATCTTCCAGAATGTGGGGAAGAGTTACATGCCCCATGCTGCACTGGAGTGTCACTATACCCTGACACAGTTCATCACACCCAATCCAAAGGACTGGGTGGGCATTTTCAAGGTGAATAACCCAATTGATTGCATTATGAAAGCATTTAAAGAAAACACAAAATATGCATTGTTATTATTATTGTTATTATTAGTAGTAGTACTGTAGCACAAATATTGTGTTCTAATGACTAGAGCATATTGTGTATAATGTATTGGAATGTAAATATATAATATACTGTATGATGACTATGGATACAATGGATCAATGACCCTGTGGTATGTCTTAAAATCTATGAATCTGTGCCAGTGAATACCTTGCAGTGATGCTTCAGGATTTTATTTTTGCAGAAATTACAGTACCAATATTTTACTAAAAAGGGCAGCTATTGTCGTGGTTATTTGAAAAATGATCTTGGATAAGAGGGAATCGAGCATTTAGAGCCCCACCACACACTTCAGTGTCCCTCGCGGATCTTGTTATAGGAGCACAAAACATTCAGTAGTGTGGGATTAATAAATTTTAGACTCATCTGTAGTGAATGGTGGATGCACACAAAAGCATATGGCTCCAGGCTCTTCTAGACCAACGCACTATTTATCTTCTGGAGAGGAGATGGAAGCTGGAATTAAATCACACTAGATCGAAACAATCTAACTAATAGCTCTCTCTGTTTGTGTTTCATTGCTGCCTGAATGTGCTAGTGTTAAGAGTCTGACATTAACTTCATGCACTTCTTATTGCATGCTGAAATGCATGTATACAGAGCTTTTTGACAAGCCTCACTGAGAAGAAGGTCATGTTAGGCTACTGGAGTTGGATCAGGTAATGTCTCGAGGCTGTTTAAATACTGGATTCAGCACTCTCTTGTAGCTGGATACCACTTCACCATGTGTTAAGCCTCAAGCTAGGCACAAACTGGCATTATAGATCTTAAAATTACTAATTTCTTGAGCCTCTAAAACACAAAGCTCAGCTGGAAAAGGCTGAGGGTAGGATCGTAAATTGTTTAAATGTTCTTAGCAGTGCTGACAGATGAGACGTTTGTTGCCAAGTTCTTGCCTTTGTTTGCATAGAGATAACCTGGATATACGTGCATCAATGGTAGATCCTTAACATTTTTAATAGTTGCTATTGGCTCCCGGTCAAACAGAGGGAATTCTGTCTTAGATTGTTCGGAGTGCTTTCTAGTTTTTTTTTTTAGTTTTTTCAATCTTTTTAATTTGACATGCTTTTAGTCTGAATATAGTGCATGTTCCAGATAAATCTAGTTAATGGATGCGGTTAGACTAGAAAATGGTCTGTGGTTCAGTTTCCCGAAATAGAAGTTGTTGGCACAGTGGGTTCAAAGAATTATAAGTTTGATGAATTAGGACTAATTTGAAAATTAACAATATTCACCTTTTTTAGGGCTGGGTTAAAATAATCCATTCCCAATTAACATCAGTCATTGTTTGAGTCATTTGATATTGATTATTGAAATCCCAAAATGGATCTTTTAATATGCCTTGCATGTAAAAGGGCATCACGTGACCCGCACAGGGCTTTTAAGCGGGGAAACAGAGTTCATGTTCCGGAAGAAGTTAAAGGGAAGACACAATACTTCCACCCAGGAAACGGGTGTTTGTGTCCCAGGAGTACTAATTGAGGGGACTGGTGTTTTAACAAAAATTTTAAACAACAATTTTTTTCTAACTATATTAACTTGGCCTCAACTTAACTCGACTTTTTTCATTGTTTACCAGCAAGCTACCATGACAAACATGGCCTCATTCTCAATAGTTGCTTTACAAGAATGGTGTTCAACCTTAGTCACTAACTGGCTGTAGTGTACATTTGCACTATATTGCACGACTGCTGTAGTTTGTCAATGACTGTCATGCTAGTTCTGTCAGGTAAAAGTACTTTAAAAAACGTTTTTTGGGGTCAACACTGAATGTAAACATTAACCTGGTGCATTAAAAAAATAGTTAAGGGTTGCCTCTTGCTTCCACAATTAACACTTAATTTAACATACACGTTTACCTGGCAAGTCAAACTTCAACTAAATATACTATTGTTGATAAATATATAGGAGGCGGGTTCTTGTTCGCACATGAACAAATGCAGCTATTTGCCATTTTGATGTTGGAAGAGTTACCATGCAAGCTGTTCCGGACTTTATGTAGGAATGTTGTTGGGACAGGTTGTCACAGTGGCCTAGGACAATGCAAACACAGCTTTATAATTAACCTGTCTTCGAGCACAACCTCTCTGTGTGATTCATGAACATCTTGCTCCTAAATTTAAACAGTCTGAGTGACACATAGACAATACATTACCTCCTGCAGCAAGTTTGCTACCGGCTTCTGTCAGCTTGGCTTAGCCTATGCATGACTTTGCTGGAATGCTGGTGAAATGTCATGCTTAAACTAAAATGAATTAAATGCATCAGGGTAGGCTCTATTGTCATATTTAGTAACTTCTTGTATAGTGGATAGTTTACTCTTGCACTGTTGCCTGTGTTATTGCTTCAGTCACCAGTTCAGTTTTTTATAGTGGCTCTACACTGTCTGTACCTCCTCTCCTCCTATTTATACATGTTGCAGACCAGTCTGTTATGAGTGAAAGAGTTCCTCTCAGAGTTTTCACCCACCACCACCTTCGCTGCTCTAATGAGTGGACTGGTAAGGGCTAGCCTTCAGTAATGACACTCTATAACTAGGTGCATGTTTTAATTGCTTCCTGTTATTTACTGCTAGAGGCTGGAACTGCACTTGTAACAATTGGGGGGGGGGGGGTTGAAGCACCAGGGCCTTCTATCTCTGGCCCTTATGAAGACTTGTAGAACACAGTATTGTAGCTATAGGCTGTTTGTACACAGGTGAGAAAATAAACTGCCCAGAGTGAGAACAGCTTGAAAACATCAAAGCATCATCTGTTGCAGCAGTATATTTAATCATCATGAATTTTTAAATATAATTTGGGCCAAAACTTTGGAAGTCACATCACACAACTTCATCTATGTGCTGAAGCAGGGGCTGCTTTAATAGGCTGGTTTGACTGGGCTTGTTGTGGATGCACGTGTGCACACCAAAGCCAGCCAGCTCGATGTGACTCTGATGTAGTTTGACAGTTTTATGGCACCGGGTTGAAGTTATGGATGTATTTTCTGTACTCCCCCCTCATCAGCCATCAGTTAACAACACATAAAATACATATAATTACATTTTGGTTTTCATTTTCAAGTCTCCTATGTATAAAATTTTCACCTATTTTCCTCTTCCTGTTACAAGTGAGTTGTAGCTACATTTCCTCAGTCAGGCTTGTTCATTACCGGCTCCGGGCCATGTGCACGTGGTGACCAGGAGTGTCAGTGCTTTACAGAATGATCATTTTTCTTTATTTCTAAAAAAAGTCACAGTTGGCATGGTCTTACACTATCACCCCAACATAGATTAAAAACCCCATGATTACTTTTAATAAACCAGTTTGAGATATTTTAGAAGTGGCAGTGTGTGGATTCTAGGAAGTCTCCTTGTTAATCCTCCATTGTTATTATCTTACACTGATGTGGTGAAAGCATCTGGTTGAATGGATTCCCCACAATGTCTCACAGGTTGGTTGGAGCACAGCAAGGGACTATTACACATTCTTGTGGTCGCCCCTCCCTGAGAACTATGTAGAAGGCACCGCAGTCAACCGAATAGTGGTCTTTCAGGGTAAGTTCATACCATAGTTTTATACAACTTTGACACCTTTTAATAACCACATATCAGAGGGCTGTTAAAATTTAAAAAATAAAAAATCAGTGGGTAGGGTTAAATGAGAACCTTATTTTTTCACAGATCTCTCTTCTGGTGTTAAAGACATTTCAGTTTTTTTATTATCATGTTTTATACTACTTTTTATAAAATAATGGAGAGTGACATGAAAGGGTATTCAGCTTTTTAGATTCCAACCCACAATATCAATACACAATAGATGCATAGTTTATGATCCAGATTACTGAAGCACTACAGTACCACAGTTTCTGCAATTTTTTCAGCAATACACACCTTTATAACTGACTTATAACTTATCCCAACTTTGTAACTGCACGTTGTAATAACTTTGGAATAAGTGAGCAGTTTAAGAGAAGCTAAGAACTGAGGTAAGTTTAGGGTTATGGAGGAACATAGTTTGCTTTGCTTCTCCTGTGATGCTTCTGCAGTGAGTTCACTGACTGGATGTCATTCTTCCACAGGATATTATGTGCCCAACGACGACGCAGAGTTCTACCAGTTCTGTTATGTGACCCACAAAGGGGAGATCAGGGGAGCCAGCACACCATTCCAGTTTCGTGCCAACAGCCCTTCGGAGGATGAGCTGTTGACTGTGGAGGATGAATGCAACTCTGACATCCTGGTGGTCACCACTAAGGCTAGCTTTCTTGAGGTATGGTACGCCTTAGCAGCGCAACTTACATGACACATCAGTGTCTTCAGATCCTATTTGGCTGTCACATCCAGAACAGCTGCTTTAATCGCTGAGTAATTACTAGTTTGGAAAGGACATCATGTACAGTGGCAAAGGTGGTTTTCCTAGTAAGTGAAGTGAATTATTATGTGACTGGTTGAACATCTTGAACAATTCATCTTTCTGTGCAGCAAAAGATGGAGGAAGCCAAGAGAGAGAAAGAGGAGCTGGTGAAAAACTTGGGCCTGCTGCAGCAGGAGCAGGAGCAGCTGGAAGCTGAGAAGGAGAGTCTTCAGAAGGAGTGTGAGAAGGAGAAAGAAACCTGTGCACAGCTGAGAAGAGAGAGCCAAGTAAGCTGAGAACGGAGTCAATTGCTGAAAGCAGAAAGTAGTGCTAGCCATGAGGAGGGAAAAAAAAGTTGTGTCAGTAAAGCAAAAGCCCTAGTTTTCTTTTTTTTCATTTAGTTTAGTTCTTGGTTGGTGATTATGCAGACCCTGCTGCTCAATGTGTTATATTATATGATTTATGCTATTTTCAAGTTTTTCTAGTTGAAGTTTTACATTTGGCCAATCAGTCTGTTAGCACCCCCTAGCGCAAGACTGCAAATATGCATAGCTATCCAAACTCGAGATGCACTAAAAGTATAAATCACACTCTGACAGATATGAACATCTGTATTAGTAGAGTTGTAATTTGTTTTGTTATACGATACATAAAATCTTAAAAGTAGTGTCAGTAATAATTCATAATGCTGTCCTCTGCCATAAAACTGCTTTCAGATGAAAACATGACTACAGCTTTTGTGGCTGTTTATTTTATGACTATACTTTTATATGTTTTTTTATATGGTGTGAATATAAAAATTCCAAAATTCTTGCTATAAAAAACTGTAAAAAGAAAAATCATTTCCTTTTTAGTTTTTTTTATCTTTTAAGTTAAAAAACTCTGCATCGAGAAGTAATTTTCATTTCGATTTAGCCTTTCATTTGCAAAGACAATAAACGTTTTATGCTTTGCACACGTTTTCCAAAAGAAAAGAGTCAAAGAAAGGGATATACCAAGAAGCTATTATTATTTTTGCCATTCCAGATTTGAACCCATCTAGAGTTATGTAGCTCTTGGAACAAATTGGAGTAAATGATTTGTCGTATTATTGAGATTGATTAATGCATTCAATAATTCATTACATCATTCACATTACCCAACTTAACCCTTCTTCTCTTTTTTTTTTTTCTTCTTTTTTTTTAATCCACTTGTTTTTAACATTATATTTTATTGTCTCCCAGGAGCTGCAGAACTCTTCCCAGGCCCTGCAAGAGGAGAAAGAGGAGGTAAAGAGGAGGCTGGAGGAGGCCACGGCCAGAGTTATCCAGTTAGAGGAGGATCTGATTGGAGTCACCCAGAAGGGCCTACAAAAGGAAACTGAGTTGGACAGGTGGGTTTAGGGTGGATGGGGTTGTTTGGTTTTGCTAAATTGAGAAGGGAGGAAGTAACTTGTTACTTAATCACATTTTTTTCCCAGCATCTTGTTTTAGCTGTGAGAAATGCATAAAAACAACATAGACCATAATCTATGGTCCCTCATAATTATTACAAACACCAACTGTAGACACTGTGATGGGTGATACAATTTGTGACCAACTTTTTTTCATGACGTTTTCTTTAGTCTCAAGGATAGAGTGAAGAAACTTACAGCAGAGAAGGAGGCACTTGAATCTCATCTTAAGAATGAGAAAGATGAGAAGGAACTTTACAAGGTAATGTACTTGTAGTATTAGTATGTTTTTCATATATAAAGATTAATAGCTAAATAAGGGTCTCATATAACATGATCGTAAGGTAATGGGCTTAGCAGTGGTTCAGTTGAATGCTTTGTTACTGATAGCTTTACAATCTAAACAATATTTTTGTCATATTAGACTCCCCAAAATTGAAGGTCCAGTTCTTTGACTTTTCCGGTTTCCATTTTTCGATTTTACTACTGTGATTATTCTGTATACTCTAGCCCAAACATTTAGTCTAAACAAGGCATGCCTTATTCTGTCTTCATCTGGTCCGTCTGGTGTTGCTGTGTTTTTGTTGTGGTCGGCACTGCACCCGAACTGGGAGTGTCACATACCCTAGTGTCGCCACGGAAATGGAGCCAAAACCCATACCTAATTTAACTTGGAACATCATACTGGGGCTGTTGCACAAGGGGAACTTTATGGGCCTATCTCATTCTCAGTTTCGTAATTGAGGTCATGCAACATTTATTTTAATAGTCATATGCTCTTTGGTACATGATTGTGATCGGTGTTGTATTTATGAGGCAAATGCTAAGGACTGTGTTTTTGTGTTTTTGTTTGTGTGTGTGTGTGTGTGTGTGTGTGTGTGTGTGTTTTTTTTGTGTGTGTGTGTGTGTGTGTGTCTGTGTTGTCTGTGTTGTCTTTGTTAGACTCACCTGAAAAACCGTGAGCTGGAGAACACCAAGCTGAGTGCAGAGTTGCAGATGCTGAAGTCCGTGGACGTGAACAAGGAAAACACCATTGCCCAGTTTAAAGAGGAAGTTGGACGACTGCAAGCGTGCCTCACTGAAAAGGAGAAACATTACAGAGAGATACTGGCCAAAGTCCCCCCCTTGGTACAAACAATTTTGTTTTAAAGTCACAACACCTAGGTAGATTTGTCATAAATGGTATTTAACTGGATTATTTATTATGTTATAATTAAGCTATTAAAAACAATCATTATTTTCATCATCATTTTAAGATTTTACATAATTACATATTGCTAGTGAACTTATGGAAATGAAAAAAACCTTCACTTAAAATGTTGTTTGTTTCCGACAGGGAGATATGAAGGCCCTGAAAGAGCAGCTGCGGCAGAAGGAGGAACAGCTCCAGGCCAAACAGCAGCAATCCTCTTTGTTAGCTGCCGAGTTGAGGGACGCCTCTAGCACCCGCGACCGTACCATGTCCGAACTCTACCACATGAAGCTGGAGGCGGATGCCATTCGCCAGGCCAAGGCTGAAGCTCAGGCCCAGTGCGCCCGCCTGGAGCGCCTGGTAGAACAGATGAAGGCAGAGGCCAAGATTGAAGCTGTGAGGATATTAAATCTAACAGGCTTTATTGATGAAATTAGCTTTAAATGAAACATTAAATTTAAGCAGTTGGTGATGTGTGAGCATAGAAAATCTCTATTATTCTGTGTGTCAGAGTAGCAATGAGGTTTTAATAGAAGTATGTAATTATGTTTTATATAAGTATTTCAGCACAGTTCAAAAAAATTGTAACAAATAGAAAAAGGTCTTCTGTTTTTATTTTATTGGTTCAGCCTTTGAAGGGGCCTGTACTTCTCTCCATAATTCTAACAAAAAAAAGAAGAAAACAAAAAACATCCTCTCCCTGATCAAAACAGTTGGGTGGGTGCATAAGGGCTCCACATTAAAACAGCTTTTAATTGATCGCCACAGTTTACTGAAGAATAATTTGATAGCATCCCTTTCTTATAAAAGCTCTGACCTTAACCAACATTGTAGAGGATCAGTCATAATCACTAAGGTACCATCAATTAGGGGTTCCTTTCTGTTTCTACAACTTCACAGGGGTCATTGAAGATTCCCCGTTCCTGCGATTAATGTCTGCTCTGTTCTGCTGTAATGTTTGTGGTCTCCAGGCCAAAGCAGAAGAAGAAGCTGCTGCCGATCCAGCTGTTTTAGCAGAGCTACAGAGAGAGGTGGAAGACCTGAAGCTGCGGCTGCACATGGCTGCAGAACACTACAAGGAGAAATACAAGGAATGTCAGAGACTGCAAAAACAAGTGCTTAGATTCTCTGATCCGCAAGGGGTAGGTCCTACCAGACCCCAGCCGACACATTGTATACTTGTGAAAGAACAGAACTGAAGTTGGACTTCTGTAACACTTTGCCTCTCTATGACATCCCACTCAATTTTCTCAGAAGTTAAAGGTTCTTTGGCCACTCTTCAGTCTGTTGCTAATTTCTGGACTGGAATGAATTGCAAAACACCATTCATCTTTATCTGGATTAAATGTGCTTGTACAAGACATTAACACGTGCACATTTCAATGTCGCTTCATAAAATGATATGCTAACTTTATTAAAGACACACAAAATAGAATCTGCTGTGTTATGTTGTAATTGTTTTCAGTAGCATACCTTTGTGTTTTTACTTGTCATGTTCATTTTAGTTGTCTACTGATCCTGTGTATATCCAGTTCATGCCTGGACAAGTATACCGTTTCTTTTAAGTTTCTTTTTGCGTTTAGAGCTAGTCTAAAAGATTCTTTTTTTTTTTTTGTCTGTAGGATCTGAAGAGAAGCTCAGCACAAGAGGCCTCAACGATCCCTTTATCAGTGAGTCCAGATACTTCAGTGCCAGGTACGTTATATCGAACTGTGCCAAAGTGTAAGTCAGGGAAAGAAGAATTGCATTTAAAACTGACATGCCTTCATTATCTTCACAGGGAGTCCAGGTTCTGCTGATCCCATGCTGGAAGCCATCATCCAGGAGAAACTCAAAGGCATCAGCAGAGAGGCGTCCGACAGGAATGACAAGTACAGGAAATGCAAGCAGATGCTGGTGGTAAGAAACTGATTATTTGCGTCCTTTTATTGGTCAGCTGTCCTCAAATTAGATGTTCAAACGCTGTTAAAGACTCATATTCTCCCAAGGCATAATGTAAAATATGCACTTTCTGCATTGTAAAATAGAGGAATATGATAAAAAAGAGCATTGATTAATGTCTGACTGCTCTTTAGGAGGAGAAGGAGCGTAGCTGCATGTTTGCTGATGAGCTGGCCAAGATGGAGGTGAAATTTAAGGAGCAACTGAAGATGAATGAGAACATGAAACTGCAGTTGGCAGCAGAGGAAGATCGCTACAAGGTCAGTTCAGACACTTAGCACTGCAGTCAGGCCATCTGCTGCCAGTGAGGCTCTGCTGCTTTCAGATCAGGTCTGTCTTTGGACACTTAATGCGTTTCTACCGCTTGGTATAGCTCGGGGATGGAGCCTTTGATGCTATCTCTCCCCTTGAACAGAGCCGCTCTGACAGTGTTGTTTATGAGCAGGCCTATCTGTAAGACGACATTTTATTGCTGTTTATGTCCGACTCTGAGGAGTCATCTCCAGTTGCGTGGCTAATGCCGTGCTTGGCTCAGGTCAGGCGGATATTTGCTTAGTGTCTCAGATGAATTCAAACAGGTTGTTTTGCTTTGAGCGGGATTGTACATAAATTAGTCCATTGCGAAAGGAAGCCTTTTATGGCTGTGATCAATTTATGTCACACACTGAGGTCTGAGGGTATTTCACTGATAAAGTTTCAATCAGTAGCACATGTCAGATGTTTGAGAATTAAAAATGCTTTTTTATTCTTCTATCTTTGTGTCTTTTGTTTACTTCAGAGCCAGATAGCTGAGAAGGGACGGGAGCTAAAGGAACTGAAGGGCACTCTAGCACTTGTTGTTAAGGAGAAGGAAAAAGTAGAGGAGGTTAGTGACAGCTTTCATTTTCTCTTTTATAGACTTCACTCCGCTCTTAAAAAAAATCCCTGAAAAGTGCCATTCCCCTGGCAATTTTCCCTCACCCAATCTGGTCTGTGTTTAATATGCCTCTAATTGTAGAAGCAAAGTAAATGAGTTCTTATTTTCCATTTCATTACTTTGGACCACAGCAAGGTCCTCCCGGACCTAAAATATTGCTTCGAGGTAATGGTGTTACAGCTAAGAGGAGCAGAATGACCCAATTTGAGGTTTAGACTGTAAATTAAATTGGCGTCTGCAACGAACATCAATAAAACACAGCGTCCCAATCCCTTTGAAAATGAGAAGAGTTTCTTTTTTAATGAAGACACTAATTAAAATGTGTGAGCGAGAGAAAAAGCAAGAACTCATAGCTGCTGTGTGATTGTAAGCACTGATGAATTTCTTGCCTTGACAGACTGGGAGGCATAGAGAGATAGAAACCAGATATTTAGCTCCACAGAAAACAGTTTTAATTTTGACATTGGTCTTTAAATCCTGCTGTTTCCTGCCTAGGAGCTCCAGAAGGGCAGCAGCAGCAGCAGCAGCAGCAGGAAGGGAGATCAGGGGGCCAGTGAGAAAACTGGCTTGGAGAGTATCCAGTCCAATGTGCCTTTATTCCTGCAGTACCCTGTCCCCTACACCCAAGATGCCCCCACCCCACTGCTGGTCTCTAAGAGCCCCAGCAAGCTGCATTTTGGGAACCCTTACTCCATCTCAGACTCTAAAGGTTTGTTTTCTTTGCCGATAGATTCACAAAACTTAATAATTTAGTTGTATTTACAGTAGCTATGTCTTTGAATTCCCTTCCTGCAGATGAGGGGGATGAGGAGTTCTTAAATGATCAGCTGCTTAGGCCCCTTGTGGGGCCGCCCTCCTGGGACAGTAATGTGGTGTGTAACCAACCCACCCGCAATTATAGCCGGCCAGAAGGCCACGAGGAGTCAGAGGAAAAGCAAAACATCAACAATGTAAGCTAACAATGTGCTGTCTGTATTCTCTCCCACATGCAGTATGCAGTTAAATACTTCTGATTGACTTCTTTGTGTTAAATATTCACAATTTCTCAGGAAAATACCAATGAAGAGCCCACAGCAACTGAAACTCACAGCCCATTTGTGACCAATGGACAAACTGCCTTCTGCTTTGATCCCAGGTAACACCCAGACTCTCATAAATGCCATCTAAGTTTGCTGCACCCTACATTTTTTTTTTTTTTTTTTTAAACCTGTGCATTGTAACATGTGCAAGGTATTTGTTCTGCTGCACAATCCCCTTTTGTTGGTATTCGTCAAGCAGCAGGCCACCCACGTCGCATCAGACAGATGCTCTTTATTAGCTCACACTCCTGGTTTTTGCGCACATCATCTCTTTACTGCTTATTTACGTGGGCTCTCTCTACCTGCCTTTCTCTTCCTCTGTCCTCTTCCCGTGTGCAGCATGGACATGAAGCGATGTCCACTCTGTGAGGTCATCTTCCCACCCAACTATGACCAGAGCAAGTTTGAGGAGCATGTGGAGAGTCACTGGAAAATCTGCCCCATGTGCAGCGAGCAGTTCCCACTGGACTGCGACCAGAAGGTGTTTGAGAATCACGTGCTCACTCACTTCGATGGCCACCCGCTCAACTTCGACTGAAGAAACAGAAAGTCAGCACATTCAGTCTGCCTACTTCCTGTCGCCATTGAAATAAATCACTCTGCACTCTTTTCTGCATGTAATGGTGTGAAGAGCTACTCTTTAGGACTTTACTGACTTTCGCTTTGTTACTTCAACTTAGAGAAACACTTTGAAGTGATGTGACATTTTGAAATGACATTGGACAGTGGAAGATTTCCCTTCATTTGGAATTTGAAGAATAATTTAGGGGGACAAGACTGTTGTATGTACAATACCGACTTCAAATTGACTTGGCTCACACAGATCTGTCAGAGTACAGGATGTAATGAATCAGGGAAAGTGTTTACCAAACGTACATTTAAAACATCCAACCAAATGGTTCTCCCCCTTAAACTTTACTGTACAGGTCATTTGCTCATTCTTTTTAGAAAGCAGCCTTGCTGCACTATATGCAGTCAGGGAGATATCTTAAGTAATTACATTCAGACATGATAATACAGTATATCATCAGATCATCTATTTTAGAATAATTAAAGCTAAGGATATTGTGAAAGCCTTGATTCTTTTGTGTATGATATAGATTTGTTTTATGTTAGGTTTCCTTTGTTTTGATTTTTAAATATTTAATTGGGTTTTTTGTGTCAGAATCCTTATGAACCTTCATAGCATCAGCTAATCAGTGCATGCTGAGATTATGTTAAATTTCCTTCTTCGGTTCTTCTCTTTTACAATAATAAGTTATTTTATCCATAGATATGTTTCATTTGTTAAGTGAGTTTCATGTATCTAAAATGAACTAATAAAGTCTGTTTGAATCTGAAATGTCTCGACACAGTTAATGACACAGAAACATATCAGAGGAATTTTTATTTAAAATGTAACAAGTTTGCACAAAGCAGCTTTTGGAAGAAAAAAAGCACATCACCAACATCTGGTGTTGCCATTTTATACACATGTTTTTTTTTTAAACTCCAGAAATATATGAAAATATAATTTAAAGCACTAAACACAACAATACATTCACTGTACACTATATCAAAGACTTTCCTCCATACTGGCAGTACAATACTGTCACAATCTCAATTGGACCATAGTTAATTAACACTAACATCCATGCAGTGAAGATGTTACCTAATGGCTCAAAGTTGATAAATCCCCAATTCTGTGGCATGTAAATGACCTGTCGTTCATTATTTCAGGGATTAAATGGTTTTCTACACATATTACATAAATACCTTTTTGGCACACAGTAGAAGCTGCATGTCTTTATCTCACAGCTCAACGTAAATGTCCTTATGGCGTGGCTAGCGTTGGCCCCATCTTTCTTACATCCATGTTGGACACAATCAAATGTTTTCATAAGACCGGGAGTCGGTGAACAGCAGACAGTCTGGGCTATGCTGTCTGTGTAATGTCTGCATTGAACTGAAATTTCTGAACTGTCAAAATAAAGCCATATAAAGATCTGTACTGATTGGAATGGTTTACAATTCAAGGCAACTACTGTACATACAGACATCTCACAATACTGGAAACACTGAAGGTTTGGTATACATCTTCCCATGGAGCGATGTAGAACGGACAAACTACTGCACCGAAGGCCTTTTGCCTCGTTTTGGTAGCAACTGTACATACACCAGAAACGAGATATTGGCAAAAAATGCTAATTTGTTGGCAACTTGTTACAAAAAGTGCTTCAATACTTCACTGTAAAACAGCAAGGAAAACGGCTTTAGTCTTCAGAAAGTGGCCGAGAACATTAGGCAACAATGAATGACACGCAAGAGTTCCCATGATCCCACTGAACAGCATAAATACTATTAGAACACTTGGGCAGGATTCTGGTGCTGAAATGCTTGAAAACGTCACCTGAGATCATCCTTTGGTGCTCCCACACAAGTGTTTGCAGTCAAACAGATGAAAAAAGGTTTGGAATACTTGATATGAATGAAAAGGAAACCAAATGAAAAGAAACTGATTATTGACATTAAATCTGAAACACATTCTGATTGTTTTCATTTGCCCCCGTCACATTTTTAGGAACAAATGAGACATTGGCTAGGTAATGTCCTTTCTCTAAAAAAACAGCCAAATCTTTCCTCAGTTTCCTGACTCCACACTGCCATTACAAAAGCCCTACTGTACATGCAAGGCAACTCGTGACTTGGTGTGGCCGTTCTCTCGTCTACAAGAAGCCCTTACCATCAACGAGCACCATATGTCCAAAAATATTAAGTGAAATAGATAAATGATAGCCTAAATGTGCAAAATACAAAACTTTGAACTATATAAAGATTCAACATTCAGAATAAAAGTTAAGGATGAATAATAATACATTTATACCATGCAATCAAAAATAGTGTTATAGCAAAATAAGATAAGAAATAGAGAAATAAAAGGGTATGGGGGGGGGGGG
>NC_048412.1:15226524-15265432 GCF_013103735.1 Etheostoma cragini | reverse complement strand
TGGAGGAACAGCCATTGCTGGTGATGGTGGTGTTCAGATGACTGGGAAGTGGCCCGAGGGAGAGTGCTGGTCGCTCACTCTGGCTCTACTGCTGCATCTTGCGGATGATGTCAGTAGAGATGGGTGGGTGGAAGTTGATGGTGTGGTGGCGGAGACCCTGAGACGTTTTGTAGCTCTTCCCACACCGGCACTTGAAGGGTTTGCGCACCCTTATCTGGGTTCGGTGGCCATTCTTGGCATGATACTTGATCCCGTTCACATTCTGTTATAATAAAGCAAAGAATATGATAACCAACATCCCTTTACATATAATAACACGTATAAGTTAACATGTACAACTGTGCTTCCTACAACTATGTCTCTCTCTTACTATATATATATATATATATATATATATATATATATATATATATAGAAGATGCCTGTTGACAGTAAGCTTTAGAAATGAGAAATAAAACGTGTTCTTCAATCTTGTTCTGTCCCTGAACAGATGCCTAATACCGCCTGTTGCCTGAGACTAAGTCATGGCTCATAACTCTGTCATTCACGTCAGCAATGCAATTTTCTCAAGCTGCACATCATTTGTCTCGACCGCACACACCAGATGTGAACGGAAAATCCTGTAAAACTCCACATCACTGAAGTAGACTAGATCTATGCATCTGTGTTGACATGCTGTAATCAAATAAGAACTGATTTTCCATTGACAATAGCAGAGAATAATTTTGGATTTTACATACGCAAATAAAATCACATTTCTCTCTCCTTTTCGTCTCTCACGCTGGCCATGGTAAGACTATTTCACACCATTTACAGTTCCATTATGTTTAATCTATAGTATGTTTTCTAAGAAGAGATACTGAGTGAAACTTACCTTGTATCTCTTTTTACAGCCCGGCACTGGGCAAGCAAAAGGCTTCTCGTCTCCCCCGTTCATGCACATGGAACTGAGGATGGACTCGGAGCTGATTGCGCTCTCTGTCGTCCACGACTCATCACTGTCAGACTCCTCAAAGTCTACCTCCTCCTCATCACACTCGCTACCTGTGGGGTGGTGAAAGACAGAAGGTCAAACAGACTTAGGGCATCACGACCAGACATGCAATCATACAAACTGCTTTCCAAGGAGCTCTGATCTATGAACACTTCATGACTAATTTGTGACAATGAAATCCTGGCCTGTGAGCCTTCAGGCTCACAAGCGTGGGTTGTTTTCAACATGTGCTTCGGGGCAGTGTTCCCATAATCTCGACTTCACGTGCAACAGTGCCAGAGTTTCCGGTAAGACTGAAATGTGCCAATCGTGGGAAAGAATATGATGTATTTTACTGAGGTCTTGGGGCCTGAAATTGTTTTATCAATTAATTAAAGAGGTTATGCCGGAAGACAAACTAAAGAAACCACAAGAACTAAAAATAAGAGCATTAAAGCTTGCTTACTTTACAAAATAAGTCCATGGGAAAATATCACAAGGGAAATAACCAAACTTGTTCTATTCTTTTTCGAAGTGGAATCAGCTGGACTGTGGAAGCTGTCCCTCTTTCTCTGCAGCTTGAATGTGTTTTATTAAAAAGATTTTTGCATTAGAGTCATAGCTGATAAATTCAAAAAAACAGTACTGGGAAACATTGAGACATAACTGACAATTTAACTGTGGAATGTCACACAAGTGTAGAATTTTATACAATCACCTAATCATTCAATTTACCAATACAGCCATTACAACTGGCCCTATATATGAAATATATATTTATAATGATCTCAATTTAAATTAATAATTTCAAGTTAATTACAGCTGCTTTTCTTCTCACCTACCACAGTGAGTCATTCTTATTTCATCTCAGAAGAGGACATTGACTCTTAAACCATTCCCCTCCTTCATAATGTAGGAAGGTGAGAGCACTATCTAAGAGGGCACAATTTCAGATTGACTTCAGCAGGGTGGATGTTTGCATTCACGGTGTGTTGAAAACGGATCACTTGGTTGATTGTGGGTCCCCTTAACTGCTACACCACTCTGCTGCTTGTTTAATAAACAATGCATAGCATGTATTTCACTGCCGACAGTCACTACATTCTGGACATCTAACTAGAGAGGCGAGTGTGTTAAGGACGGTTACGTACCTGTAGGCGTACTGCTGCGGAAGGAAGAGGAAGGGGTGATGGGGGGAGTGACTGGAGGGGTGAGGTTTCCACTGGTGTGGCGAGGCGGAGTGGAAACACTGCTGCGAGACAGACTTCCTGTCAGGGACAGAGACAACTTGGGCTGTACCTTCTTCTTTAGGGTCTCGTGTTCTCGCCGCGCAGCATCTGTCATGAACCTGGCATTGTGGGATGTAAGACCGGTCAGGGTTTGCAATCTTTCTCATAAAAAGTGTTGTACAATCAATGTACAACTTGTTACAGTGTGATTGGCCTGACGTTTACAAAGTTCTGCTATTGAAGGTTTGCTACTGTAGAACACAACTGGGGGAAAAAAAACATATAATTGGCTCAATTCCCATCACAAAAACCTTACACCAGGGTTTATGATGGATAGTAAAGTCCTTGGTAACTGTGTATAATAAAAATGAAATGTTAACATAGACTTTGTTAAAGCAAAAGTGGAATTAACAAATTAAGCGATAACCACATCAAGATGTGTTTTTGAAGGCAGGGAGACAGCAGCAGACCTTCTCGTACATTGGCTTGTTGCAGAAAGCTTTTAAAAACCACTATTTAAGCACCATATCAAAGACGGCTGGGATGAACCTAAAGCAATAAAAAAAAAAAAAAAAGCTACCAAATACTGAAGCAATTTATCTAAGCAATCCACCAGATGACATTTGAAATTGCTGGGAGAACCTCAACGGAGCTCAGAGCACATGATGATGAGGAGATACATCTTTACGGGGCAAAAGACTTATTAATTATGTCGGATTTATAAAGTAGATTTACTTATAATTGAGTTACTGCAGGAATAAGTTAAAATCCAGCTGCTTTCTTTCTCAATAACAGTCCATACATTTCTTTACCTGTTGATGTAGCTGAGGGCAACATATGTCGGCTGCTGCTGCTCCTGCTTCTCCAGAAGTCGGGGGTCTGTGTCTGAGTAGGCAGAGAGACAGAGAGGGGTTACATCTTGTCACATAAGGCAATATTGAGAATAGCAGCGGTCTTGTTTTTTGTGTTGCAGTTTTCTGTTTTTCTCCCTATTTGGGATGGTCAGTTCCCCCAGCACTGCCACACTGGGAGAATAGAGAAGTTTTACACAATCCCACCTGATCTAAGCCTTCCCCAAACAGGCCTCCAAACTTGAATTGAAGTCCAGATTTTCGTTTAAATGCTTAAACAATGGAAACGTGATCAGTGCAAACGTTTCAGGTGGATTTATAGCAAATATACAAACACTTCTTTTAGTTGACTTTTCTGTGATTTCGAGGGTTGATGACTGGTTGCTGTATGCTTTCTGTTTGTATGTGCATTGCATTTTTATGTATTTTTTATATTTAGCAGCTGTGACAGCGCCGCTACTATTCTTTTTACTACGTGAGTGAGGCTGACAGAAGCAGCCTGTGGCTGAAGTGGGTGAGTCCCAGGTATGAATGTGTGTGCACGAATATGAGGATTTGGGCTGTCAAAGAGCATGCATGCTCAGCTGACTCGAAGAATAATGGCTAATAAAAAATATTTAGTGAAAATAATCAAAATGCAGGGTATTGTGCAATGTGCAGTACAATTAGTTTAAACATGATGTCATGCACCACTGTCTAGACTACAACCACTGTTTAGTTAAATATTGCTGAAAAAGGGAACTGTTTCCAAGCTGATGCTGGGTTCTTGACTAATTTTCTCCAGCCCTACATGTACGTGTATGTACACTTTTTTTCTATTAGCACAATGAATTGCCCTCTAGCATTATAAGGCTATTTCACTGTTGGTAAAATGCAGGGCTCAGTCTGTCTGAAGCTATATTCTGCTACACTGTACATTTTTATTTAAAATTTCCAAGAAGAAAGTTACATCAAAAGTGCCTCGTCTTCTGAATTTTCATGGCACTCTTTGAAAAGCTGCTCTGCAGACGCCACATTGCTCGTACATGACTACACTTGACACATACTGCGTTTTCCCATGCTGTGCTCCAGACATTCATCTTGCTCAGCAGTGCTAAATGTACAACAATAGCCAATCTCCACACCCTGAGGTGAAGCAGGCCTGACTTCAAACGCTCTTCCCACTGCCATCCATGTGGGAGAAGAGAGATGCCCTATAAAACAACACTTACCAGCTGAGCCTCCCTGTCTGCCTCTGACAGAGCTGTGAAAGACTGCTACCCCCATGTGGTTAAAGCTATTGCTTGTTTCCATCCACAAACTCATTTATACACAACACTAACACCTAAGGCTATTTGTAACATTAAACGTTCATATTATACTTTTGTAAGGCAAAACGACTACAATGTAGCTTAAATAAATCTACATATTCAGCAAGCCAAAAACAAACAGCCAAGTCCTACTTGATACATTTTAAAATTACTATGGCAATGATAGAAAACATATGGAAATAGTGTAATTAAAGTTGTCTGGTTAAAGAGATAAGCAACACCTATGCGAGGCTGTAATAAAACCCTGAGTCATACTACATTATTACTTCGACCATGTTGTGCTTTTCATCCTGTTTGTTTGTTTGGTACAAAACACCCAAAACAGATTTCTATTAAATGTCTGCTGGACAGAAAGTCCTTGTATGAAAGAAGCGATTACATTTTGGTGGTACTCTCTAATATCATTAGATGATGATCTATTTTTTCCTTTAATGGGGACAGGGATCTCACTCAAAACTCTCAAGGTGTGTCTGAAGGGGCAAGACTGGGGCTGGGTATCCAACATCAATACCACCTGAGATGTCTGCACCGTCAATTATTAATAACTGTCTTGACAATTGCTAATGACAATTGCAGGGCCTTACTTAGTCTTGTATATTGTATACTATACTACTTGTATATTATGTTAAATGGAAAAAAAGATTTAGTAGAAACACATATATATTCTCTAAAAGAAATATTCCAAAAAAGTAAGTTGTTAAGTCAGAAACTGGCACCGATATTGGAGAAAGTCCAGAGTCGCAAGATATGCATTACAAATGAGATGTTTGTGAAATGTTTTGTGTATTCTTTAACTGTAAATTATAACACAATGTAGTCACTGTTGTTAATTTGTGAACAGGTTATCATTCAAAATGAGCTCTGGGAACTGTTTTATGTGATTTCAACTTCTCTAGAAGCCATAATGAGACATCAGTGCATGGAGACAAAAGCTAAAACAGTTTTTAAGAATACTAACATTGTGTATAAATTACAGACATGCACACAATACGATCTTTAAATGAAACACAAAGCGCAGACTGCGCTACGGCTTAATTCTGTCATGAACAAGGTGAAAGTTGATGTTGACCAGTAAATCTCAACCCAAACCACATTTAAGTAAAAATGAAAAGGCACACATTTTCAGAGGTCTAACAGGAATCTAAGTCAACAAACCAATGTCAGTCTTTTAGAAAAGTGTACAATAAAAGATGCAGGGCACCATCCACTCAGGGGTAACGGCCCAGCCCCTTGGTTGGCGATGAAATGGTGGCAGAGTTTTATGATACTGGCAGGTAGGCTCTAAAAACAGCTTAAACCTCAGCGCCTAAGGCTCAGGAGGCCTTAGCCGTAAGCAAGTGTTTCATTAACAGTGGATTTCTCCTCAATGAGAAGGACAGCACACTTCTCTTTAGTCTCCAGTCAAAGTCATGGAAACACAGTGTAGGAAAGACACAATCATAACAGCACCATTCCCCTGCCAGAAGCCAGAGGCAGTGCAAAGACTATTCTGAGCGCTGTGTGTTGGTATGTGTGTGCCTGAGTGCACAAGAAATCCCTCCTAACATCCCTAATGAGACTCAAGGAGTGGAATGGCGGCCTGCTCATGGACTGCTCAAACGGCAGTAGATCAATCTGTTCCCACACGCTGTAAATCAAACACACCTCAGGTGGGAACTGGGGCGAGAGAGGCCTGCAGGGGCCAGTCCCCCCGCAGACTCTGCTAGTCTTTTGGGGCCACCAGCATTCAAGGAGAGGTACGAAGGCGCCTCGAGTAGAGATGAGAACCGCTTTAATCAAACTACGCAGGTGGTCCACCTTGGTGGCCGACTGTTAGAAGCCTTCTGGGAAACAAAAAAGGGCATTTATTCACCGTCAACTATTCCAGAGGCAGACAATCAGCTTCTATAAGCCGGTCAGGTGTGGAATAAATTAGAAAAAGGTAGACAAGAACATATATAATTCATATTTATAATTAATGTATAAATAGGCTCTTCATTTTTTTATTTGTACTGAAATATATTCAGATTGTTTGAAGATGTGAATTAGTTTAAACTATTCTTACTCAAATCCAAAATTGATCCCACACAATGTTTCCATTTTCAGCAAATTCCGTTTTCTGCCAATTGCAGTTCACAGCAAACAGAGTTATCTCTCTGCAAAGTAAAGACAAAAATCTGGATATGGAAGAAATTTAAGAAAACTGCTAATTTTCCCGCAACCCGATACTGGATAAGCGGAGGAAAATGGATGGATGCTAATTTTCTGCAGTTCAGAAAAACACTTGAAGTAATTAAAAAACATGTATTCAAACTACATCCAGCATTAGAAATGCATCACGTTTCCATTAGGAGTTTTGCATTACATTTTGATAATGTGTTTGTTACCCATTTTTTCTTAATATTGTAAAACCCTGATACATGTTCCCTTTAAAAAAAAACTAAACTGATATACCCTACAGTATATATTTCTCAGTTCATCAAACATGCTTAGCCTTAATGCGCGCAAACCTTTCTAAATAGTATATTTCTTTGTGTCTATGTTTGAAGCATGTGCATAGGAGCATGTACTGACTGAGTCAGTGGTTGCAGTGTAGGAGTGCAGAAAACATGATGCAACATGTTCTCATTAGGGCCTCTAAGACGACCTGCAACAGGAAGGCTCAGGAAGGGACAATCATACAACAAACCTTCCTAAGGCAACAGGGGAAGTGACGCCTGCTGCCCTCTCATAAAGGCCTCCACGACCCTCTCTCTTACTCGTATGTATGTGCACGCTCATACATACATGCACACACGCACACACACATACATGCACACACACATGCTCACACGCACACAGAGCTCCCTCTCTTATTTCCACTAGCGTCTGGCTCTCCTATCCACCCTCATGGCCAAATGCACTGTGGGGTAGAGCAGAGTGGTGAGCATTATGGTGACATGTTTATAGCGGCTGTGAGCAGCGGGGGACATTACCAGGAGTGGTGGCACAGGTAATTCATTACGATGTGACCTCTGAAGAGGAAATGAAACCGAGTCAAGCTCCATGTGTAAGCCGCCTTTGCGGGTTTCTGAAAAAAATATGGGGAGGTTAAAATGATTTACTATAAATAAGCTTAGCACAGGAATGAAGTAGTAATTATACGCATACACAAAAGCACACACATTCATTGTTAGTCAATGCAGACATAATATGGTAGCTGGATTTGGGTTATGTAATAGGGCTAAAACTATTGATTATTTTAATTTTCAATTAAGCTGTCAATAATATTCTTAACATATCGTTTAGTGTACAAAGTGGCCACAGCGTATCAGTTTCTCAGAGCTCGAGACTTCAAATGCTTGTTTTGCCAGACCAACAGTCCAAAACCCAAGATAGTAAGTTCACAAACTTGTAAAACACAGAAAAGCAGAAAATCATTACAACGGAAGAGCTGTAACTAGTGAATGTCATTTTTGCTTGAAGAAAAGACTAAACCGCTGAATCCATTATCAGTATAGTTGCAGGTTAACTTCCTGTTGATCGAGTAATGGAGTAATCATTTTAGCTCATGTATCCATTTTTTAGCATATTATTTTAGACTGATATCCAGTATTTACCATGTGTGTATTTGACCGTGTTCATGTTTAAATTGCAGGTACTCACAAAACCTGCATATTTGGAAAAGCTGGACAAATACTTCTGCTCAAATCCACGGTTAAAGTTGGGACATCATCTCTCAGGACTATACAATTCATTTTTCTGTGATTTACAGAAAGCAGATCATTTTGAGAATACACCAGGTTTTTAAATGAAGAGTTACGCAATTTGAAAAACAATACATGAAAAATAACCAATAAATAACAGTGTTTTACGTTGAATTTAGCTTTTACGGTCTAATTTATGTAGCTGTAGTAAAAGAGGATCCCTCAAATCCGCTGAATTTGACATGGAAGAATATCTTATGTTTCATAAGAAAAGTGAAACACTTCAAAAAAATCATATCACATATGTTCTGCATCAAACTATGTGCCCATGTTGTGTGATGTCAACACAGGCTGTACATCATCTCCTATAAAGAATGTTTTATCAAGTACAGAAGCCCCTCATGTCGCAGTCAGGAACAGGAGCACTGGTGTCGGGGGATGGGGAAATGTAATTAGGCCTACCAGGTGCACAGACCAGGGAACTAGTTACTGCTTCCCAAATTTATTACTTCCGTGCAGATTTTGGGGGGTGCATACCAAAATCTACTAAATGAGCCTCCGGTGAGAATTGGCAACAAACAGACTCATTGTTACCAAAGCCTGGACACTTGAGGCCGTCAGTGCGCCAGGCCCAGCAGTACACACACCAACAGGCCTACATAACATGGTCGCTATTTGCTTCTGATCCACAGTGGCCTGGTTGCTCAGTGACAAAGCAAACATTTCACCGACTTAGTGCGTGCAGTTGTTTTCATGTCGCACAAGAATAATAGACCATTGAGAAGATGTCTCAAGCTTAACATGAATTGTAGGCTCAGTGTTAAAGAACTTTCCTCTGGTGTTTTCTGGGGCTCATTAGGAAAGGGTTTATATTAAGAACATGGAGCTTTTAATCTCTACATCATCACATCTATGATCAGTTAGGTCTTTGGGCTTCTTATATTTTAAAGTTGCTGTAGTAAAAATTACACAGATTAATGTGTACAGCTCCACTTTGGACAGATTATGATGTATTCAAGTATAAGAAGTATTCATTAAAGTATTAATTAACCTATTTATATGACCTATTTGCCAATGATCATTTTCAATATGTTTTTATTTAGTTTGGCCCTTGCAGGCTTGCTAATGTATGACACATTACGTTGTGTTATTAAATGAGTCCAGCAAGTAAGTGTTGGCCTATAATATCCACCGTACAGACCAGGCCGCTCAAGACAGTCCCCTCAACCAATAGCAAAGCAGCGCCACCTCTTGTTTGCAGACCTGACCAGCAGGCCGGCTGGGGAAAATGGGGACAAGAATGTGTGCTGGTTTTCCAGGCGCCTAATTATAAAGGAGAATGTGCTTTGAGCAGCAGGCCACCAGATGAGGAGGAAGACAGGCCAAATCAAGCACTCGCTCTGTAATTATGCTTCACAGGCACTTGGCACAACGCACAAGATTTCGCACTTCTCAGAGTGGGCACAGGCCAGTAGACAAAGGAGGGGGCAGCAAAGTTTTTCCACTCTGAGCCAACTAATTGCCTCATTATTCCCCGATAAGTCATTTGGAAGCATTTTTTTCTAAGGCTAACACCTCGGACACATGCACAGCACACAATCTGAGGGCAGAGGATATTAAAGCCAGTCAAGCAACAAACTAGGACAACAGAGACAGCTGGGCCTTGTCAGCTTCAATAATAAGAGTCTGAAATATTAGATTGGGAAACAGATGTAGGAACTTAAAGAATGTCAAACTGTGAAGAAGGGAATTCACTTTGTAGACTAGGCTTAGTTAAAAGATAGACATGCTTTAGCACTAAATGCTAAAATATACTTCAATATAAATGTAAAATATATGGAAGATAAAAACTAAATTGGAATGTAGTTTCTAAACCTTTATGACCTCAAATTAATACTTGGATATAGAAATACTGTATGGAAGACCATAAAAGAAAAGAAATATTGAAGCAAAATAAATAAATAATGCGATAAACTAATTTCTATAGATAGTGAAATGCTGCTTTTATGTATTTATGTAATAAAGTGTATAGGGGATATAAATACAATGGCCTGTGGCACTAAACACACAACCACCGAGAGCCTTACATTAAAATCCTAAAATAAATTTCTGATGTAAACTCAATACTATGCTTTAACTTGTACATAATACTAATGTAAATAAAGGCATTACCAGTACACAGAGGGATTTTGACCAATATACTGTACAAGCACATACAGCTAACGACTGCTTTTCCCATAATGGCCATCAATTGTCACACAAAACACTCAATCAGAAAAGTGTGTGATAAAGTAGCTGAGGCAAATAAATGTTTTCATATCTTGATTCCTAATGAACAGAGTTATTGTGTTATTGTTTTGCCCCCAATGAACTACAGGTGGTGCTGTTTATTGTAGTGGGACTTAATTTGCAGTCAGGAGGGCTGTTATCTAATATTTGCCCTCGGATGGTCAGATTTTAGATGACATACATATCCTTTAAAACCACATGATGACAGCTGCTTTAAAAACAAAAACAAACTTTTGAAAATACAAAGCTGTTTGCATGAGATTGTATTATATTGGTGTTGGTAACATTTGTGATTTATTTTTTTAATGAAATGAATACTGAAACTTTAGGCAACACATGACTCATAGCTAGTCTCCTCCACTGAGTGGACAGCCACAACAAATGTTAAACATCATTTCAAGCTGTTTTATTTTCAGTAACCTAGTGAATTTGATATGTTCTCAGGTTTATCAGCTGCAGACAACATACAGTTAGAAGTAACATGGGATATGTGGAATGGAATATTTATTAAAATAGGTACAATATTATTATTGAACATATACTCATTACATTGATTTGGTTTGTCATAAATATGAGAATATGATATCTAAATTATGGGATCTAATTTGGATCTGTTTTGACGTTGTTTAAGAGTACATCCTTATCTCCAGAAAGTTAGTAAAACTGCACTATGTTGTCAGGCGGATTGAAACAAGTAGTAAGTAATCAGTGTATCTTTATTGGTTCCTGCTGCAGACTATAGCTACAAGTTAACTCACGACGCTTCGAAGGAAGCTCTGCGCGCGGGCCTCGCGCTGCAATAATGTTGCACGAGCGAGCCGACGGAGCATAAAGAAACTGTCTGTGTTTCAGTGCGGTTCGGTTGCTGTTGCAGCTATCTAATCAGTGATACAGCTTTGGTAAACAAATGTAGATGGTGAACAGGAACTGTATTATATCCTAGACATCAACCACCACCACACCTAGCAACACGGTTGTCAGGACGCAGGAAATAACTTGCTAGCTCGCTAATTTAGCCACTTCTGCTAGCTGCTAACCTCGGTCATTGCTCGCCCATTACTTATCGGCTCTTACCGATGTGGTTATCCTCGATGTGCACGATTAGCTCGGCCAGAGAGTCGAAGTGTAGTCCGCAGCCCCCGAACCTGCAAGCGTTGGAAAAGAAGGAAGCAGCGGCGATGCCTGTCATGGTCGTTGCTGCATTGGAAATGAGGGCAGGCAGCAGCAGCAGCAAGCAGCGACCTGCGGGGAGACAGCAGGCGGACAGCGGTCGGAACAGCTGGAGCGGCAGGGGCGGTGCGGTGCGTCAACCAGCTGGAGAGAGAGAGACAACCAGACCGGAAGTAAAGCGGATTGTCTTTCATTAGAAAAGCTTAAAATCTTTTTATTTTTTATTTTTCTTATTTAAAAAAAAATGGAATATATATTGACACAAATGTTATATAATACATGAAAATTCATAAAACCGGATTAATATTATCTCAAATGGCATTAAATAAACAACCAACATGTTTCTGCTGCTATTTTGACAATACCTGCCCTCTCGAGACCAAAGTAGCTTTTTAAGACTTTAGAGGACACTAGCCACTAGAGTAACATGATCTGGCATGAGTAAAGTTGGCTACCTGTGTACGACCTTGCAATCCAGTGATCAGCAATACTAAGGGACGGTACCTTTACCGTTAAAATATTTGAATACAACTGTGGGTAAAATTCTGTGGGCAGGCGAAGCAGAGAAAGGGGAGGTAAAAATGAAAGCTCAGATGGGCCAATCTGAGCTTTCATTTTCTCAAAGGCAGAGCAAGATACACCTACCCCCATTTCTAGCCACTGGGGGACCAAATACAGACGGGGGGACCTAAATATTAATGTAAAAAAAAAACTCATAAAGGGAAATTGTCATGCCATGGGACCTTTAAGTGATTGTATTGTCTCTCAGGGCGTAATTCTCAAATAAATTATTATTATTATTATAATAGTAAATATACTATAGAAACTATACAATGTATTTTATTATGTATGTATGGTAAGAATAAAATAAATGACATTTTAGCAATGCCACAGTTTCCCCATGAAAAAGACAACCGGCATAACTACAGTTGTTATTTAAAGTATTTGTAACACACTGAGGAAATTAGTTTAATTTTTTTTATTGAGTCTGGACGCAGAGTTTGTGTACTTAATACAATGGGCAGGATTGAGAAGAAAGAGAGACTGTCAGTAAGTAATCAGCACCATTACTACAAACAACCTGCTGAATCCTTCCAACTTTTCAATTGCCCCCCCCCCCCCCCCCCCCCCCCCCCCCCCCCCCCCCCCCCCCCCCCCCATGCAGTGCCTTCCCTGCAGGTGTGTACTGCTTTAACAAACTCTAAAGGGTTTTTTGTTCATTTGAAGCCTTTCTAAATCTGGATTTGTGTCCACTTATAGCAATAAATAAAGAATTAATAATAATAATAATTAATGTATTGATATAATGCAATTATCAGTAAGTATCTTTTTTGACATCACTGTGGCCTGCATCACACTTGAGCAGCTGAAAAACTTCTTATGGCCACAACGTGGCAGTGTTGGTCAGTAGATGAATTAGTCATGCTTGTTCTTTGTATTCAGTGATTTATAGTCTTCTATAACTATCCCAAACTTTTACCATAAGTGTTGCATACATGATGCTAATACGTACTCAGAGAGAGCAGTATCAAATATATTTTAAATGCAAGTTGCTTCAAGATTCTGTCTGATGTTACGTCTACGTGGATAGTTAGTAGGCCTACCATTAAGAGCACTTGATGCATCACATGCTGCAAGGCTTTTTTTGTTCCTTCAGTTTCTTTGGATAGAGACAAGCTTGAAACGAACACAATGCCATGTAGGTGCTTGCACAGTTTCGAATAGATTCCGTTATGTATATGGAATCAATTTACATTTTCAGTTCACAGAAAGTAAAGAACCACATCTTCTTGGTACTAATTTGACTTAAAGTACTTCTCAGAGCACTGGATATGAGACATTTTGAATTTCGATTTTTCCATGTCTGTTTTCAGATTAGAGATCCAGTTTTACTTTCTCCAGTTACTTTCTTTTTTTGCATTTATTGACTGTGCAGGAACTTTAAGTTTATGCCTGGTGAGGGTGTGGTGTGTCATCATTGGTCCCAGTCCATATTCAGATCAGGCACCACAGTGATGGTAAAACTAGTTTTTCTGTCTTGAGAACACGTGGGACAATACTTTGAAAGCATCTCACACAGCCTCCTGTTTAAATGAAGCTAATGGCTTTTGTTTAAGACGCTGGCATTGCCTATCCACAGTTATTTCTTTATGGTTGTGTGAGATGCAAATAATCACTACTCTTCAACTTGTTACAGACCATACATGTACATACAGTATTTGGGATTTCCTGCTCTAGAGTTCTCATGAATAGGTTGTTTAACCTCAATGTGGAAACACATGCAGGGAAAGTCACATATCACAGCTGCTCGTAAGTAACTAGCCCCTATTGCCCTCTTTGACCTACCCACAAGAAATAACCAACAACATAATTTGCTCTCTGTTAGATTGTTCCATGCACTCCCACATACTACAGTGAAGAGGGGTACCTAATTTCTTTTCTAGCTTCTACAATTTCACACCCAGCAGAGATGTATTTATTAAGTGAATCCAAAATATTATCTGTACAATGTTGTAATAAAAATGAATAGAACGAAATTTATAAAGTTATTGTTATATCCTCCATTTAAATGACAATTTTCAAGACCAAGCCAGAGAACATTTATGAACAGAAGCCAAATTCAGATGTCAAAAGACTGATGTACTTACTCACAAATGCTGAGCACAGAGGACATCACCCTACATGGTTGGAAATCTAAAGAGCCATCACACAGGCATCACCATTCACCAGTCCCGTAATGTAAATGTTACAGGGTTGAGTGTTTGAGTGCGGCAATGTCAACTGGGTTATCTACTGGGAACCTCCCAGCACATATGTTTTGTTGAATTAGTCTTTCAGTTCCACCATAACCCTCCACAGCAATGTTTGTGTCGTCCTTCGTCACAGTTTGGCTTCCCATGATCCGAGTCTCTCCGGCACCAGTGGTGTTACCTACTCTTATGGATATAGTTATACTGAATTAATTAGTCACTGCACATTTGTTTTTAAAAGTTGCAGTGACATTGACACCGTAGAGCAGAACATGACAAATCACTAAAGATTCTCATTTTTAAGAGGAACGTGTAAATATACGTTGCAACTCGCCCCAGATTTTGTTAAATAACTTCAACATTGTCATGCTTTGGCAGTACTGTAACAAGTCCTGGGGTCATTATTCAATATTTCCTTATCTTTAACCACTAAACAGCTAAACAATGGAAAATGGAAATGGAACTTGGTCTGCATCCATTGGTAAAACAAGCCTGGTAATCAGCCACTGTGAGTCTACGAACAAAATGAAGGAGAATCAGAATGTCTCTGTAACTGTATTCCAAATCCTAAAAAAAATTGGCAATATTGTATCTCCATAGTTTGCAGTTTGCAAGGGTAGTAGAGGTAAATTTGAAAATATTGGAAAACATAATTTGCCTGAGAGCTGCTAATAATTCATGATTCAATAATTCAATTCTTGTAGCTTTTAATTAGAATACCCCTTCAAGCCATTTTGCTGTATTTTTTACCTCCATCTTTTATGCAACATCACACTTAGTAAAGCTATTTTGTTAGAAGTGAAGATAGTAAACAAGTGAATCTACAATCTGCCATCTTATGAAGTTTTGAAATGTGGACGACAATGGCATGCAGTTAAACTGAGAGCCCAACGTTTCCATCCCTGCAGGCACAAAACTGTCTCTGCTTAAGGTGTGGAAGGCAGGAAACAATGTTTTCCAGTAACTTTCCATCAACATCTGCTTTCCATCTTCAATTGTTGGACAAATTAAAATATTTCTGAAGGAGTTTAATATTTTGTTTACGTTTTGAAAACCTGTGTGACACTTTTGTTATTTAACCTCCTTTGCCTTTTGCACCTGCTGCAACAAAGCATCCTTCATGGTGCTAATCTTCCCAAGGTGATCTTACTCAAAAGCACAAAAGCACAATAATAAAAAGGTGTAGTATAATATAGATCAAATCTGCTTTAGTGCGGGTCACTGACCCAAACTGTATCGGCTCTTTCCAACCTTAATAGTCTGCTCCTTTGGGAGCATAATGTTTGGATTGGTTGGGAAATATATTGGCAATAAAGAGACAAAAGGATGTCATAAACGTTGATTAAAGCTCTGGTTAAAAGACAGAGGCGGAGAAGCTCTGAGTTATGAGGGCTTTTCAGACTGCGTTATTGTTTCAGTGACAGAGCTCTTAGCGTGTCTAGTGGAGTGGTCGCAGGCGAGTGGTAAACATTTCTCAATGTGTGAGGAGTCATTAATCCCCGAAGCCGAGGATGGCTTCACTACCGGTGTCTGTAGCCCGAGAAATCACAGCCAGTTGGCACCAGTAGGTCACACAGAGCTCCAACATGAATGCTTTGTACTCCAAAGCTGTTTAAATCTCTTCTGATGCGCTGTAGCTAAAGCACACATTTCAGTTAAGGCAGTGTGGAACAACTATGTGTTCTGCATGTTTAATTCATTTGTGAAGCTTGATGATACATGTAAGGATTTGCCAGGATTTGGCCCTTTTTTGAGAGAAATGTTTTATTAAATTGGATTGCTAACTCCCCTGGACCCCAGAATTTAAAAGGCCTAAAAATGCCAGTTTTACTGGTTTGTGCTTATTCAATTGAAATGATTAGGTTAGATTAATGGACTACATGCTAGGTGGGTACTGGTAGATTTTCTAATCCTGTAGGGTTTGGTAATAGTGGCAGGTTAATCCAGCCATTACTCTTTTTGTTATTGCATAATAGACTGCCCCCTGGATACACAGGTGGCTAGTCGGCATATCTTAATATTGCATGCACTCCTTTAGGACATGAACACCTTGTAGTGTAACTGAGTTTAATGGAACCTCACTTAGATGGATCCTTTTTTTCTCTGTGTAAATCAGATATCCTGTTTCACCGTAGGAAAAACACAAATTAACAAGGGCTAAATTCCATTTATCAGCTTCATTTTCATTTTCAGGGCCAGCGTGGTTTCTCTATTTATCATTAACAAAGGTTATGAGTGAATTTGTATTATTTATATATATATATATATACTTGAAGTTGTTGGGTTTATTTTTTATTAAAATTTTTATAATAGGTGAAGTCCTAAACAATTTCTTTTCAGTAATGAAGTGTGATTGGAGCTTCTCCTTTCTCACTTGATTCAGTGATTTCACTCCGCTCATGAGACAGTTCAGAGATCAGTTAAGAGGACGCAGTGCCGCGCGCTTATTCGCATGCCAAATGGGTCAGTACCGGAGATCCAGCTCTGCACCACCACACCCACTCAGGTCCAGCACTGTCCATCCATGCCTCTGGGTGTGCATTCGCAAACTCCGCCCCGCTCGCGCCGCCTCCAAGCGGACCGCAATGATTTAGAAGTTCAGGAATCCCACGTGACGTCACCCGGGGGTGACGTTATGCTTCTCTAAATAGATCGTATTGTAATCTTTTCTCAGTCCAACGTGGTTTCTTCCCAGAGACTGCTTCAACATTTTCTACACTTGTTTGGTAAGTTGAAAACCTCACACCACCATGCAGAGGACCGTGCACGCGCCCCTGCAGGTTTGTTTTGCTTGTTTAAAGCGATTTTTGTTACTTTTTCTCCTCCTTTTATTCATGCAACAGCTTGTTTTGTGTTTCGCTTCAGCAATCGACATGATAGGTTTTTTTTTTCTTGATGTTCTCAATTCACGTGTGCAAGTTTTAAAGAAAGGGGACCATGTTAGTTTTGTTAGAGAAGCCAACATGCATTGTGATCTCATGTCGGTGTCTGTGCGTTGGCCTGTCTGTTGACTGTTGTTGAAGTTGAACGCGGAGTCAAGTGCTGCCGCCTCCGCCTCTGCTGCTGCCGCTGCTCGGTCTGTCAGACAGCTGCGGGGACAAGTCTGCAGGAATTCATCTCAAGTCCGACTGAAAACTACACAGTGGCTCATTGCAAAGGATGATTCCCATTGCACTTAACACCAATTTGGCACGTCTTCCAGTTTTCTCTAGTTGCTCCATAGCTCAGTGCTGGATCCCTGCACCAGTGCCATGCCTGTCCCATCCCGGGACACGCAGATCCGCCGCTAGTCCCGGTCTGTCTGCGTGCTGCGGTTCACCAGTGACCGTCTGGGAAATGATAGCCCGGTGGTTTTGCTGTCATGTCAGTTAAAAAGAAAAGAATGATGCTCTTGTTCCCGTGAAATTTACGTTCCTTTTTCTCTCTTGAACGGCAACGTGACCACCAACATTACGTCATTCTGCAGGCCAGTCCATATTTGATTAACCGCTGAGATGTTGAGGGTTACTTTCAGGAAGGTGCTGACGATGCGCGCTTTGTGGCTATACAGCTTGGGAAAAAAAGAAAGAAAGATGTTTAAATCATCTGATGACTCTTCGTTGTCATTATGTTTATGTGACACTATCAATAACCACTTGTTTCTCATGCACGCTGTTTTAGATTAATGTGGAGGCTTCCGGTTTTATTGTGTCATTTTTAATTGGCTGTGTTAATAGGACCTAATAATAAGGCATTCAATTATAATGATGATGTCGGTAATTCTGATCATTTAATACAGACTGAGATGGAGTTGTATTTATTTGTAATGGATTTGAGAACAGGCACATATTGCATGTGACTTCAATAGAATAAACTACGTTTTATGAAAGGAACAGTTTAAGAAAAGTTTGGAAAATTAATTCACTACTCTTTCACATTTTCCACTTATTTGTAAGAAGCCATGGCAGAACATCTTTTTTCTTGAGATTGAGAAGTTAATTGTGACTTGATACTACTACTACTACTACTACTTGGCTACTACTACTACTACTACTACTACTACTACTACTACTAATAATAATAATAATAACAATAATAATAATAGTACATGATAACTCAGCTTCATATTTGTATCAAATTCTATCTGTCATTAATATTCTATAGAGTGAAAAGCCAACTAAGGAAAATACATAATGTATTAATAATAACATAATTACTTAGTCACTGACTCTACATTAAACTTACCAGATAACTCGAGTTATTTAGTAACCTTGATGCAGACCTAATTCTTTACATATTTTCCCCAATGTTCAGCTTGATTGCCTGCGGCTCATTGCAGTAATGAAATGTGACCTTTATTTGTTTATGGTTGTTACATGTGCTCAAGGTGAAACATTCCTCTGGTAATGATTGTGCGTTTGTAGGAAGGGGTCGAATAACAGAAATCATAACACCATCATCAACAGTTTGGCCCAAAAGTCTGCTTTCACCAAAAACAAACAATATACTATATGCACATATTTTATTATTTTGACTTGTCCCTTGTTGATGTTAAAATATTCTGTGACTTTAAGAACAAAGTATAAAACCTTTTGTAAGTAAGTATTAGCGGCATGGTAGCCCGCTGAGGGGGCTTCTTTGTGTTTGTTGTGATTTAACATGTTGCGAAAGAGACAAGTTATCATCATCACAGCAGTCTTTATTGTCACGCATTCAATTAAATGAACTTCATGTCCAAGGAGGACATTGTCTAAGAAGGCCATGTTCCCTGCCTTAGGGTTCGCCGTGATCCTACCTTGAACTTGTGCTGTCAAAGGCCCAGGCTATAGGGAGCTGGGGATTTGAATTGCTGTGCATGTTTGTGCTTGCTTTAACCTATTTCCCTCTGCACCCTAACCCATCTTTTTCCTCACCATATTGTTTAAATTCTAATATGCGGTCCACCTGGAGAATTCCTCCCCAGCTCCTCTTGAAATCAAACTCCGGACTCTAATCCTTCCCCTTGCACACATCAGCATATAGTTAATGTAAAGTGTAACCAAATTTCTTCTGATAAACTAAAACATCTAGTATATCAAATGAGAGCCAAGTGCCTCTTCCAAGGAAAAGGGCGTTGAATACTGATACTTGTAAGTGTGAAAGCTATTGGATAATTCACAGAGGCCTTCGCAGAATTAATGGTTAAAAGTTTTATGCGTCATATGGTTCAAATTTTCTTGGTAAATGTGATGACATGACATGTCCCATTTTAGAAACAGGAAGGTAAAAGGTAAAAGTAACATTTTTGCGTCTGTTTTTTTAGTCATGGATACACTTATTATTTTTGCTCTCTGGTGATGTCAGCTTTTGTGATCTTTAGTAGAGTTAGAAAATAAGTGACTCATAGTCGTACAGGTGTTCTGGAAGAAAGCCCGAAAACAATGGTGACAATGAGAATTGTACGAACAGCTTAAACAATGCACCATAACTTTATTTGAGATAAAAAAGTGGCCTAAAATGTTGAGAATAATCAGCACTGCTTCCTTAGTTGTACTTGCCATCCTCCTGGGTTTGGGTTCAGGGTTAGGATCGGCAGTGTTAGTCATGTTTGTTGTGTCAAAGGAAACCAGGTGAGTTTTTAGGGGCCCTGTAGTAGGGACAGAGTGAATTGGTGACAGAAAGCGAGACCAGGGCTCATTGCTCCCTGACAGAGAGACCCTGTCCAGACCCTGTTCTGCAGACTCGGTCATGAAGTACAGCTTGTTAGGAAAACAGCACTGCTTAGCATAACACAATATTTGAGTGTTTTGACGGTGCTTGAGGAAATAGTCTGTACCTATGAAAAAGACACATGTACATAGTGTATGAAGGTATTCATGCTTGACACGTGACATGTGGCAGTGAATTACGGGTTTGTTTTCAGTGGCAGGTACTAGTAGCATAATAATCTTTGAGCTGTGTATGAGTAATTAATAGCAACTTTTGGGTGCACTATCACTGCTGTAAATAATTAAGATGTTCCAGTCATTACATGCTAAACAAACACCTAATGCAGATGATTAAATTATTAGCTTCTTAACAGACCCTTTTCAATAGTTTGTTTTGGTGGGATTGGATGAGGGAGACAAAAGAAAACAAAAAAATGTTGCATTGTTAAAGGTAACTTCTTTATCTACAAATTTCATTATTTAGCTTTACATTTGTGGTGTCAGAATAGAGATGCACCTACCATTTTTCCTAATTCATCTTGTCACCATTCAAAAAGTTTGCAAAGGTCTAATTTACTTATTGGTGTACAAAGTGAGTCTCATTAACTGCAAGCACCCTGGACGTCCACATGCGCTCGGTGCAATTTTGGTTCAAACCTCACAGGGGCCAACTAGGACCTTCCTGTAGGGATTTTAAATGCCCGTTCCCTGTTTGCATGTCCCTTACCAAAATAACTGCATGTTTAGTGTTAAGAAACTTCCGGCTATTGATGAAGGCACTGGCTCAAAGCTAAAGATGGTCCCTTGCTGCTGTGCGGTGGCTGGGGATTAATAAAGACTACTTTACTTACCATCTTACTCCCTTTTCATCTCTTAAAACATCTGTCCGAAAGTGGAAGGGAATCTGTAGTGCTGGCATGTGGTGAGTGCTCAGAGGTTTGTCATTGATGAGGATATTTACAAAAGGCATGCGGACAAAGATCTTGAAATCAGAAAATACGTAATCATGACACAGAAACCAGCAGTCAATAAATGTGATGTTAGAAGCAAAGCTTTAAGTCCAAAGAATACTCAAATAATACTGTTGTACCTTAATTTTCTAAGTATAATAATAAAAAAATCTAATTTAAATTTGAAATTGCTTTGAATAATGTTGACAGGGACACTTGGGGACATGCAATCTGTCACAAAAGTTAATGGTTTAAATATTGAAATAGGTGGGAGGCATCACACACTTTAAATGCAATGATTGATTAAAGTATACATCAAAGCCTTTCAATGGCATGTCCCTGCTCTTGTTGTGCTCATGGTTTGATCATGAGAAGCTGTTAAAATGCAACTATTATTTCTGTTGTCTTTCTCTCTGACATCCTGTCATAAATATAGTTGCGCTGTTTTAGATATATTTTTAAAGCTGAATGCAGCATCCATCCTTGCATGCATGATTTAGTTTATGTGGGTAAACAGAGAGACAAGATATTTAGAGAATCTATTGGCCTTTTCTTTTTATATGAATGTGTTTTCATTTTATGATTTTTGAACAGAGCACAGGTATGAGGCACTCTTCTTTTCTGGCCAAGTTAGCCCTCTTTTTCACTCTAAATTATTAAAGCATCTAAAATAATAACTGGAGCCGTTGCACATTTGGCATGATGCATGGCTGTAGTGTACAGAACAATTACTTACAAAGCACAGATCTGGCACTAGTCACAGGTAAACAAATGTTTTTAAAGCAATTCACTGCATCTTGTGTCTCCCTCATACAATACTGCTCTGCCACCACTTCCTTCTCTCGTTCTCACTCTGACACGTACATTACACCGACTGATTAACTTAATGAAACCATTAAATGAATGCTGACTGTAAAAATCAAATGTCAAATTCATCTCAAAAAAGGTATTCAATGAGTTTTAAGTGTCTTACATTTAAAGTTTAATTTGCCTCACTGCATTAGTTCCTTTGTGAAAAGGGATTTTTCACATTACTACTGGGGAGTAATTGTAGTTGCCAGACCAGATGTGTTAAACCAGATTCTGTCACTTCGCAGTGAGAATAAATATTTGAAGACCACAGTTAGTGTTTAATTTCCAATTTCAAACATGGTTATTCGTGTCAGTGTTTCCATTCGAATATAAGCTGAAATCCATCACAATTGTGCCTAGATGTGTACCTCTCGACAAGTGAAATTAATAATTATAGATTTTTTAGAGTTCTATAGAAATACACTATTTTCTTGTTGTAGTTTCTGTTCATGACTATAGCTTTAGAGCAGGTAGCAGTCCATTCGATTACATGTAATAAAAGCATAGTAATACAAAATTAAGTATGTTGGAGTATTTAAATGCTTTTCCATTGTTTGCAGTGCTTTATAACCCACAACCTTAGCCTTGATGTCAATTTAGTGGAACAGATTGCTGTAATGTGAGAAAACTGTTTATTACTGAAAATAACCACACAGCTGTTTCAGGTGCAATGGCAGTTCCAGTACAGTGTGACACAATGTGTAAATTTTTTTATCTTGGATGCAGGTGACTCAAGTCATTCACGTCTTCTCCCCTCTTTCTTTCTCCTTTTGTCATTTTTTGTAGTTTTATGAGAAGGTGGCCAGAGTGATGAACTCGGACCAGGAAAGGCCGTATGTGTGCAACGCTCCTGGCTGTTCTCAGGTGAGTGTGTATTTGTGTGAGTGTGTGTGTCTGCCTGTAATTTTAAGAATGTACATTGAGGAGGTCTGAGGAGTGGGTTTCTGCCGCACCATAAGGGAGAAGCAGAATAGCATAGATCTGAGTGTAACACAAACTGTAAATATTGCTGCAGGTGTCAAAATCCCTGTAGAAAAAAATGCTCTTTGAAATCAAAACCAGGGCTGATGCTCTTTTAGGATGCACTCTTTAAAAAGAGAATGCTATTATGGGTTAAAGCTTCAGTTTACTGGTTTGTTTGTATTATAATCTGTGAAAAGAAAACCTTTTTGTCTTTTTACATACAAGTCTTATAATTCTACTTTTTTTAAACTCAACAGAGATTCCCCACGGAGGACCATCTGATGATACATAGACACAAACATGAGATGACCCTTAAGTTTCCCTCCATAAAGAACGACAACATGTTATCAGGTGAGTTAGGTCTACATCAAAACACACTCACACACTTCCTCAGTTCACTGGGAACTCGTACTCCATTTGCAGGTGTGTGCCTCCGTGACTCATGCTCAGACACACTTGTCTATCATCAGAAAACTTCATGGCGTGTCTGAAACAGTTGTTTACAGGAATGTATATCACATGACACACGATACCTTGCAGTTCAGCTTTGTTACTTCTTAATGCACACTTTAGGAGGTGCTGACATCGGACTGGATAAATCAGATTGTTAAGCTAAAGTGCGATTTGCATTTTCCCATCATCAGAGGTGTCTTGATCTTAGCATAGAAGGAGTGGGTGATGGTTAACAATGGTTTTATGGATGTTGAGATGTACAAGCCTCAGGTGACATGCTGATTTGCACATTAATCTACTGTTCAAAGAAACATCAAATCATAGATTGTGTCAACCCAAGGCTGATCCATAAGTATAGATCTCATTCCTAGAAACTGCCAGGCCACTCTAGATGACAGCACTAGCCACACCGTTAAGATTGTGTCTTCTTTATTACTTATGCACAGTGAACAGCAGGATCAGATTTTCTAGGCCGGGTGTTCTTATTGCCTGTTGTCTGAGTTACAGCTCTGACCATTTCTCTTATTGAGACCTTGAACGCAGAATCAAATAGTCAGAGCTTGTACTGTGTAATACAGCTCGGCCACACATGGTAAACTGCTTTAAGCTGATCACTAAACGTTAGTTCTATTATTGTTGACCTAAAGTTAACCTCCTGCTCCATTGACTCATAGTTGTTGTCCTCAACTAAAAATTGACATCACTCCCTTTTGTCATTAACAGAGCTTGCGTTGTTCAAAATGGAAAAGTGTTATTTGTAGTGAAACTTTTGGGTACACAGGTCATGATGAAAGTTTGAGTCAATCCCCAGTCTAGCCAGAATGGATAAACAGAACGTGAAGTATGCTTTTAGCCTTTGAAACATGCCTGATCCTAAAATCACCTTCAACTGTCTGAAACCTGATCTCTATGCACCCCCCACAACGTCAAGTTGAACATTGCAGCTTGACAGAGCTCAGCTCAGTAGGTGGGATCTGTACTTTATCAGCTGAAATGCGGCTGTCAAGCGTAGTATCTCTCTCTCACTAACAGAATGGACGTTTTGTCTTTTTAAAATCATTAGAAATACGTATTAACAATGTACATTTTTTTATGTAGATCTGTATTGGCTTCTGTAAAGTGTTTGTAGTCAAACTGTGGTCCACATAAATAAATAATGAAAATAAACAGCATTCTAACATCATGCTGAATAAATGGTGCTATAAAATACAGGGGAACGGCTTTTTTAATTTGTCAAACATATACTGAGTAGTGGGCGTGTGTGTGTGTGCGTGCGTTTGTTGTTGTTTTAACAGATTTCAAAGCTAAAACTTGAAAAACCTGTCCTTGTCTTTCAGACCAGACACCCACACCAACACGCTTCTTGAAGAACTGTGAGGAGGTGGGATTGTTCAGTGAACTGGACTGCTCCATTGAACAGGAGTTTTGCAAGGCCCAGGAAGAAGAGGACAGTAAACAGGTACTGCAAAGCATAGAACAAAACCTCAGGTTGAAAAAAACCTAGTAGGAGCCCACAGCCTCCCACATGTGTGAGGTCAGGTGGTTATGAACTGTTATCTGGTGCTATCCTTAGTCTTGTCAGTCATAAACAGCCAGCACACTATGAGCTCCTCTAATAGATTCCAAACACTTAAACCTCATGTAACCACACTCTGCTTGCTTGTTAAAAACCACAAGTATGTATACACCTCTGATATTTCTACCATATTTTCTCTTCAAGTGTAGTCATGTGTTGCACATCCAACACTTGTCGTGCTTCAGACACACTCCCCCTTCAGTTTTGTTGACAGTGACAGACAGGGCTAGCAGGTAGGGATTTGTCACCCACCAGATATGCCTAGAAAAGAGCACAGGTTCTCCACCTGTAACTTCAAACAACTCTCCAGATATCTCTTAGGGAGGGAGTCCTATTTCTTCCCAGACATACAGACAGACCACTGAAACAACTTTTGTGACATCAATAAAAGACCTGGCCAGACATTCTCACAAAACGTGGTCATTTATGCATTATAGATCTACCCTAAGGCACCTTTACCTGAAACATGGGTGCTAGTCAAATCACCACAAGACAGACTGCTTATCTAATGTCTGGAGAGATGTGCAGTGCACGCTGTAGATAAGCTGTCGTCTGGGTGGTTTGGCTCTGGAGCTCGTCTGTGCTCAGGTCAACTTTGTCTAGCCTCCCCAGCCTGTGTGGTTTTTTGATGGGAGGCTCTGCTAAGTCAGCAGGAGGCAAGTCAAAGCAAAACTCTCTGGGACTGCATATACTGTAGCACAATAAGCAAAAGTAAGGAATAAAACCATAAAACCTAGAGAAAACAGCAATTGGCCAAAATGAATATAAAATAGTCAAGATAATTTGCACAAACTCTTGTTTGTGTAGAGGAGCGTGTGATGTGATTGATACATTTTTCTTTCCCTTTCCGCAACTGTGAAATTTATTTTAAGATCAACACCTGTCACGTAAACCTTTTCTAAAACGTTGTGACTGCCTCTATTTTCCTTTTTATATTTGATCATTGCCAGCGGCTCTTTCACATTTGACTCCATGCAAATTACTTCAACTTGCTGGATGTTTTATGCTAAGACATGTGCCTTGATCTCGGACATACAGTATATTGTTACGGTACAGGGTTATTTTGGAATGCATATGTGGCTACAAGGATGGAGGTGAAACAAACAAACTGTCTTGCTGGGCAGATAACAATAAGGGTAACCTGGTCTTCATTAGACTCAATATTTCCTCAACTCAGAAAAAGCCTGTGGATGAGTTTACATACAGTAGTTACTCATCACCCATTCACACAGTTGTAATGCTTGAGTTGTGCTGAAAATACAACTTGCCAGGAAGAATGTGACACTCTTGACAGATTCATAACTGTGTATACTCTGCTTTCTTTTCTCTCCCCTTCCTCGCTGCAGAGCATCTCATTGCACGGCCAGACAGGCCAAGGCCAGCACCAGCAGTCCCACTCACGGATGGGCAACCATGATACCAGCATAGTGATCCAGCAGGCCCTGCCATCTCCTCAGTCCAGCTCCGTCATCACTCAGGCTCCATCGACTAACAGACAGATAGGGTGAGTAGGCCAAGCTCTTGAAGAAACCAGTAGAACCAGAGTGTAACCCCAAAAAAAGGCTTTGTTAGACTTGGAAGAGAAAGAGAGGGAAGAATATTATTTTGTGATTTTGTCTTTGCCTCTCTCTCAATTAAGTGTTTCTTCTTTGTGGTCGAGTAGTAGAGGCACTGTTAAGGACTGCTGTGAGACTGAAAATTATCTGAGGAGTGCTGTGACCGCACCGTATCCTCTCACCTCAAGTGCGCCCCTGTTATAGCGACAGCCTTAGGCTCTGCCTGGTCCTTTTGTGATCGTGCCAATTGTCATCCCTCCGTATTCTCTGAGGGAATGTCAGTATTTTGTTACATTTGGAGCAGTGTGTGTGTGTAGGGCCGGCGATTCATGTTTTGCTGTTCGTTCAGTATTGTCCCACAGCAAAGCATGCCAAACATGGTCCCAAAAGACAAGATGAGGTCATTGTTGAAGCCTTAGCTGTGACTTCTTTTACAGCGGTTTAGCATTTCATTCTCTAAAATAGTTCTTTTCATTGTATGGGAATGTCAGCCATAACCTTAGAGCTCCATTTCTCCGATACCTTTGCTCTGCCATGCTAAAGGTGTGTGAAAACCAGCCAGATATATATTAACTGCAATCTATGTGTTGTGCTGCTTCATTATTTACCTGCAGTGTTTATTGGTCAATAAATAGTTAATAGAGTTTAAAGCATTTTTAATCACAGTCACAATCAGACCCCAATGATCCATACCTGCAGACTGTGTCTAGCGAAGCTATGTGATTGTGTAAACATGACCAGCCATTGTGGGTCTTTGAGGGAAATGTATTTACCTTTAGTGACCTTTTGTATTGTCACTGTATATCAGGAACAAAATCAGTACCACACACAAACATTTATACATTTTTTTCCTTATGGCAACATATCACTGACCTCATTTATTCCTTACCCCTTAACCCTTACAACCTTCAAACTTGTGCCAGGGCTTTGTTACTGTAAACCAGACCTGTGGCAAGCAAGTTAGACATTGAGATGGCTCAGTGGTAGGCCTGTGCTGTGTTGAGGTTGTCCTGTGTAGATTTACAGCTTGAGGAGCTAGTGAATATTGGATGGGAGGCCCATCTCTAAGCCTGACTGACACTCTGTCGGGCTCTTTGTTGAGGACCTGGATGGAATTTCACCCACTTGGAGGAGCAGCAATCACTGCCAGAAACAGAGACTTTGCCAGGACTGCTTCACCTGAGTTTACCTGTCAATAAAAACTCATCAGAGCCGGTATGCCATGTGGTGGTAGTTTTTAGCCACAGAACAGTATGCAAGTCTCAGCTACATTTATCTGTAGCACATTATTTGAGGAATTCCCCGTGCTAAAACTGCAGAGGCGTCACCTGTTTACTAGGACAGTGGAATCCTAACACATGATGAGTAGATTCACATGAGAGAAATGTGGAAATATCCACATCAGCAGGACAATGGGCTGAGGAAACCCCTCCACTGAGAAACAGGGCTTCCACAGGAAGCTATTAACTCCATCCAAAGACTCTGTGTACAGGCTCTGTCGTCTGTAGGATCTTCCTACACGCTGAACAAGTCGGACACTTCACAGGTTAGCTGTGATCTGTCCAGATTGGTAGCCTACTGAAGGTTAGATCAGAGATCCCTATGATACCTCTGCTGCCCGATTAAGCCACTTTGAATGTAGTCTCTAATATGTTTTGATTTTCCCATGTATTTGTGAGGAAAAGACAATAAAAGCTGTGGCTAGGCCTGTTAAGCTATTAATCCCCACACTTTATGGAGTTCTGTAATGAATATATCTCTGAATGAGCAGAAATCACCAAACAAAATTAGTTTAATCTTGCCTCCATCTGCTTACTTCATTTTCAGCTCTGCTAAATGCACAGCATGAGCATCCAATGAATTAGGATAACAAGTCATTTTCATTGCTCCACAATGTTTACTAAAGAGCTTTGAGGCTTGGAATCAATTAGGATTGGCTTTCCTCAAGTCCATTTACTTTAGGGTTGAGCTGGGCCTGCAGCTGTGAAACCTGAGGACCTCCCTCTCTCCCTTTTCTTTTCTCTCTGCTTCTGCTCCGAGTCCCTAAACAAGGTCTTTAGGGAGCCGCACTGACACAAACCAGTGTTAAAACCAGGCATAAGAAACAGCCAGCAGATCTTAATGTCACGGCTATCATTATCATACAAAGCGAAGCGGTGTCCAACAGATTTGAATGCTTTCTGCTTTTCAATTATAAACATCTGGTGCTGAGTTATGTCAGAGTTAAATGCGTTGGACATTACTAGTCAACCATGTGAGATACAACATTCTGTGGAAACCTCAACCTTTTGACTCGTAAGAGGAGATGTTTGGGTATGGGTGTGGGCACAAGGCAACATAAAACAATGACATTATGAACATACTATGAAGTTCTTCTATTTTGGCTCAGTAGAGGAACTCAGTCCAATTGTTTCCATTACATAGCACAATCAACCTGAATGCAGCTGGGTTAAGTGAGGAGTGGTTACAGTACAGTGGTTTGTTCAATATATGATCATCAATTTAATGATGATGGGGTATTTAATTACTTATCTCAATTTGTTATTCTTTTATTAAATGGGGGCACTTTGTTTGATAGCTTAAATGAATAACTATTATGAATGTTGAGTAGTGTGGGAACCATAAAGATGCCATCCTCAAAACCACTGACTGTTGATGCCATCATCACATCTATATAAAAAAAAATGTAATTTTTATTCTTGTGAAAGTGTGACATGAACAATTTGTTTATGTCCCACCCTGTGCACACTGCGTGTGCAACTTTAAGTTTTGCTGTCAAATCCTCTTGCAAGGCTTCAAAGGAAGTTGATTTGTGGTTTTATTTCCCATGCTGCTTTAAATGCACAATATTTTTTCACACCTCAGAGCCACCAGCCACTTGTGTTCCTTCTTTTTGCGTTTAAGAGAAGTATGAAAAGATGTTGGTCTGCTTGCTTTATTAACAGTTGGGTTTCATGCAAAACTCAAGTGTAGGTTGACACACTTGGTGTGAACTTCCTGTGTTCTCACAAAGATTTTTAAGTTAAATGCTGATTTATTGTTTGGGACCACTGGTTAGAAGATTTCCGGGGATACTAATACCTCCCATACTTTTTGTGTAAAATCGTTTTTTTCTCAGCGCACATTTACATTACTTTTAGCATAATATAGATATTGATCATCCGATCAATCCATATATGATTTTTAGTTAATGGCGTACACATTCTAAAACACTAACAACAACTAATGGTCACATCTTGGAAACAAATAAAATGTGTTAATGCAATCTGTGCATGGTCTGTCACATACAGAATATTTCCATCCTGATGTGATATTCAGTGCTTCTCACACTTATTTACATATACTACTTCTGTTGTTACCATACAATTAATTAATGGTAGTGTAGCAATGCTTATAGTTGTTTTGATGAATTTGATTTCGAGATGCATTGCATATCACATTTTTATAGATTGCGTAACACTTTTCCATGCGTTTGATAAAATAACTGTGCTGATTTCACCACCCATTGTGCCAGCGCCAGAACAGAAAGCCTCCACACCTCTGCGGAGAGTTATGGGCTTTTTGTGGACAAAGTTGACCTTGTGAACTTCACACTTTAAACAAAACTTCCTGTATTATTGTTTATGATTAGATTGCATTCAGAAAGTGGTGATAAGAAGGGATGTCCGCCCTGAGCGCAGGAGTGCAGGACCTGTACAAAATGCCTGAGGTGCCCTCATCTGCTGACTTGACAAATGATCAATCCACAGGCCAATAAAGGCACTAGTCTCAACTTTGCATATGTTGTAGGGCTAATGCACATAGCAGCAGGGAAGAGAGCAGAGAATAACACAAAAAGGTACAGAAAACAAAGGTATACAGTATAATTAATTGCAAAAAAGGAAGAAAGAGAAAGAAGGAGAGAATGCAGGATGTACATCTGACCTGAATTAAGATGAGCTCATTGTGTACTGGAGTGGGTTTAATAGTGCGTTTGTAGAGGAACGCCCAGACTCTGTTCCCTCTCATTCCAGCGGGGCTGTGTCATCCCTGCCCCGGGGCCACCACACATGCAGGCTCCTGCACAACAACTCACATACAGGGACATGCCTCACAGCTCTGGGGAGAGCGCAGGGATCACAAGGCGGGGAAGTGTGGAAAAGGGGGATCAGAGGTGGACAGAAGAGAGGACGAAAGGGATCATAGGCTGATGGAGGAGAGGAAGAGGGGGATAGGAGGTAGATGGAGGAGAGGAAATGAAGGATCAGGAGGGTGGAGGAGAGAGGGAGAAGAGAGGCATCAAATGTGAGGACATGGGTTTACTACCAGGACGTTGGCTAGGCGGGTGGAGGAGAGGAAACAAGACTTGTCTGCACAAGGGAAGGAAAGATAGATCATGTTTGAATGGAAGAATGGACAAAGTGGAATTAGAAGAATGAAGGTTTGGAAAAAATGCACTGATAATATGAAAGTAAAGTGAAGATGGAAAACTGAATGAGACTGTCAGTGGAAGATAGGCATCAGGTGGCTGGATGAGAGCAAGAAAAATTGGTTAAGGAGGAGAGGGACAAACCGGCTAATCAAAAGTCAGATGAAGAGGAAGAAGGATGGCCTATTGTTAAAAGTGAAGGGGGAGCTGGAAGTCAAATGTTACAACATCAATCAGGTGCTGCTCACAGATGCCAGGTTAGCTTGTAACAAGATGACAGTTGCTTGTGATTCACTTGTTTGTGATTTTTGTTATAGGAATGTACTGTCATACGTTTTACTTTCATTGAAAATGAAAGGCAACCCATCTTTGTCAGCTTATGGCATCTAATAAATCAAAACACTGTCAGACTTGGTGAATAAATACCTCAACACTCATGCTAATTTGCTCCAGAGTATCATCCACTGCCATTTCTCAACTGTGTTTTGGCATTGCTTAACTCAGTTTGAGGCTCCCTAATGTGAGGACACCCCATCCCAGATCCATCCCAGTGCAGCACCCTCCCAGCATCCATCCCTCCCTCTAGCCCGCTAATAAAAGTCAGCCTGTGTCGTAACCCATTAGGGCTGATTTATTTGATCAGATTCGTATTATTTCCTCAGTCCAAACCCCATGGCACTCTCCTCCCACCAGTGATTAAAGGCAGTAAATCAGGGGCAGGTCCTGTGTAGTGTTTACTCAGAGAGCCAGGCAGCTGTAAGCTGTTTGAGGCCCTTGTTTCTCTCTCTGTTTACTTCCGTTCCCATGGCGACTGCACCACCGTCTCTCAAACGTCTGGAACTTGGCCCTCGGCTGTTTTGGTTACGTTCGAAAGTTTTTAGCTGCTGTGTCTATCCAGAAACTCGCTGTGACTTCACCCAGCAAGGAGTCAGCGAAGAGATGTTGGACGAGTCAAAGAGGGAAAGAGAGGGAAAAGCGAGCATAGCATAGGAGAGGAGGGAGGGACGAAATCTGGAGGTGGGCAGGCACAGGGTGGGGGAGGGCGAAAAGCCAAGAGAATTACATCATTGCTGGATTAGAGTCAGAAAGGGAAGGATATGAGTCAGTGGACTAACTGCACCTCTCTCTCCTTCTCTCTCCCTCTCTTGCTCTTCTTGGATGGCAGCCAAGCTCCTTGTGTTTAAGTCTCCAGGGCTTGAGTTGGAGTTGGGACTGTGGGGATCGGGACAGTAAAGCTTGGTGTGTTTGGAGACTGCAGGATTCGGGGGTTAGAGCAAGAAAATCCAGAGGAGCTTGAGTGTGGGCACCCTGTGGGGTCCAGAAGAGAGTTAGAGAGGATTAACAGACAATAAGAGGAGGGGAAAACCGGAGATAAAATAGCAGGGTAACTTAGAGAAATAGACTATGGAACAAGAGATAAAAACAAAAGAGGGACTGAGAGAGAGAAGAAAGTCTAGCAGTGATGTCATAGTGGAGTGAAGGTGTGCGGGGGGGGGGGTACAGTGGTGGTTCTTGGGCGGGGATTGTAGAGGAGAGCTTGGCTGGGAGCGAGGCACTCAGTAATGTGAGAGTGCCGGGTCAGGACTGCAGAGTGTCTACCTGCTCTCCCCTGGGGCCCACAGCCCAGGCTATTATCAATCCCCTCAGTGGAGCCACAGCCTGTCATTATTCACTCACATACATACACACACATGTTCGCACACAGCTGCATGGCCATGCACACACTGGCACATGCACGTATTCACACACAAGTACTCTGAAAATGAATCCACTAATCCACTGTAAAGTCTGGTGCATATTGTGTTCACAGGCAAACACGGAAGAGAATGAAATAGAACAAACACCTCAATTAGAATGCTTTTTTCATGTGGACACCCTGCATCACAAGCTAAAGCCAAAGTGATTCATTTCAATAAAATGTGTTGATGCTGAGGGCTGCAAATGACATTTATTTTGATCATTGATAAATAAATCTGCTGAAGTCAATAATACTTAGTCAATAAATCAATTAATTGAAGAATGAAAAGGCAAAACACCTATTTAAAAAGAATTTAGTCACAGAAAAGAAAACGCATTCTAAAGCAGAGCAAAGATAAAGTTATATTAAAATTTAAATTAGTCAGGAATATTGGTTGAAAAACGGTTTTCAACCTCACAGGGTCTTTATCAGGGCGGAAATAGTAAAACAAAAAACAAAATAATATTTGGGCCATAAAATGTTGGATATATAGTATTAATACAATTGTGTAAAATAATAGTGGAATTGCCCTCACAAGTTCCCTGAACCCAATAGTACATCTTCAAATAGCTTGTTTTTTTACTGATTAACAGTTCAAACCCCCAAACAATGCAATTCATCATATACATAAGACAGACCAGCAGAAAATCTTTACATGCACATTTACATGCAGACTTTTCTGTTGACTAATCAATCAATCAGCTAATCTGTCAGCTCTATTGATACTGTAATGCAGATAGAGCATATCATGTACACATCAATAAATCAGTGGTATTTTAAGAGAATGGAGGTAACAACTTACATTCATTAATACTGGCTTTTTGTCTAAAAATGTCTGTGTTTATCAGCAGAGTCAGCACAAAGCTAAGTTAATCACTAGAGGAAGTGCTGTCAGATGTTAGTGTTGTTTTTCTGCCCACTAAACAAGTGGGTAGTGTTTTGGTGTGTGTGTGTGCTGGTGCTGGTGAAGGACACGGTGTTGGTCCTACCCCTGCTCTGCTGCAGGTGATAGACGCAACAGTACAACCTTCACAAGCTTCAAAAGAGCCTTTCTTCTCTAGAAAGCAAAACCCTGACCTGCAACAACTCAGCCTGTGCTGTTTCCTGACCTCTCCCAGTTACTGACTGTCACAAGTAGCTGTGTTTTAGTGCATTTCATTGTCTTATCTTATTAAGACAGACAGCTGCAGTCAGATTTACCTTTCCTAATGAGAATATCAGCACCTTTAAGCAATTAATTGATCTGTTATTGCTGACTTTGAGAAGGTGTTCTGTTCTGGCAGACACTGTTTTTTAAAAAGTTCACTCATATCCAGTACCTAGATTGAAAACGTTTCCTAATTTTTTTTACTCCTCAGCTTCATGGTTGAAAAGATGTGATTTAGGACCATGTAATATTACTTTAACTCTAAGTGTGCATTGAATCAGCATCATTATGTAGGATGCACAAGGTTCTGATGGTCATGGACATATATATTTATGAATATATTGATGTTATACAGTACAACGTACGGATAGGCAAAGGACAACATTGTAATGTGTTTAACATTTAGATATCCCATTTTATGCAAAAACAAATCAGATACGTTAAATGAACTACTTTTGAAACAAAATACTGTGAATGAGCCACTTTCAAGTTAAAGAGCCGTGTGCACAGATTTTACAGCATAGTTTTAAAGATATGTTCGCTTAATTTTACATCTGCTGTGTTAGAAAAAAAAAACTCATTCCCCGCGAAACAGTTTTTATGTACAAAATCAACAGCATGTCACTGCCTCGTGACTGTTATTTCATCCTGTTGGACGCTGGCAGAGTCTAAACGCAGAGGGAAACTGTGTTGATGTAGCGCGCAGCTACACTGCATACCTCATTGTACTTTCATGACTTTTCCCATGTGGAAATGTTTGGATTTGCAGTGTTGCTCAGATGTCACACGTGCTGTTAAATGAGTGTGATTGTGATAAATTGGGATGTTAGACAGGAATGACACACAGTCAGGATGGTAATGGTCCTGTGTGTGTGGAGCAATCTTAAATGTCTGGAGCGTAAATGCACATATTTAGGTTTGGAAAAATACAGGTATTTATTCAGGTGGGGGAGCGTTAGCTCTGGTGCACCCCCTCCCCATTTGGCCATCACTCCCTCACTGCTTACTATTATGGTAATCCAGGCTATGATGTGGTCAATTTATTAAATTAACCCATTGAACACAGCTAACCTAAATGCTTCTTGTTTGCACTAATTTCTAAATGCTCAAGGATATGGAGCTTTATTGACTGCCATTCATCCTGATGATATCGATAACTGGAGACTTATTGATTTTCCTGGTACAGCTTATTTAAAAATCAAGTAGTGAATGCTGTTTTTTAAGCTGCAGGGACTGAATAGTTACTTCATGCACAAGGGTCTAGCAGCACCCTGCAGCTGGGAATTTGTGTTCTTACAATTAGGGATTTGATGGTATTTGTCTGAATGATGTTACCGTGTGCAGATGGAGTGGTCTCTGTGTTTGAATGGCTGCAACCATGAACCAGCAACTGTGACAAGACTGTTGTCAATAGTGTAAGCTTAGCCTGGGCCTCATCTGTATATGTGATTTATTAATGTGGCCTTGAGTGTGGATAGGCCTGTTGGTCCGCATACGCTTTTGTGGTCACCAAGGGAGATTTCTTTCTTCCCCACACTGCTCCAAACTGCTATAGCAGCTTCTAAAAGTGATTCTAGTTATGCACGATTCGTGGTTGTTATGACAAATATTATGAATGCATCATCGCCATCATCATTATTCACCCATTGTACTACATGAAGTGTGCTTGTTTAAAGTGCATCCAAAAACTCCCAAGATGCCACAGCTTTCAACTGCAATATGAATACACATCAATAGACTATATGTTTCCCAACTGACTTGTAGTTGAAGGAACAAGTGGAAACTAAAAATTAAAGACGTTGGAAAAAACATTTGCTCCGTAATAGTGTAAGATGAGATTTATTTTGTGAATATTTAGTGTCTGAAATAAGTAATACTTCCATCATTTTTTGCTTCATAGTGTATTCTGTTCCTTCATTTAACCAGGGAGCTATTTAACATGTTGTAGGCCTACCCTCTCTGTAATTCAGTTAACAAGTTGGCGGAGGGATATGAGGAGATGCTGAGGCATGTATGTTATGAGTGCTTAAGCTGTTCTGCACTGGCAGAAGTGTGATTAAAGAAATGGACCAAGTTACCGTCGAAGATGTCTCTGTGTTCTTACTCTATCCATGCCCCGAAAGTACTAGTATGTAGTCACGACTAGTTTATAGTTAACGCAAACATTCACTAGCGTTACAATAGTGAAATGTGAAATGGATAAATCTGCAAGATGCAAGAGGAGTGTAGTGATCTCACATTGTAGAAATACATTAGGGTAGCATTTTGTGTACTTCTGTAAGACTTGGTTTTTAAAACATCTGATACCAAATATTGTAAGACTTATTGTTAATAAACCTTTAGCATTTACGAGTACAAATTAAACACTGAATTAATGATTTATACCACATAGTTGTAAGCCAATATAACGGGTTAATGTTTTGTCAACATTTATAACTCCTCCAAAAAAGGCAAATAATAATTGAATGAATATAAAACAATTAGTCATATAAAACATACAAATTAAATAAATACATAGTATTCATTAAGTATTTGTATTTTATATATTTATTTACAAATTACTTATTCTATTATAATTATTATTTATAAATGAAATATTTCCTCAATTGCATCTTCAATCTCATCACAACTGCGCGAACTGTAGGTTGATGAAAGCTACAAGATGTAGCTGAAAACTAGAAAGTGGACCTTAAATTACAAAGCATATTTGACGTGTGTAACCATCCAGTATTGTTAGAAATGATTACAGCTATGTGTAATCAATTAGTCATTATGGGTTTATACAGCAGTAATGGATGCTTCACGAGAGAATATATATTATATTCTAGCTAGTACCATAGTGGTGGTTGTAGCTGGGTTTGATGTTGTTATATGAAATGCCAGAAAAATGGCAATATCAGTTTTCTATAACAGTGCTCCAACATGAAGTTCTCTGAATGTCTGTCTGTGTGTGTGTCTTCTCAGGCCTGTCCCTGGCTCTCTTTCCTCATTGCTGCACCTACGAAACAGACAGAGACAGCCACTGCCAGCCTCCATGCCTGGAACTCTGCCAGACCCGACCATGCCTGGCTCCTCCGCTGTGCTGATGCCAGTGAGTACAACAACGGCGCACAGAGCACATTTACTCATGGGTGCACTTGCACATGCAAAAGCAAAGTCATATATGACGACAGTAACAGCGCAGCACGTGAACTATGTATTAGTTTGGATATGTTTTCTATCACCATTAAAATAATTAACCACAGTTTATAAGGAAGTAATCTCCTGTAGAAATTAAAAGAGTCTACCACTGGGTTTGCAATATGGACTTTATTGTAATTAAGCCAAAAAGACTTAGAGGACCCACATTGGGAAGCGGGGAATGATAACAACCCAGAGAAAGCTCCTCGTATCAGGATTCTAATGATACAACATATGTTCTCATTGTAACATAAGACAGCCTGTGTTTATGGTATGAGAAAAAAACTCCCATGTTTATTAAATTAAGAGCTAAGGGATTTTGGGGAAGATTGACAGTTCAGGAAAGGGGTGCAGGTTTGGGTGATATTTTTACACAAAACACACTTAGTGCAATTAAGGCTGTGTGTCAGGTTCTAGGCCTGAGTCTCTGTGAATGAAGGGGGGGGGGGGGGGGGGGGGGGGGGGGGGGGGGGGGGGGGGGGTCAGGGAAATGGAGGCGGAGATGGACCATTCCCTATAGAGACCACACCACCACCCAGAATTAAACAGCTGGGAGGCCATAGCAGTTTATGCTCATGTGCATGCAGACACTCACACAAAGGTTTCTTCATTTCTGCATGTACTGCTAAGCGAGCACTGCTTGCATCATCACTCTGCGCTGGTGACCGCTCACCCCTGTCAGCTTAACTAGCTGATTTCCTCATATTCAGGTCTCAGCTGGGACAAATGAGAATACTGACACGGTTCACTACGAGACAGACTGTAACCACACACATACATGACCACAGTTTTTAATCCATCCATGCAACTAGCTTGCACCTACTCACATATTGTCCACCTTATTAACACGTCCTGTAAAAAAAAGGGCTGTGGTCTGATGTGTTAGCACAAATGAAACGCTTCACACTATTATCAGAAACACACACCCCTAATGCACTGGCTTCCTGTGTTAAGTCCCTCCGTGCTGGCTTCCTGTTTTGGGTCAGCTCCAGTTATCATCACACAGAGCTGTGCATTAGGCAACCTGTCGTGTGAAATCAGGCTCCCATGCTCTCTCATCTTGTCCACCCTAGCCTACTGTGCTAGAGGATGAGTGTCACACTTCTTTTGTGAAAGCAATGATAGCATCTTGTTAAGACATAATAATAGCAAAGATCATAGCTAAATAAAGAATGTTTATTGATTTATCCTGTAAAAAAAATTCAGTGATATGGGAATAATATGTCTACATTTCTGAGTATGACTGTTATCATGGTGTATTCTTCAGATGGAGAGACAAATGTCCATGGGATCCAATATGATGGGTATGCAAGGACCCACCCACAGCAGCTCCTGCTCTTCCACTCACATTCCCTCCATGCACTCAGAAGCCAAACTGGTGAGAATATGGATGTATTCACACTGATTTATGCACGCACATAGACAAATGCACACACTCAAGCTAAAAGTGTTGCAACTTTCTTTTCCACTGGGCTGTGCCAGCAAAGCTGTGCTCTTAGGTCTGTGTGGATTTCATCATTTGGGGTGTAATCAAAGCTGTGTCTGAACCTGCCAGTGCAGCGCTGGAGACTGTGGCTGGAATAAAGGGCCCTTTATGTGGTTGTGGCTGGGCTGCCCACCGACTGCCTGATGTATATCTTAATGTACAGAACATGTTCTGTAGGTCCTGCAACTTGTTAGCACTAGTTTAACACAGCAGGGAAAACATCAAATGACCTCATCCTTCACAAAGCAGGCAGTTAGAGCAGTGGGAATGAGACATAGCTGAGAGAGGAGAGAGACAGAAAAAGTGAGAGTAAGAAGACTGACTGACAAAAAAGCTGAAGAGAAAGAAACCTTCCACTCAGTTTGACTTTGCATGTTAGCACTGCTGATACTGATGCCAGTGACTGATAGTATACGTCTGATTAATGCCTAACAGATGACATTTACAATTGAAGTGATATGAATTGATTAACACTGTGGCAACACGATTACAAGCCAATCTGTGTTTTCAAAATAAATAAAAATGAAAACTGGAAAATGGAAAAGGCTCTAAAGAAATAAGAGCAAGTGTCATGGAAATTAGAAACATCAAAAGCCATAATAAAAAAGCATTGGCGGCTCTTTGTGTTTAGAAAGGTTCACTGATAGCTGAGTTTGCCGGACAGAAACATCTTGTGGAAGGAGGGGGGGGGGGGGG
>NC_048412.1:15153447-15226514 GCF_013103735.1 Etheostoma cragini | reverse complement strand
ACAGAGGTCATAAGAAGAGTTATTGCTCTGATAGAGGAGAGCGGGAGCATTCCCGGGGCATTTAATTCTCCCTCTTCCTCCTGCTCTTTCAAGATTGATCGTCTTTGTTGTCTTTTGAATCTCTTCAACTGTTCCTATGGTAACACGTTCGGGTAACACAATATTAGTGTATTAGGCTTATCTCTTCCCTGGCCGTCATCCAGACACATCTTACTCTTTTTTTTCTCCTCCTATCTATGTAATTAAATTGTAAATGCTCTGTTAGGCCTCCCATAAACATATGCAGTCACTAAATGGCTACAGGCCCCTCGACCATGCAACTTTCTGGTTAGTTGGCCATTCAGACACGAGGCACAGCAAACAAATGTGAATCAATTGAGATTCTGCTCCCTGATGTCTGAACGCAACTGATGGAATTCCATGATTGTGGACAGAAAGTGAGAGACTAATTGTGTTATCAGGGTGCGATCTCCAGCGTGGGTTTCATAAGCATAGATGGGGTCTCTAATGTCTGTAATATCCGCGCCTGGGTCAGGTCGATAAATACGGCCTCGCTATCGGATAACTGGGCCATGATCAGGCCCATGTGTCCCCAGCGACATTCTCAATCCGGCTCTAATCGCATTACCACGACCATGTTGACTTTCCGCCAATGGGAAATCTCTGCACTGTAACCCCACACCCCCGAGGCACAGACCTGGATGCACTCTTTCTGCTCAACGTTTACATTGTGACAGCAGAGAAGGGGATTGAGTGGGACTATGATAGACATGAAGGAAATAGATAGACAGTCAGAGTGAGCAGGGGAGTTGAAAGGCGAGAGACGGTATCGATATTCTGAGAAACCAAACAGTTTCAGAGTGAGAAATTGGACAAATTATTTGTGCGTAACATGAAAAGGAAAGGACTTCTGCTCGGCCTTGTTTCCTTTGCACTTCTGCATGTGTGCATGCACATATACTCACATGTGTGTGATAGTTTGATATATTGTGGTAACTGGAGGCCTTAGTAGCAGAATTAACCCTCCCCTGCCAGACAAAGCATGCCCAGAGCCTGGGCTAATGAAGGCTAATTGATTTTGTGGTGGGCCAGAGCAGCAGAGAGGCCCGTCTCTGGTGTAAATAGTTAATGAGCCGAAGGACTGCTGTGGCCCCTTGGGGACTCATATCTCGCTCTAAGTTCTCTGTTTGTGCTATCTAGACCAAAGACTGTATCTGCATCAGTGCCCATCTTTGTTCTCCTCTATCTCTGATTTTCTCCTTAAGTGCCGCCATTAAAGTGGTACAGCAAAGCCCGACGGTGCAGTAACTGACTTGTATGTTTTCCTTTTTGGCTTTTAGCTGGTTGTCTGGGAGTGTTTTATTAGTTTTGGTTCAAGTGTTTTTTTCTTCTTCTTGTGAAGGACTGGGTGCTCATGGTGCTGGGTGTGGTTGTGTTCTGCTCTGTTGTGGTCTGGGGAATAGAATGGTGCGTGTTGTGTGCTGGAGGTTGTGGGATAGTTGACCCTCGCAGCGTAGAGGAAACGCTGCAGAGAAGAAGCCAAGTTCCACAGCACGCCGGCCAAAGCATTACGTCAATGCTCAGAGCCAGTTCTCCACAGGGCCTCGCAAAACAGTCGCGCACACACACAAATACTCAATGACTGCTCCGGCTCTGTGTTGTACTCTACGCCTGGTGTCACATACTTACAGCAACATACATTTATACACATGCAAATAGTCAAGTACTTAAAAACAACAGCAAATGAGATGTACACACATGCATTTATATAAAGAGAGATGTACATACAGTACTAAATAAACGCATGCATACGTGCATACGTGTTCTCCTCTGATCCCTTCCTCTCCTGCTCAGATGGTTAGATATTTTTGTTTGTACTGTATGTTGAAAGACATTAATTATCATTTCTAATCTGTAACAAGGGAAACCCAAACAAGTCCCTATCAAGCTGGTTCTAAATAAAATCGACAATGTGACTTGACTTAACTCGTGTCGGTGGTGGAATTCTGCATTGTTTTTGTTTCCCTTTTTAAATGAGCTTCATGCTTTCCACACATCCTGCTTGCCTGCTAATTTCAGACAGAGAGGCCTTGAAACAGTTTGGTGCTGTTGTATGAAAATGTGTTATTTATTATCTACCAATTATCTATTGTTTACATTGTTACTAAGGACAATACATTTGTCACTAAGCATCAGGCTAGGTGCTGAGTTTTTTATGAGGTAAACAATACTATATGTTCCTTCACTGCAGCTCTCTTGGCTGTGGAGCTGGCACTAGATGGTTGGATGACATAATTCCTGGCATGCTCTAAATGTACTCCTTTTTACTTGAGAAGGGAAAAAACAGTGCGTCTGTCTTAAAGAAACACTTCATACGACACAGGAGGACCAATAATCAAAGTGTTTCTAGCACGGTAATGTAGCTTTTTACATTTCATTTACACAACCCTTACTGTTCTCATGTTTCCCTGTAGTTACAGAATTGCAATAGGCATTTAGGTTAATAGGCTTGGAGTTCAAGTTTTGGCCTAAAAAGCGAACAAGTGAAACATGAGAAAGTTAAATGTATATTCTGTTAAAAAATTCCTAGAAAAAACACAGCAATGGATGTGTCAGTTTTCAACTCTGCTAAATGGTGATTGATTGAGCGATTAGCCCAGTATGAAGTCATTTGTACGCAGTAAAACTATTAGTGTACATGGTAACCCTATTAAGTGTTCCATTCATTTTCTTCCACCGTAGTAGGGAAGCACCTCTAGATAAATCTCTTGTTGTAAGGAGCAGCAGAACACACAATAGGAGTCTGACTCCAGGTTTTGTAAGCAACATCTGTATGAATGGTGGCATTGTCGGGCTATGATGTCATTGGAGAGGGACGGTTAGCTAAGAGCACAGCTGAATCTGCACTAGTGAGCTCTTGAATATGTCCAACTGCACTGTATATGTTTGTGTGCATGCTCACAATTGTGTGAATGGGTCACTCTCAGTGCAATCATTGTCCTTGGAGTCAAAACACATCTGTAGTCTAAGTGGGCTAAAACAAACCATAGAGTTTGCAGATAGTATTTGATTTGATACAGATCTGTTATGTGTGTGTGTGTGTGTATATATATATATATATATATATATATATATATATATATATATATATATATATATATATATATTTGTGTGGTTAGTTAAGTAAACGTGTGGATGTACGATGAACAGCCATCAAACGAGGACACAAGAGATAGAAATGTCAATGTCAGTGTCTTGGATACAAAGAATGTTTTGCAGATGATAAACCTATGATGTTTCTCACTGTTGCTTTGGAGGCAAGTGGAGTGGGAGATGAGGAGCTGCTGGATCAATGTGTGTCTGCCAGTTTATCAGTGTTGGACACAGACCAGAGAGGGGCCCCTCTCTCACTGCCTCCACTGTTTTGCCAGTGCCAAAGGGTCATGACCACATACATACTGTAGTAATAATAAATCCCAGGTAAATGGACATGATGTGTTTTAAGATATTGAGCCTCGTATTTGACGGGCTTTGTCAGCCCTATTCCACAATCCAACAGGATTGTCTGTTGTAATAGTTAGAAATGTGCACAATTTATACCAAAAGCTTTCACCGGTTAATTTAGGCCATTTATACAAAACTTTAGATTACTTACACATCAATTCTGAATTATAGAAGAATATTAGCCCTGTTATAGATATATTTGCCAAACACAATCAATGAGATTGCTGCATTTTTCACATTAGAGACACACACTTCCTGGCAGAAGTGCCAGTCATCCTGACGCAAGTTAAATAGATCCTTACTAAATAAATCAATAATTTGACACAAATATTAATTTAAAAATAAAAATAAAAAAATGGTCCTCCTGTGTCTGATCAGAACTAAATTCATGGCAACGGTCTGCTGTACAGAAATAACAGACCGTAGTAGGCCTTGATTGTCCAATCAGAGCTGAGTATTCAACAAAGTTGATTAAAAACATGATGTCATATGGGAGATTTATTTGTCTTTATTTAATAGAAGCTATTGCAACAACCTACACTCTGTCAGCATGTTCAATTAATGAGCTTTGAAAAAGCTGAATTTATGATGGCAAAGACAAAAGGCCACTGCCATTGTACGTATAAAGTTATAAAATAATAATGATTTTCTAGTAACCAATTATATACCCTTTTTACTATTTTTTTTACATCAGAAACAGGGTTTCAAGGCCTGGTTAAATGACCTGCTTTGACCCATTCAGTTCAAAGTACAAACAAAATCACTACATCAATCTAAAAAGAGATTTAAGTGACATTAACATGTCTTAAAAATGTAAACAAAGAGTGACTCCTGTGAGAACCTCTTGCTTGAAATGGATATGGATCAAAGCTAAGCCGTCAGATCACTGCAAGGAACTACATTTTGTTATTTGAAACTGATAAAAAGCAGAGAAAATTTTACAGCTGGAAGTTTAAAGTTGACATTGAAAAGTTACTATACAGCGAGGTCTTTTAGTGACTCTGTATACCGGTACATTATGAGGAGTTACATGTGTGTGAGTGTGTGTGTGTGTGTGTGTGTGTGCTTGTTTGCCAAACCCTCTCCATGCCTGTGTGTGTGTGTGTGTGTGTGTGTGTGTGTGTGTGTGTGGTTGTGGTAGGGGGTTGTACAAGGGTGGCAGTTGTGGCGCAGAGTGTCGCATCTGTTTGTCTTTGGATGACTGCATGTTGTTTTAGCTGTGCTGATGGGAGGTGTATGTGAAGGCCATTTGGTCATGGTTCAGGGCCCGTGAATGGGACGGGGCTCCGGTAGAGCCAAGCTTGGGTAAACCAGCTGCCATCACCACACGGGCCAGACTGGACTGGTCCAGCCAACATGAGCCCCCCTGGAGCCTGAGCAGTAAGCGAGATCACTCACTGGACTCCAAAATAACTCAAAAACACTCAAAACACCGGAGGGGTGATTGGAAAAATCTGTTGTGTCAGAGATTTTCAGTCTTATAAAGTGTAGTCAATATTGACCAGTTGGATCACTACTTCATATCTGTTAATGCTTACATATTATGTATGTAAGGTGTCCTCACAATGTGGGATCCCAATGCAAATGTTAATAGAAAAATAAGTATTTTTTTTACAGGACAAAGAAGTTAAGGGTCCTTTTTCTGCCAAAATACACAAGCCTTTTAGGTCTGTTATTTCAAGCATCATTGAAATGATCAAATCAAGTCATCCAATTTAAGTTACTCTAATTAGCATGCTGACTCATAATTTGTCTGTTGCTTTTGATGCCACCAATTAAGACATACGTTAGTGTTTATTATTGTATTCATGATCTGTCTGTCTCCCTTGCTCTGAGGCATTTTATGTGTTCAAGATTGCGGCAGTGGGTGTAGTGATAACCATGTAGGCTGCTCTGGAGCAGGGCTATACAATAGAGGCAACCGTGGGGATATACAGACTGGAGTCAGAGGCCCATCCATTAACTTGACAGGGTGGAGAAGCTGCCAAGATTATGAGTGCATGCTTTGGAGCATGCTCCTCAAAGGGTGTGTGTGTGTGTGTGTGTGTAGCTACGCCCATACCGCCACAGTTCCTTAAAGCCCCACAAGAGTGTTGGACCCTGGCAGAATAGCCGGGCTATGTCCATCTCCCCGTCTGTGACTGGAACCACAGGGAGGGTCTGTTTGTCCCCAGCTCTGTTCAGCTTGGCCCAGAACCCAAGAGAGGCGAAAGGGGGCGACATTACAGCCCTCCCATCGGACTGTCTGCTTGTACATTCCCTGAGGAAATCAGTTTAACAGTCCCCAGCTCTTGGCAAGCAGAGGGAGAGGGGGTGGAGGAACAGGGAAGAGGTGTGTGTGTGTGTGTGTGTGTGTGTGTGTGTGTGTGTGTGTGTGTGTGTGTGTGTGTGTGTGTGTGTGTGTGTGTGACAGAGAGAGAGAGAGAGAGAGAGAGAGAGAGAGAAAAGGGGGGGACGTTACTGCCTCTCTAGGCGAGAGGGAAATCTAATAAAATTGAACTAATGGGGGTGTGGAGTTTTAGGGCACAGAGAGTGGGTTTTGCAGACAGGCACTGGTGGGTATTGGTGGTGGTTGAGAGGAGGAGAATGGAAATGGATCCTCTGAGTGCTTGGCAAAGCAGCAGAGGCAAACTCCTGCTTTCAACTGCAGATGGTGAACCCTTGTTGGATTTAGAGCATGAGTTAGGGGGCCTTGGCCCACAAGAAACGCTGCCAGGAAAGTTACAGCTATGATATATTATTCAATTAGAAATACGGAGGGCTTGCACATGATCACTACTGTTCTAGTATAGTCTTAACAAAAGGCTGACAGAGACAGACAGACGCTTGAATGTTTCTCCTTGGACTCTTTAATGTGAAGCGGCTCCATTTGAAACTGTGATCTTTTAACACTTAAACATTGACTCCACAGACTGGTTAAATATTTCGAAGCTGCTTTAAGGCGCCAGAGGGCCACAGGTCCCCTGACACCACACTGCTCTACTTTTAAGGGGAATAAAAGTGCTCACCCTGACCTCGATGGGTTTGATTTACCCATCGTGAGGCGGGTGTGGTCTCTTCCCTTTGTACCTGCTCTGTGCTCTTGCTTCCTTAATAGATATGAAGTCATCTGGCAAGGAGAAACCTGAGTGTGTTCTCAGGATGTGCCCAGAGCACTCACAGGGACATCATTCAATGCCTCCCGTGTCACAGAGGAAGTAGCCATTAATAAATATCATTAATGGGTGATCACCTGGTATCGCTGAAACCACATAAATGAGAAAAGCCTAAAAAAAAAGAGCGGGAGTGGAGAGGTCAGGTGGCAAAGGTCTGAGAAGAGAGAGCTCCCCTCTGGGCAAAATATGGTTGAACGAGGTGTTCTAACAATGGAAAATCAATAGTATAGTACACTTACAGACTGCGTGAAAGGTAGTGTCAAATGCATGTGATTACATATATAGACTGCTAATTTATAGATTTATCCTAGAAGCTGACATGTCTTTATGGTGTATGCTGTTCATCCTCTTGTTTTGTCTTTGCTGCGTTTTTTTCAAATGTTTAACATCAGCAGGGCAGACAGTGGTAGGACAGACTGTGTGCCATCCCATCTGTGAGAGCCCTGTGCCACCACAGGCCGACACCTGAACTGACTTAATGACTGTTTTCTGTAGCGGCCATGTTGCTGCAGGAGAAATGCATACGTATGTGTGTGTGTGTTATTAGAGTAAAATGAATGTGGTGGTTAAGTTCTTGTGCTTAGCACAGTCTGGGGGAAAATACAACCATGTGTTAAAGAGTCGTTAGGGAGCTGATGAAGGTGTTTAAGAATCACAGCCTGCTCATCATCGCTCTGCTAACGTCCCGTAGTTGCGTCACTGTGGTTCTGGATACAAAGACTTAAGTTTTGGCCGAGGTGGGTTTAACTGATTCTCAACTCCAGATGGAGCAGTAGCAGACACTTGTGCAGAGATAGCCTCAGGAACAAGTTTACATCACGGTAAGGGTTTTTCTCTTTTCACTCAATTTGAACCTTGTTTTTTTTCGTTAAACTAGGTTAATTTGAGTTTGTTAACATAATACCTGCCACTGATTTAGGTAGTCGACTTTTCTTGCTATGCTTCTTTACCTTTTGGATGTGTGTTCTGTGGGATCGGCTATGCTTACTTGGTTCAACAATGTAAAAATGAACGTGTGTTTGGTGAAACAGGTCCTTTTCTTTTGTGTTTTGTCTCAATCCTGTTTGTAACCATCACCACTAAGGCTTTTGGAGTGGCCCCTCAGCTTTTTGACCTGCCTCTGTACTCTGACACTCATGGGCCTCTTCGGATGCAGGCTAATTCAATTAATAAACGGATAGCACTGCAATACCAGCTGGACAGCTGTCAGAGACACTGATAAATGAGCACTAGCCGTCTTGGGCCAATGTGTGTGGGGAGGAGACACTAGAAGCCATCTAATCTCCCCTACTCCTGCTCTCTCTCTCGCTCGCTTTTTCCCACTGCCCCCCTTCACCTCCCTTTTACCCTATTTGTCCTTCTCCCTTGGCGTCTGGTTGGCAGGGAGTCAGACAGCTCCAGATGAGCATCGTACCCACACACATGCAACTTTACTAGGGCCTCAAAAACAGATCACACAGGCAACCAGCAGATTCCTTTGGCTTCTGTCCATTCAGGTGACTGCCTGCTCTGTGTGGCAGGAGATTGTCAAACTCTGATTGGTTTTCTCTTCCTCAAGAGGGGTGGGTCTCACCTCTCTGGTTCTGACTGACAAGCTGAAGGGAAGTTGTTTAGTGTGGGCTGTCAGCCTCAGAATTCATCCTGCAAGTCACGGAAGATGTCCTTGTCAACACTGGTGACTATAATTGATATTTGTAAGCTAGTTTAAATCCCTTTTTTGTTTTGTTTGTATGTCAACTAGCTTGTTGTTATTTGTGCATGTTTATGCCATAGAAAGATAGCCAGTACATAAACGCAGAGTGTAAACAGACTGTAACTGATACTGTTGATAAGTAAAATATAGTAAAGTAAGTCAGAGCATCTCAGTGATCAAATGTAAACCTCAGTGAGTTATAGTAAGACTGTGATGCTGTGGACAGCTGCATGCCTGGGGCCCCCCGCTGTGTGTTAGTGTATACTCTGTGGTATTTTAACCCCTTGTGTCAGCGAGCGAAAAGAAGATGGGCTGTGAAGTTGTGCTGTTGAGGCTGTGGTGAAGGCAGTTTGCAAGGGTTAGGGTGTGATCAGATAGAGATAAACATCAATTTAGAAAAATGTTCACATTGAGGGGCAAACATGTAGCTCCAAAAATGGAGCGCTGTTTCGCTATATCAGGCATACCATGGTTTGACAAGCAGAAACTATACTCAGCCAAAACAGGCTTGGCAAGGTCATAATTTCACTGTGCTGGTTTCATGTGCAGTTATATCACTGAGCGGAGTATGGAAAGTAAAGTAAAGTGGACAAGTAAAGACAACTAGACTACTAGTAAATCCTTTCACAAATACATATATGCCATTTGTAAATATAATACAAACCAGAAGGGTAGGCTCTTCTTTGACTGCCCGAATCCTAAAATGATTTATTTGAATGTCTTCTTCCTCCAGGTAAAAAGCTTTCCACTTATGAACGGTATGAGAGAAGAGTGGAGGGCTGATGTTTTTCTCTGGTCATGTCTTAGCATTGTGATCCAGACCAGCTGGATGCCATTCCCAATGGGAATCATGAATGTGAAGGTTGTTAAAAGATATGGAGCCCTGGACACAGCGTGGACTCACTGACAGCTGCTGGGAGAAGGGGGAAGGGAGCAGAGTGAGGAAAGAAAGCACTGGGAAAGAGAACAGAAAACTTTGTGGAATTCACAACAGTATCCTCGAAATGAATGCCTTTGTTTTCAGGTTTGTTGCTAACCATTAGCTAAAGGTCACAAGTAGACAAATAACGACTGGAAATCACCGAAATGAAGTATTTATTTGAGTTAATGAAAGTATTTATTAACATCATCAGTAGTGCACTTGCTAAAAACATGTGCATTAATCAAATTCAACCATCTCAACACTCTCTCATCTGGTTATTCCTACAGCGATTCAAATGTAAATAAGTGATGAAATGCTTCAGACATGGATTCTTTTACATGTTGTCTAGGTTTGTGTATAACTGATGAAGCCTGAAGACATACTTTGGCACTTGAATGTTTTAATTTTTTTTTTTTGGTCTTGCGGTTGTCTTTATGTGATGCCCAGAAAAACAGACTCTTGAGGAGAGGTGCATTCAGTAAACACGAGAAACATAAGCACACCTTCAGAGAGCCTCTCTCTGGTCTCTCTCCCAGTCCGCTCTGAGACACCGGTCCAGTCAGGGCTAAGTAGACCACGCTGTTAAAGCAACAAACCTCCTGCTGGGTCAACAGCAAGGGAGCAGTTTGAGGCTCACACCTTGCCAGCAAGCTCATCCCGCAGTCAGGCACACACACACACACACACACACACACACACACACACACACACACGCATGCATCGAGGAGGGAGGGCTATTAGGAATATGAGGAGGAGGGACTGTTGGGATGGCAATCACAGAAGGTGGAATGACAAGACTGAAGGAGAGACAGAGGACAGCCTAAGTGGCATATGACATATGAATTCATGGAGCCATTCATCATCTCCTAGTCAGCACATGAACCCGCTCTGTAACTGTTGATAATTAGCACCCTGAGAGATGAGAGCATTATATTTTCACAGAAAAGGCTGTTAAACATTGTGTTTTGTGTCCTTTTTGTCTACTCAGAGGCTGAAGGCTGCACTTTCACACCACCCGGGTACCATTTCCAACGGCAACATGAACTCCATGGGCCACATGATGGAGATGATGTCATCGCGGCAGGAGCAAGGCACCCACCATCACATGCACTCGCACCCGCACCAGCACCAGCACCTCCAAGCCCCTCCTCACGCATACCAGCACCACGGCCACCACCACCACAACCAGGGCCACGGCCAGGGTGGACACCACCACCCGCAAGGACACAACCCCCATCAAAACTCCCACAATCCCCACCTACATCCTGGGCACCCACACCAGACCTCACCGCACCCTCCAATGCACTCTGCTTCTCATGTAAGCAAAGCTCATTCCTTGGAGAGCCGAAGCTTTTTAGAAAGAGCCACAAAGTCAATAACACAAATAACTACACTGCACATTAATACCTCTTATATAGCTAGATGCCACTGTAATCATACATGTTTCATGACTAAAAAGAAAGACAGCTCTTTAAAAGCCATGTGAGCAGTTCTAATGTCTGCTATTAGTGGTTTAGGATATAACAGTTAGGTATAGCTGAAATAATGCTTTAAATTCAGAGTAAGCCAAGCACAATGCCAAGTAGCTTCCTGGCAACCATCTCAAAGGTCATTTTTTCCTTTGAGGTTGGTTATCTACAGGTCAGTGTCAGATACCTGCCATGGAGGGAAAGGGTCATGTACACGCCACAAAGTAGCCATTATAAAGGATGCTTACTACTGTCTTTTGGTGTTTTTGAAAACTAAACTCCACGCCATCCTGAACATTATGCGGCCACAATATTGTCAAGGAGTCCTATGAATGCTGGTCCTGATGATGACCAGACAGCCGTGGCTAATAGTCCTGGAACGTCTTGGCTGTGAATATTTTTGGTTTAATTTTAATTAAAAAGTTTGAAAGTGTTGCTCACAACAATTAAAATAACATTATGTGAGACACTTCGTCCTTGCATTGTCTAACGGCCTTTGCAATGCCAAGCATTTTGGATCAAGGACAGTCCGACATCAAGAAATGCAATTCACTGTATGTTCCAAATGTATCATTGAGATGTTTAAACAACACTCTCTGTGTGCACAGAGTCTATTGAATCAGCTTGTATTTTCCATGGTTCCCATGAAAAATGGTAATGATCTGAAGGCTGAAAACACTTGACCTTGCCAAGTTTATGTCAAGATCTGTCAGTGCACTTACCGTTTAAGAAACGAGTCTTTTGACTGCGTCTGGTGGTGTTAGACGAATTGGGAGTGGGCGGTGGAAAACTGCCTCCTCACACCTCTTTAACAAGGTGGGCAAGCTGGTGAATCAGCCCAGTCACTCACTCTGTCACAACTGACGCCCATAGCCCAGCTCACAGGGCACATGGCACAACCAGATGTTGTTTTTGGGGAAGTTGCCAGACATGGAATAGCTGCAGGAGGTAATGTATAGATGCTTGTATTGAGGCATTTAGTGCAGTGGAGCTGTCACATCAGGCAGGTAGCTGGATGTTTTTTCAGGTGTGTCAGAATGGTTACATGTCTGGTTGGAAGACATACATGGTCCCATCAGAGAGCTCAGGGATGCTGATACGTTTTCCTTCTGTGTTTCAGATGTCACCTGCAACCCAGCAGATGCATCCCACGCAGACACTGCAGTCTCCTCCACCCAGCGGTGGCCGGCGCAGGCGAGTAGTGGATGAGGATCCGGATGAACGTCGGCGGAAGTTTCTGGAGCGGAACAGAGCAGCGGCAACCAGATGCAGACAGAAGAGAAAAGTGTGGGTGATGTCATTAGAGAAGAAAGCAGAAGAGCTCACTCAGACCAACATGCAGCTTCAGGTATAAAATGAACATCAGGTGTAACCCTCTGAACTTCTACAACTTCAACATCTACATTTGACTCAGTTCTTTATGATGTTATCCAGTTCTGCACAAGAGATAATGGTGTTGAGTTGCAATCTAATGAGTAAACACTTATAACATGATCAGTTGGATGTTATCAGTGTTGGACTGAAGGGACATCTGAAACTCTATTTTACTATTTAGAAGGATTAAAAAATGAATGGTAAAAATCTAAGCCTGAGAGCTCCAAAAACACAGGATCCTGCAATTCCAATAATGCTACCGAATAGCGTCATATTCAAACACCACGACCTAAATTTGTATCACACTTTTTAAATTTTAATTTAAAAGTCATAAACCCAATCCAAGATATGAAATAGCCCTACTAGCCTATGTTTGTTTCCAACAGACTCATAGTAATAGGTATCAATTGATAAAGTAGCGTAGCATGCTTTAATTGTGGATTCCCTGATTTATAGTCTTGAGATATTTCTGTTTTTCCTGCATTTCAGAATGAAGTGACCATGCTAAAGAACGAGGTGACCCAACTCAAGCAGCTTCTCCTCACACACAAGGACTGTCCCATCACCACTATGCAGAAAGAGTCCCAAGGTTACCTCAGTGAGTAGCTCAGACATAAACACAGACACACACACACTTGGGAATTTGACCAAAAACACGTCTTCATCTGTGTCCTTTAGCCCGACAGTGTGGATAGCGCTGTGGGGAAAATGTTAATGTCTTGCCAGAGGAAAGATTTAAACTCTACTAACTGAACTGTGATGGACACATAGTGACTGCATGGACTCTTCGCTCCTATGTGCTGCTATCCGGCTCCCACGCTCGCGGCTGGACATTTATTTCACAGAAGGGTGTTGCACACTCTGGTAGTCAGCCTGAAATGGGAGTTGGTAGTCTGACTCCCGTATGAGACCTGTTTTTCCATCTGACGGCACTTCCACGCAGCCGAGAGTCAACTTGAGATGGACGTCACAGGCTGCACATTGGCCTCCAAAATCTCATGGATGCCCCAAGATATTACTAATTACCGAACTGTGCCTCAGCTCAGCTGTGCATGACATCACAGCCCCACCCTTTGATAGGGATACATGTGACATTTCCATGTAATTAGTGTAGGGCACCTCCCTGTGTGGCTTTAGTACAGGAAAAAAAGGCTCACATCCGCCTTGGCTGAAGGGTTCTTTTATACAGAACAGAGCCAACTCCCAGACTGGGCTGGGAGAGACTTTCACTGATGAGTCTAGCTAGTGTGGAGATGTCACCTTTAATGTGTCCAAACTTCATCAAGGGTGTTTAGGAAGTTGAGTGATTCACTTTTCCACTTTTATGCCATCCATTTATGGCCTATTTTGGGATGACAGGTGAGACTTAAGGTGTGTATTTAGTCATGTGTTTGACATGTATGCGTTTCTGCTAATAAAGCTGTTTTTTTACAATACTGAGATTTGGTCTGTGTTTGTTTTGACATTATTTACTATCATTTATTTTACTATCTCGCCTTAGTGTAGAGCCATAGGGTCATGTAGGGTCATTGCATTTACACTACTCTTCATACATGTTGTCCATCCTCATTGATGTCTCTGCTGTCTCCTCAGGTCCAGACAGCAGTCCGGCAGGCAGTCCAGCTCCAGTATGCTCCCAGCAGCAGGTCATTCAACACAACACCATCACCACCTCCACCACAACCATAGGGGGAAGCAGTGTGCACGGACAAACCAATCACCGCACAGACATTAACCCCATCCACTAGGTTCAAGAGAGACTATGACCCCTGCCCAAGCTCCCCCTGCTACTCAGCTTTCTGAGGGTTGCCAACTGCACATGCTGGCCCCCCCTCTCCCTCCATCAAGAGAAACCTCAAAGGCCTGTGAGGCTGTTCTTTATACAGTAGCTACAGTATGTATTTTTATAGACCAACCCTATTAACCCATAAATGTTCCATGGTTTGTTGCCTCTTTCTTATCTGTTTTTCATGCTTTTAGCAAAAAGGGAGTTTTTGCTAATCTCATGCGGCATTTAAGTGAATTTTTCCGTTGTGTAATGGTACAAAATGGACCACAGTGGTCATGGACCCTGAGGACAGAAACATAAGCCTCAGACTGCCATCTTTATTAGAAGACCTTACATCTCTTTATGCCGAATGGACTGAAAAAACAAAAGTCAACTCTTTCTCTGAATATTACATGTAGACAGTGTGTTGAGTGTATGCAACAGACACTTTATGAGTGGGATGTTGCTGCCTTTAAGTGGTCTTTTGAAACCAAGTCAAACTGTCACCACGATGTCTTGAAGACAGGAATATGCAAGCAGGTGTAACGATCCTTTTCTTTAATTGAAGCGTATATGACTGTTAACCATTTCCCTGTCAGCGGTACTCTTAAAGCGAGTCATAAAATACAGCACGACAGCGAAAACATGATGGTCCCGAGGACGATGCTGTTACAGGTCTGTACACTGTGATACCAGTGAGGCAGCTCGGGAGTTGTAAAAAACTCCTCCGCTCTCCAGGACCAACTGAAGCTTTAATTATTAAGGCCTCTTTTTGTGTGTTTGTGCATCTGGATGTTAGGATCCATAGTTTTGAGTATGCATATGAATGATATATATTATGTTTTGCCTTCTTTCCTCTGCAGAACAAAGTTCAGTGGGTGTGTAAAGAAAGAAAAACTAAAAAGTTTGTGAGAAAGTGACTGTGAGCATGATCTTTGTTTTGAATGACTGGCATCTTACAACTGGCAAAGTGTTTAAAGCGGTTTATGCCTGTTGCTTTCCAAAATGTCACAATGTGCCTGAATCTTTCTTAAAATCTTTTGTTGGCTTTTAGACAACTCTTTCTCTTCAAACAATCAAAATTAATTGAGTTGTCTCGGCTTTGTCTTGGATGTCTGCTGTATGTAAGCGCAAAACCACCAAGGAGAAAAATACCCGCTTTTCCTTTAACCTCTCTGACTTTTATAAATTTCTCTTCCTCTCTTTCTCAGGCCGCCGCTGCAGAGTGAAGGCTGTATTAATAGTGACCATTTTTTTTTGTTCTCCATTCCAGCCTTGAAACTTCACGCCTTCTCATGTTGACTCCTCTTTATCTCTTTCCTATGAACAGGAATGTTGACTCATTAGCATAATGACCATAATGCACTGTGTTTTACAGTAGGATGGATGAAATACATTCCACTGACAGGTGGAGCGATTGCAGAGCTGTCTATGCACTTTGTCCTCTGTCATGCCAGAGGGTAGAATAGCCATATTAAGGTCCCAGTTATTCTCAGTGATCCCCCTCCCTTTTCACACACCAGCAAGAAACTTAAATGTGTTTGGCTTTATGGAGAAACTGTGCCTGGCATGCATCACGTCTGTAGATAAAAGAAGGGAGCCTAGAGCTTGTAATGTAAGGAACCTGCACCGTTGAGTTTGTGCCCCTTTTTATTCTGGAAAAAAGTTGAAGGACGTGAAATGAAAATCTTTATCCTCATAACATTTAAGTTTCATCAAAGCATTTGGACTGTTAATGTGTTAACCTTGGAGTGTGTTTGTGCCGATGAGTCAGAGAAATTTTATTCTCCTGAAAAGGGCTTTGTCGTACCACGCCTTTGAACAGAAGCTTGCCTTATTTTAGGTTGTTTTTAAACCATATTTAGACTGTTAGACCATTCCAAATTAACCTCTTGCATGTGAAAAGTATGGTAATGACCTCAAAATACCTTCAACTGGAATCATTTGGAGGTTAGCTATTTTAGAGTTAGATATGAGAGTCTCTAGTTTTCTTTTTTGACAGTGGGTCCAGGTTCAGAAATAAACATTTGTTACTGCAGAGGCAGACACAGGCAGTGCAGCGTAAGTGCATCGGTGTAGATTTGTGAGAGGTGGAGAACAATTCCTATGTATTAATGATGTTATCGTTGTATTATTTTAAATTTAAAACTATAAATATTGTACATAATGTCATTAATTTTTGTTATCTGTACATTTAATGCAACCACCTTTCTTTTTGAAGGGAGTCAATGTGTGGTACATGTTTGTAAATAATGTTTGCATAGCACTTGTGGCCTTTTGTTGTACGTCAAGGCTCATTTCCGCGCTTAAATATTGTTTATATGTAATGAATTGATGAATCCATTCTTGCCCGCATAACTTTGTACATTTTGTGTGTCTGTAATGACATTGTCTTCATTTTGTTTTGCATTTGTACAGATGTGAAAGTATCACTTCAGCTACATTACAATATGAAAATAAAGCACTTGTAAAGTAACATACAAACTATCTGGTGATTTGATGTCACTACTTGTACTTGACTAGTGACACAATTATTTTTTGTGTAGATAACCAGAGTGCATAAATATTAAATATTTGAAGAATTCTATTAAAAGAAAACTTTCCCAGCAAATGATCAACAGGACGCTTGTCCTTGAGACATAACTGCTCATTAAATAGTAAGGTGATTTAAAGGATTGGGATACTTATTTATTATTAATCTGTCTAGACATCGTGATAGTTTACCTGATGAAATAACAGGGCAGTTAACTTCTGTACAAAAACATCTTTGTGGCAATCCGTAAAAAAAATAACCAAGTCAAACTACAGACCAATGCAGCGTGTCAAATACATTTTGATACCACACTAGCTCAAAAAAATAAATTAACAAACATTGTGTGTTGTTGCAATATGCCCATATTTTCCAAAGATACTGAGTAATTTATTAGTTTTTAGGACCTAACTTAAGATGAATGTAATGGTATCAGGAATGTAGTGGTATTACCTTTTTAAAAATACATTGAATGACAGCTAGTGATATTGTTTGGCTTTCCAGGGACACAGGGACCCCTGGTGGACACTTTGTTTATTAATCAGACCGTACTTGATGGGAAAAATCCCTTTCAACAGGTGCTGCCATATCTGTTCTGCAACTGAAGTCATTTAAAAAAAAAAACGTTGTCAGACAGCAAAATTCAATCCTTTTCTTTGATCATTAAAACACAAAAAAAAACATTTTATTTCAGGATAATTCAACACTGGTGTCAAAGTGTATTCTTTGTATTTCATCACGAATCATTTTCTGATTGAATTAACTATATATAAAAACAATGTTTTCATGGAACTCAGCCCTGATAATCAGACTAAAATTAAAAAATATATATATGATGGTGTGGGCTGGGATTCAAAAATCTGGACCCAGGCTAATGGAACTGTTTCCATTTTGCAGTGCATCAGAGAGCAGTCCAAAGTCCCACACCCGATGTCACCTAGAGATGTGTGTAAATCCAACAATGTGCTGATTTACAACAGTCAATAATTAAAAAGATGTTCTTAAAAAAATGGAGGCGTTTTGAACAGCTGTCTCTCATTTCCAGCTCTGCGTTGAAAGGAATCTGTCAATCATGTCAAAGGACCTGGCTGGTTGGTCGTAAGGCAGAATGTGTCCTCCTCCTCGGACGATGACCTGCGTGACAAGGAAAAAAGAATGAAAGGTGACAGGTGTTCACCGATTACATTTCATATTGTTTTTCGACTAACTGCTCACCTGGTAAAACTCTCCCACTTGTCTCACGTAACCTGCCACCTCCTTATCACTGGGCTGAAGCTTCCAGTGGAAGCGAGGGGCTGTTTTGTACTCAGCCGCCCCGGTCCAGTTGACAGTAGGCAGGAACCTCTCAGTCAGTGGAGCTGCTACAATCACATCAAGCTGACCACTGTAGATTAAGACCTGGATGTATGGAGAAGAGGGAGAAGAGGGATTAGAGTGCCTTCCGAAGTATTCTACTGCCGTTGCACATCGCAGAAAACACACACCCACAGTGGATAATCCCACAGCCCTCACCCTATAGTTGTCCATCAGTACCCCGAGCCACGGTTTGATGCTCTTCATGACATCCTGTAGAAGGTGCTTCTCCACCTCTGAGCCGTCGTGGAACGTCAGATTCCCCACATGGATAGCACGTCGCACTGCTGGCAGAGTCACAAACTGGGAGAAGTACTCCTGGTCTTCAGGCTCCTGTGGTGCACAAAAGGCAAATGTAGTGGGGTTAAAGTAATACCTGGAGTTTTTGAAAATGTTTTCAAATGTATGTTTTTGAGAAGTCACACAGGCAGCCTTGAAGCTCTGCCAGTCCGTCAGGATTCTCCTCACCTGACACGTCATGTAGTTGAAGTAGTTGGTGCAGCCGGTAGCATTTTGAAAGAAAGAGGGATATGGTTCCACGTCACCATTCAGCAAGCTATCGAAAACCTGAAGTGAGACGTTAACAAAATGGTCAGCTGATGTTCGATTGTAGTCACAATTTTATTTTGTTTTAGAAAGATGTGAGGATGAAAAAATCCATTCAAAATGTATTTTGACAAATGTAAGAGGAAACACTTACCTGAAAGGCCTCCAGCCACTTCTGGTGCTGGATGAGTTTAACCCCCAAGTCTGTCTGCTGGACGACATACTGTTTTTGGAGTTCATCTATCATGCCAGTTTGGTACAGGAACTCACCATAACCACCGAGCATCTGAGATGGAAGAAAAGTAAAATAACACACTCATTTCTACATTGACATGACTGAACTGAAGACCACTATACTATATTGACGGGATCAGGCAGAATACAAGTGAAGTACTCCCTGTTGGAGCGAGACTTCTTTTAAGTGTACTGAAAGAAAGGGAGAGAGTTTATTTATTAACCAACTTCCTGGTTAACACAAGACATAGCAGCCCAAAGTCAGATTGCTTGATGAGCCTCCCCATTGTATGAGATGAATGAAATAAAAGCTAAGACTAGAAATGTGATGAGATATTAGAATAAAATAAATTAGGGGCATGTGCCACAAAGCAACAAGAACAATCTGGAGACATTGGAAATTCATCAGTCAAGATGATATAGTTTAAAGAATATTAGAAAATGACTTCACTTTGTCATATACGCACCAGTTCTGGATCACAGAGCCCATCACCGATAGCCATCCCCATGAAGTTGATTTTCACTTTGGCAGTGGGGTTGTTTTTATGGATGTAGTATGAAACGGCAGGCACATACTTCCCTGCATAAGACTGCATGGGGACAGAGAAGATTAGCATTGTTTGGGATGATGTTTTACATAGATAGAATTTTTGTTGTTGTCGGACACTATCATGGTTTTGTTGTGGTGATTTTTAAAGACAAACTTCCATCTTATTCAAAATGTGTGCCATATCTTACATGACGAGGATTTTTCTAATGTATATATTTCTATTGTAATGTGTAGACAATAAAAAGCCACTTTTGTAATGCCACTACTATACATTTTGAAAATATTAATTTGCAAAACTTTACAATAAAAAACAACAACAATATACCTCTCCAGTTGCATAGAAGTCATTGGACTGATACTCAGGAAAGAGCTGGAAGAACTGCGTTAAAGCACTTTTAATAAGGAAGAGATGGGAATAATAAAAGAGTTAGTAACAATCAAACACCAGACTCATAGATCAAAGTGACATGAACACAAAGTTTAATTTGGATGGCAGGTATTTCACCTGTACAGATCTCTGCCTACATCATCCTGGTTCTGAGCAAAACCTCGGTCATCATCAGTGAAGCTGAAACCTGTTCCAACCTAGAAAACAAATATTCTTTCTCAAAGACTTGTCAGTAAATGCTCATGCACATAAAAAGTCAGATCAGCTGAGAGTCTTTGAATGAAAGATGTGTTTCGTGTTTTTAGTTTGTGGCTTTTTGTTTCGGTCTGAGGCTATATAAAGTAATACGTACCGGATTGTCAATGTACAAAACTGAATATCTCAATGTCCAAGCGTAATCCCTCAAACCAACTGCAAAGACGAAAAACACGACCAGATCAGAGAACATTCAACAAAGCTCCAACACAAGTTGTACAGGGCTCAAGCTTATTCCGTTAAAGATTGTAGTGAATGTTAATGTATGCTGCTGTACTGCCAGATCAGTTCTTCTTACCAGTCAAGTTCTTATAGACCACATATGGTCCATGTTCCACAAAGAGACCGAACATGGAGGTGCCACCGGGTCCGCCTTGCAGCCAGAGCAGGACCGGAGCTTTATCTCGGTTTTCCTACAGGTCAGGCATCACACAGAAGGTTAGGATCTCAGCACCATCCAGTGGTCAACCACTTCCATTTATTAACAAAAAGGTTAAAAAAAAAAAAAAATGAAGTAACTACACTTTGTAAGGACAGACCTGAATGTAGTAACCTAATAGTAGTGATAATTGTAATACAGATTAAATTTGTGTCAGGTATTGGCCAAGGTGGGTTAATTAGACTGTAAAATTGGGGCAAACAATCAAAATACAATGTCAAACATCTGTCTTTGTCACCTAATACGGGAATATCAACAGCGGACCATGCAATGTACCAGATTTACTTCTTTCTTTTAGAGATTTTAAAGTCTCAGAAATGTGTTTAAATGTAAGAGAGACGCATAAACTCTTTTACAGCGTACATATTGGTAAACACTGAATTCTGTGAATGGTAGATGTCACATATGGAATCATCTTCAGTGGCTGAACTGGAAAAAGAAAAGAACATATTGGACTAAATTCAATTCAAGTTATTTTTGAGGGTGATGAAAGTAAATGCCATGCACTTTGAAAGAATTTTAATTGAATTCAAAAAAAGAAGAGGGCTAGAAGATTGATCTTTCATTCAGTGTCATGGAAGTGGCAAATATGAAATACAGACATGAGACTTGTTACTGATTTATAGCTTGAACAAAACCAAGACGTTATAAAAAAAAAATCATAGAAGTTCCCTCTTCCTAGACCTTGGGTAAAAAATGTGACTCAACACTAAACAAAGTCTAAAATCATATCTGACACAGCACCTGACTAAATACACACATGTGCAATTCCTTATCACAGGTTGACTGAGGGAACACAGTAAAAATACCTTTAAAATCAAAATAAGTTTCAAAGAAAACAAGCACAACCATGACTATAAATGTCATAACTACTGCTTTCTCCTTGTGATCTTCTCCCCAACTGCAGCATTGACAGCAATCTAACAGTGTCATTTACCCGCCAGCTCTATACCAGCTCCTGGTTTAGAGAATAAGCCTGAGCCTACCATCAGTGCAGGGAAGAACCAAAAGAAGAGGTTGCTGTTGTATTTCTTGTTGACAGTGAGGTATCCGGCATAGCTCTTGACATTGGCACCTGGCATATCTCCTACCATACTCAGTTTCCTGGCTGGAACAAAAGGAAAAGATGTATGCAATCATTTGATCATTTTTAAACAATAAAAATAAATGCTGACTCCAGTTGTAGTTTTAAGGCTATATAGTTGTTAGGGCTGCAAAATATATAGTTTTTTTTTTTATAATCATCATTGTGATGTCAATTTGCACGATAAACACATTTAAAATGTCTGCAACACTGAAGTTGAAAGAGTCTGAGTTGAAAACTGCACTTTAAATTATTGAATTATTTTTTGTTGATGTTGTGTGTTCAGTTTAATGTTCAGTTTGTTCAATAAAATAATGTTGGAAATACCTTCCTCTCATTTTTATAAATTGATCTAGCAATTTGTTGTATTTAGCATTATACTGAAAGCAGCAGGAAAACAGAATTGAACACATTTTATATTTGTTTATTAATCGCAGTAAAATTGTTAGGGAGATATTCAACAACGTTACATAGGTCTCATATCGTGCTGCCCTAAAAATGTGTGCGCACTTATTCACTGTACTACTGCACTATACCTTCATCTATGGCGCCCTTCTCCAGGTACGGAGTGAGAAAGAGAGGAGACCCGGGGTCCACTCCATTCAGGCCGCTCACACGGTGAGATTTTCGGCAGAAAAACGAGGAGCAGCTCCGTGAGTGTGCAGAGTCCAGACAGGCCCACAGTAACAGGAAGCCCAGAGTTTCCCTCCACAGCCTGCCGATATAATATATAGAAAATGCATATCAGACTACAGGCCCGGTCATTCATGTGTGAACCTCAACCATCAAGGTCGGCTCGCATTTCAAAACAACTCGGCTCTGACACAGCACGCGCCAAATGATTAATCTATTTGTTAAAACTCACCGCATGTTCACTGTCGGTTCTTTGGCAACAGGAACAAGTTTAGCCTTTAGTCGTTAACACGTCTGTCAGCTCTGCTGTGGACAAAAGTACATTGTGAACATCCAAGGCTGAGTCACGTGATCAACTCTTGGTAGGTCATATGACAAATTGGATCACGTGGTCGTTGTTGTGTAGTTACCACTGTATTAACGGTATATGGTAGTTACAGCATACAGTCTATGGTTCAACCTCGCAATACATCCATGGGTTCAACCTATGGGTTCAACGCGGTCTTGTAGGAAACTTCCGGCGTCTTAACTAAGTTGTCTAAACAGAAATAGTAACGTTTGTGTGGCTAAAACCTATTTGAAAGTAGGTTAGACTGACTTGGTGAGTAAACTGATTTCAAACTGCTTGTTTCAAAAAGCAGGGAAGGATGTTTTAAAGCTGTTGTCGAGCATAACAGCTACAATTCAAACACATTTGATGCAAAGCTAACAATGAGGAAGCATAGATAGACTATTATAGTATAGTAAAGTAGTTCCTGTTCAGTATTAGTATGTTATAGGCCTACCATCCTACAGTCTATGATGATTTCAAAGGATAGTTTTGAGGGTGATCATGTACGTCTATGGCCAATGACAAGGGGCGGGACTAAGATTAAAATGACCCATTTGATGCTTGTCATGTGATATTTATAGCCTGTTCTGTATCTTCACCAAATATAATGCAAAATTAAGTATCGTTAATTATATAACAAAATGACTTACTTCGTCAGTGTTTCACAGTGCAAGTGAAGTCAAATAATAGCCAGAGACAGTTTGTAGCTGCCTGGTGCTGCTAACAGTTCACAAAACTAAAAGCATAGTAATACATCATTAAATAACTAATCTAGCTTTTTGTAAAGTATAAATAAAAAATAAAAACATTTCAAATGGGGCAGTTGTATTTATTTATTAAAGCACACACTATTTTATTTCCTGTCGTTAAAGTGCTTCCTTTAAACTGACTACCAGAATAATGCACAGTCACCACATGATCCGTCTGTACGCTCTATATAATTGGATAGCATAAAAAACTGGGACACCACATGACTGGTTTGGGGTTGATTTTCACTGACATCTGGAAACTAAGGAATAACAAATGTGAGTGGCTGGGATAGGCTAAAACACCGGTCAACCAAGCAAAAACACCCTTAAATCAAATCTCCTGAATGGAAAAATAAACACTGGCAAACATTAGAGAATTCACAATCTAAGTAGCATTTTGTGTGTTTCCTATATCTGCTCAGCACCAGACAGCAGACAGAGGTCAGTGGCCAGCTAAATAAAACAATGTATTCTTCAGGAACCTGTGGGGATCGAACCTGAGCCAAAAGACCATCAATTATGGATTTGAACTCTTCAGGGGGCCAGGAACACATCTCCAGTGTAAGTTGGTAACTGTTTTGCTAAAGTGTTAGCCAGAATAACTGAAGTTGATAATTTAATTGATTGAGCTTTAGAAATGATACCATGTGAAATAACTCACAATTTTATTATTATATTAGTAATATATATAGATATTTTTCCACTGACAGTTTTACTTGTATAGGAAAAGCACAGGTGTTACTAATAACATTAACAATCAAGTGTCTCATTAAGTCAAGTAACAGGCTGTGAGCCAGCATGCTCAACAACAACAACAACAACCCTGTAACTGCGAGGTATAAATGGAAAGCACTCATTATTAATATTAATATTTGTTCGTGACCTGCTATTTATGTCAGAATGTCTGCCTTAACATGACAATTATCATCAGCACCTAACTCAAATAGTGTTGTTAATATAAATGCTGGGATTTTTAAAGATGCAGTTATTGATGTTTGGCAACTAGGGGGCTGAAGAACGGCAATATAAACTGAGGGGGGTGTTGACAGATTATTTTCACCTACAATGCAGTGAGCAGTGGACATGACAAAGCTTATCACAACTAGGAAGACAATTGCGGACTGTGATGTGACAGCTCATGTGAACAAGTAAAGGGGGAGGGAGTGTGGCTGCAGCACACGTGTCCGCTGCTTACAAAGCTGTGTTAACTGATTTAATTTTGAACATCTGCACTACGGCATGTGTGGGCTACGTGCCTTTCTCAAGGGCAACTCAGCAGTGGTAATGACAGAGAAGGGTGTGCTGCTCTTTCACTTGACTGCCACGTTTATCTTGTCACTCCAGGAATCAAACCAGCAACCTGTTGGTAAGGCAAAATAAAAATGATCAACCCGCAATTTTCTGCTTAAATGAAGCATAAAGGCATGTATAGGACATTGAGGCACAACCCTATATGGGCTTCAAAACCTCCCTTTAAAATCTATAGTTAATGTCACAGACACCAGGCTACATCCATCTTTTTTCTGTCTGTATTGCAAGTGTCTTTTCAAATACTGAAGGATTCCTGGCGACGTTACCAATCCACTGTGAAAGAGGCTAAAAGAGAAAAAAATTCTGAAATTGTTCTTCTAAACGGTTGTAAAAACTTATCAACTTGGCTGTGAATGCACCACAGACTGTAATTGAGGCCTCTCCTACTGTGTGTGAGAGTTTTTTTAACTACTTCATTGATAAAGTCACCTCTACCAGAGCACTTATTTCACCTTCTGCTTCTGATCCTTCAGTGTTTGTCCCCTGCCCTTCTGTGTTCAACACATTAGAGCATGTGACCCTACAATTTGTGCGAGGCATTGTGTGTTCTCCGGATTATACTGTACTGTTATAAAGATAAGTCTAAGTCCAAGTCCCACCCCGATTTTTTAAGGAGGTTTTTAACACCGTTGGGCCATCTTGTCTCACAGTTATTAACAGCAGTCTTCTGGAGTAGTCCCTGTGAATCTTAAACTTGCAGTTGTGCTGCCTTTATTAAAAAAAACCTGGACTCCTACTATTTCCAGATTGCCTTTCTTCTGTAAAATCTAAGAAAAGATTGTATATTCGCAGCTCATGGACTTTTTTAAATGAACAAAATATTCTTGAAATGTTCCAATCCGGTTTTAAAACAATGCAGAGCAGAGAATCAGCACTTCTAAGAGTTTTTAGCTACTCACTCTGGTCACTGTGTTGTTCTTGTACTTTTAGATATGACTGCTGCATTCGATACAGTGGACTAGGAAATCCTGATTGCTCGTTTGGAGCAGTGGATGGGCGTCAGTGGCACAGCACAGCACTGGAATGGTTCAGGTTCTACCTGTCCCACTGGACTTTCTTTGTTGGCCTTGATGACTTGGTGTCCTTCACTGCTCCTCTCACATGTGGGGTCCCACAGGGCTCGGTGCTTGGCCCTCTTTCATTTTCACTCTATCTACTCCCACTGGGTTCTATTCTCAGGAAATATGGCATTTCTTTTCACTGTTATGCGGACGACAGCCAGATCTGTGTCCCCCTCAAAAAATCCCACTGCTACAGTGTTTACAGGACATTGAGGCTTGGATGTCCTTAAATATTCTAAATTTTAATGACCAAAGTCATGGTCTTTGGTGGCCCTTCTGTGACCTCCCCTCTAGTTGATCTGGGTTCTCTGGTGCAGTATCGCAAGCCAATTGTAAAGAATCTGGGGGTAAAAGTGGACTTATACCTTAAATTTGACAGCCAGATTGTAGTGAGGTCTAGAGCTGTGGTGTGGTCTAGCTTTTTCCAGTTAAGGCAGCTAGCAAAAATTAAACCAGTCCTTCTAAGACAAGACTTTGGGATAGTAATCCACACCTTTCTGACCACTCGGCTGGATAACTGTAATGCACTTTATATGGGGGCCAGTGGGTCCTCCATTGTACTTCTTCAACTAGTACAAAATGCTGCTGCACGTCTTTTAACAGGCACAAGCAGCTATGAGCGCATTTCACTTATTTTAGCTTCACACCACTGGCTGCCCGTCCATTTTAGGTTTAATTTTAAAATTCTGTTATTTTCTTTTAAAGCTTTGAAAGGCCTTGCCCCACCTTTCCTTTCTGAGCTGTTGCACCCCTACACCCCCAGCCGAGCTGACCAGCTGCTCCTGACGGTGCCTAAAGCTAGGCTCAGGGGGGACCGTGCATTTGCTGTTGCAGCTCCACATTTTGGAATGGGCTGTCTCTGCACATTGGACAGGCCTCGTCTCTGTCTCATTTTAAAACTCTTCTTAAAACCCACCTCTTTTCATTGGCTTTTAACACCAGGTAGTGTTGATCTTATGTGTATACCTTTACCGTATGCCGACAGTGTATTTATTTTAAAATATACCTTATATTTTTTATTGTGTTATCTATTTATTCTGTATTATCTTATTGTGCTGCACTTTGGAAACCTTGTGTTTGTTAAAATCGTGCTAGATAAATAAAGTGGATTAGATTGTGTGATCCCAGTGAAAAGTAGGGATGCAGCCCCACCAGATGGCGCAAAACACTGACAACAATTCTGGCTCTTTCAACGTACATGACATAACATGACATCTGACAGAAATTAAAATATGCCAAAGCTGGAATGTGGTTCAGCCAGTTGTGCATTTGCATATATCTTACTTAACCGTGGGTTGAAAGACAAAGTAACGTGTGTTTTGTATTTTGCAAACGTAACTGAAGTCTGTTGTCTGGCTTATTTTGCCAGTCTAGCTTGCTTACATTTGACCACCCTGCTCCAAACTTTCACTTTAAGAAGGCGCGTCTACGCTGCAGTGTAGTGTGTTTATTACAATCCTTAAAGTGGCACATGGAAACCATAACCGATTTCTGCACGGCACGAATCTAGACCTACAGATTCTGCCTGTCCAGTGAGAGGAAATGCTTTGGTGAAACTGATCCACGGAGGATAGGTGTTCCTGTAGTACGTCTGACTATTTTTATCTGTGGCAGTGGATGCGGCAGACTCCACACCGAGGCGCCCAGCGAGCCGAGGGGAAGGATCGGCGGTTGGTGGGCTTTGGACGAAACGAGACCTGAAATAATCACTGGTAGAGCCGTCAAAGGTGAAGCACATTGGGACGTAAGTGAAATGGAGACACCGCCGGGGACGAGCTGCTGTGAACGCACCTTGGCCAAACGGGAATAACCGAGGCGTGAAACGGGCTGGAATGGCAGCATCCAGCAACTCAAGCCTCTCAGGTTCATCTTTGTCCTCCGGTAAGAGTTCTCATAACAATATTAATAGTAATATAATAATTATTAAGAATAATAATATTAATAATAATAATAATTGACATTTATCAATGCCTTGTTTTTAAACTTGTATCATTAGTCCATACTTTATAATGTACACTTACTTATACTTGTTATCTTGTAATAAAGCCACCACATATGCTCCAGGAAATATGACATCTTCTCATAACCGTTTTGCATCTCACACGTGCTTTGTAAACATTAAGCAAACATATTATTAGCTTTCAGTGACTGCTGTGATAAGCATCACCATCTGTTGTATTTGGGTTCAGTGGGAAATGACAACTTTCATTTGCAGATGGAATAAATATGACGTTGGGTTTGGATGTTATCATTAGATTGCCAATCATCTCCATAATTCCCTTATTGACTTTCCGCTTGGCTGTCTGTAAGGATTATCTTTGGCCTGTGTAGTCTACCATTTCCCAAAACGCAGCACTAGGCTGGGATATTTTCTGACATTGTAAAAAAATCTAATATGCTGGTGTCCAGTGATATTATACGGTTCATACTACCATAGTGTGCCCAAAACTCCAATCAAAATCCTGTTTGCATATGATGTGGTATAGCTCAGCGAGTCGCACCTTTTATGTATTTGTAAAAAAAGAAATTCAATTTCAGGTTTGAATTTTCACAGCATGAGAATAGAAAGTGGGCTAGCAGCTTTTCAAACAAGCCCAGAATGAATTATCAGTTCCATGCTTGTCTCAGTAAATATCCCATTTTGTGTTGATAAAGCACATTGCTTGTGTTTGCCAGGGTATAAAGTACAAACCCCACTATCACAGCGCTGTTTGACGTGGAAGCCCTGCCAACAACCAGAGGCGTGTGTGAGAGAGACGGCGTGTCTGACAAGGGGAGGGAGAGGCTGTTTATAACACCAGACTCAGCACTTTGGTTTAAGTCATTACTGTTTCCACCAATATTTTAAATTTTGCAGTGAAGATTGTTGAACATTTTTAGTGTTACTTTGCTCCTTCTACATAAACAACGTAAATCTATGGCTTATTACAGGGTGAGGGCATTGTATAGTCTACATGATGTTTGTTTGACTTTCTAACTCTCTCTGCATCCCAACCACACCACACAACAGAGTCACATTTCCCTAGGTATTGCCCAATGGGAAGGACAGGCAGTTGTTTCCAAGCTGATATAGCCTGTGGCAACCACATGCTTTACAGAGCATTATCTCATGTTTGCGTTTTAGAAAGCGGTGCATGTTTGACCGCTGCTGCCTTAAGAGGAAAGTCTTTTCTCTCTGTGGCATTGAAGGGTTGTCATTACTTTTGGGCTCTCAAAATAATTATCAGAGGTTACAAGCTGTGCTGCTGCCAGGGATAGAGTGGTTGACACAAGGGTATTATTATTTTCATGCAGAGCGCTTTGGCAGTCAGACACACCCTTTGAATAATCTTCACTACGAGGTAGATGACTTGAAAATGAATCTCGGCTCAATTTCTGCTCCGTATCAGGTCGTCAGTTCTGGCTGCAAACAAAGAGCTCTTGGTGTAGTTATTTAGGCTGCTTCTGGTTTTAAGTCTATCTAGTAATGTTTGGAGGCAGAGTGTTGAAATAAAGTTAATTCAATTTGTGTCACGAATGACATCTGATTTGTGATAGTGGCATTGGTAGTTATATAATTGGAGCAGATGTTGATTTATTTCTGTACTTCCTGCAAATTATTGAAATTTAGTTACAATGAAATGTACACAAACCACGTTGTAGTGTATAGACTACATTACATAGACAAAGTCTATAACTGCAGCCTGAATGCACAGGTGAGTTAAAATAAATGTACCCTATATTTTTTAGGCCATTTTATAATACAATAACAAAAAACCTGAAAGGATTGCACATGATTGCAGCAAATATGTTGCAATCTCTCCCAATCCATGGACAGATATATTTGGCAATTTGTCTAGATCAGTGAGATTCCTACACATTCTTGGCACGGGTGGGCAAAGTAGCATGTACTGTATCAGCAGCACACCATTTGCCAGACAGCTCTAGGAAATAAAGCTTTAAAAATAAAATGAGGGATAGAGCATGAAAGTATCCCTTCAGCTCCCAGGCCTTAAATGAAAAAATTGGTCAGAGAGGCGGATTTATAGCCATGTATTACAGAGAGGTTGTCTGCTCAACACAACCCTGCACATTTGTCTGGCAAAAGCTGCAGATTACCTTGAAATCTTTTCACCACATCTATTTCTTGTCCTTTATATCAGTTTACATCTCGTCGGACTGGATTTGTGTCATGCAGGCTGACTGACCAAAATGATCCGCATGTTATAAAGCTTCAACAATGGGGAAGTTTGTCTCCTCAGTATTTCAATTCTGGGTAAACATACCAGTAGTCAATCCTTTATTATTACAACAGACTCTCTCAGTGGCAGGGACATGGCAGTGTCAGAATCAGATTATTAAATTGCACTTTTCCCTCATCTGAACTTGGCTACAACTCTTGTTAACAGAAAAATATACAGTTTCCCTAATAGTGTCCAGCCCAGTAGCATACAAACACACTCTAGAGAAGCAGCCTCATACCTGTCACATATTATTTGGTCAGCACTAAGGCAGTGTAGAAATGCTTGTTTTGGACCGGTGTAATACACAGATGGTTTCCCTGCTGCAGCTCTGCTGCATCCCGCTGACACACGTGTGTGTGTGTGTGTGTGTGTGTGTGTGTGTGTGTGTGTGTGTGTGTGTCTGTGTGTGTGTGTGTGTGTGTCTTTATGAGAGGATCTGCATACCTCTATTTGAGTACTTGTGGTTTCTGTATACCATTATTGTATGTGGATAATACTGGCTATACATTACATTAGGGCTTTCAAAGATAAACATGTATCTATTTTCTTTTTCTCTTTTAATTAAGGTGTTAATGAAGTTCTTTTTTCAATTTTCTTTTTGTGTCAAGTGTGTCAAATCTCACATTTATGCCTGCCTAGCCAAACTTAACCACATTGTGTTGCATTGAGTATTGAAAATGGGAAAACAAGTAGATAGTATTAACATTCCAGACATGAGTTTGTTTGGAGTCATGTTAATCATCTAGGTAGCCCAGTGTTTGAGCAAGCCACATTTTGTGAGTGGCTCGTTCATTTCTAGCAGAGCACAGAAAAATACACTTAACTAACACAGTAACAATGCTCGGGTGATGAGGTTGTGGTGCAGTGCATGCCTGGCTGGCACACTCATAGTCTGAAATGAAAAAAGACCCACCAGATTGGAGATCCATCAAAACAAACAAAATACCATAAACTACTTTACCTACAGAGACCCCAGCCCCAACAAAGATGAGCAGGTGCATTTAGACCATGAAAACATTTGACAAAAAAACTGAAATCAACACTTGTGGTAACGTTTTCTCATAAGTAGTGTGTGTGTGTAAACATGTAAGGCTAACGAGTTGATAGTAGAAAAGTATTAATTTAAGATGTCTGGGTATGCTTTTTGACCTCTGCTTTTGGGATAGCTGCTGTGATAGATGTGTTGCCAGCATCTTGTAATCAGACAGCATAGATTGATGGGGTGCTGTGACAGCTGTGCAACTTGTTCATGAGTTTGCAGATGGACCTTGACGTCACATCAAGTAATTAGTAAACATCATAGGGAGGAGAGGATATATGTTTTATCACTGAAGTTCAGCATACATTTTCTTGTTTTGATCCAACATGCTGCCAGAAGATTGTGGGAGAAGTGTACCGGAATCAACATCTCAAATGAACATACAGTAATACGTTTTCTGTTTACAATAACAAACAAATTATGTCTCATCAAACTAGTGATTCTGTCTTTTTTTCATGGTGCATTAATGTGCCAAGCACCTCAGGTTCTCAAAATCCTAACCAGACCTATCCATCTTTACCTAGCTGTAAGAAAGCAAAACACTTCTGTATAACAATATATTGTTACAATATACAACAACCAATCAATGTTTATATTTTGTGACAGAAAGAAAAGAAAAGGAAGACACATAGGTGCATGGATAAGCATAGGTAAAGCAGCGGAAGTAGGCAAAGAGAAAGAAGGAAAAACTGGAAAAGTCTGTTAACAGGTAAAAGCAAGTTTGAAGAGGTGAGTTTTGAGGGCCTGTTTGAAGAATGGTAGGGTGCTTGACTTTTTAATGTGGTCAGGGAGGGCGTTTTAGAGGGGGGGTGTAGCAGCTGAGAAGGAAGGTCCGGAGCTTAGTTCTGATGGTATTGAGGGTGTTGGCTCTGGTGGATTTAAGGAGGCGGGTGGGAGTGTTGTTGGTTTTGTGGGTATTATACAGTAGGACTACAGCTGAATACGTAGCTTTTTAAGTCAATATAAAAACTACTTGTTTCTTTCACCTTTAATGCTCTAGTGAGGAGTTTTATTCAGATTTGACATCCTTCAAATTAAATGTCATGTTTGTGGGTTTTCACTAAAATAAGTGATATTGTTCACAAACTCTGTACAGGTGATAAAAGGCTTACATAGATATGTGACATATTCTCTTTCTCACATAAGTAAACACCCACCGGTAATTATATTATTGAATGCTTCTGACTGGTTAGTAATTGAGGGCAACACAATAAATAGCTGTTTCTTTGGGGCTAAGAACCCTTTGGCTGCTCCCGAATGTTAAATTCTCCCTGATCATCAGACACTGCACAAACTCTGAGCTACTTAGAAATTCTTTTTGATGTGTGTGTGTGTGTGTGTGTCTGTGTCTGTGTGTCTGTGCCTGTGTGTGTGTCAGAATCGACCCTTAAGAGCTTTCTTTTCTGAGACGCCGCTGAATTGCAGACTAAAATGCCATTCGTCATTAAAAAGAATCTGGTTGAAAAGCGAGTATTTGGCAGCCAACCAGATGAAATCTCATTCTTTAAACAAGCCGCAGTGAAATAAATCTTTCAGACTGCCAGTGCAATACACAGTGACTAAGCTTTAGCGTTAGGACAATACATTTTCCGAAGCAGTTTGGCCACACATAAGCAAACCGAGCCTGAAGTCTATTTATTTGTGTTTGAAGGCTGACATTCTCCTGAGGGCTTCAGCATCAATGCTTACTCTCAAAACACCCACTTCTCAATCAAGCCGCTTGCTCTCAATTTACATAATTATTCTGCATTTGATCATATGCACCTATCTTGTCTTTCCTGTGTAATTAATTCAGCTCTCTCTAAAGCAACAGCACTATCAAGATCAGAAGCAATGATGAGCGTTTGGTTTGTTTAATAATGTTGCAACCAGTGTTCCAGTTGATCTCCTGCTACAGTAAGCAGAGACAACAAACAGCATGGAGGAAATACTCAGATTGCCTTCAGTTAATAGATAAATATAGAACAAGGGATATACAGAGACTTTAAAAGAACTAGTGATACGGTTTTAACATTGATGCCATTCATGATTAAGTCAGTGGGCACATCCAACAAGTGCTCACTGGTTTTCACACCCACTCACGTGTGTTTCATATATTTTATCCTCTGGCCTGAGGGGTGTGGTGCCGCCACCGATTTGCTGATGAGTCCAAAGGAATGTTTCAAAGGAGCAATGTGTGTTTTCTGGATTGACATGATTCATTATTCAAACAGTCAATTGAGCCCTTCAGCATCGTTGCTGGGAATTTAATGAGAGATATTACACTAGATATCTGAGAAGCGGATGAATCATTTATTGTCAGCTATTTGTGCAATTGGCAATAAGTGTCATTTGTCTATGTAATAGCACCAAGTTTGATACTGTATGATTGGGTCATTCCAGTCAGTCTCTGACATGTAGGACATGCAGAACCATTTGTAGATATGCAATAACACGTTTCTGCCAATGGGTCAAAACCTGTTAGGAATTTGCTGTGAACAGCATCAAATGATTACCAAATGATTGTTATTAGAGGAAGGATTATTTCTTTCTGCTGAGTGTACGTTTTAACTAATGAGTCAACACAAATATTACAATTTAAAATTCAAAATTCAAAATTTGTAAAATCATAATACAGACACAACATCCATATTTGAGTTCATACTTGACCTTAAAAAACAGCAGCAAGACAAGTTCCAATTTATTTTTCCAATGCTTTTGACCAAATTTCTTGAGTTTCCTCCACATGTTGCTGTAACATGTGGTTATCAAGTTTAGTCAACATCCTTTTATGTCATTAGTTAAAATATGTTGCACCATTTATGTCATAATCCGGGCCAGGCATTAATTGACATTACTGGCAGTGTTGTACGGTAGCAAATCTTTCAAAAATGTTGACTCGATTATCAAACTCAAAGTCAATTATTTTACCCGGTGGGGAAAATATATCAGCTGCTACAGGGCCTTTACTTCATCCCTGCTCTAACTCTTTTCAATCTAATATAAAAGCACCATCATATATTTCAGGAATGTGTTCACACAGTCATAAATCCACTATCATATTTCCCAGAGAAATGCCTTCCCTTGGGTTGTGACATTGTATTGTATTTACTTACATTACGTTTGATTCATGTATTTGTACTGTTGTGTTTTCGGGACCTCCAAAGCGCGCTAAGTGAGGGTCTGGCTACTCCACATAGCATTCGGGGACGGGGGGAAAACCTGCTCTGGTTTAATGACATTTCTTTAAACTGATCAGAATAGTCTTGGGCGGTGCTAAACTCCGCACAGAGACGCAGCAAAATAGTCTTGCGAGAGAAAACTCCGATTGGACAGATATTCTAGGTAGCTGTCTCAGTTTACCATGCAGAGATCTGAGGAGCAGCCGAAAATAGTCCTCATTAATCCACCAAATTTAAAATTCCAACACAAAGAAGGAGGAAGGACACAGAACAAGCATCCTGCGGAATTACCTGCAGCACCGGAGCAATCCCGGAAGTGGAACGCGAAGGATATAGACCCAGGTGTGTGCTGACACGATGTCTAGCGAAACACCCAGACATCTGTATTGATTGTCCTTGAAGCAGAGCCACTGATTAGAAGTGTACTACACTGGTGCATCTCAAGAGGCAGCTGCACAGTATGAAGCTATATGCATAATGATAACAGATAGATAAACAACAGTAACTACGGTGAAGGGCTCACAGTCAACCCACTGGGAAAGGGATAGAAATGGAGATTTTAATGAGAGAAAACAGGAAACAGTCTATTAACACCACTGTGAGTTAATAACAGAAACCTGCTTTACGTTTGTGTTTTACAGACCCTGAGGATTACCAGCCGCCTATATGGAAGTCCTACCGTAAGTCATTCTTCTATTTTGTAAGCTGGTTTGCAAAGTTTTTGACTGACTTGGCCTGACTTTGGCTTTTAGTGTTTTTATTGATTCCACATTTATTTGTGATCTATAAATAACCATGAGACATTTCTCTATACTTGGAAAAATTCTCTTTTGTTTTACATAGTACAAATATACGCTGCAGGTTCCAAAAGGCTACACACACACACACACATGCACAAAAGGCACACACACTGAAACACACTCGCCCACACAACCCATTAACATACACACAAATGCAAAGCAGCAAATTCGTGATCTCTGAGTAAAATAGGTTACCAGCACTTGGGGAAAATACAATTTTCTACCTGTAAAGAGGCTCAGCTGAAATAGGGTCCTCAGAACACCCACTTCATTATAAAAGCTTTTTGCCATGTGGGAGGAAATGGGTTGACTCCTCAGAATACAGTGGCTAAAATAAATGTACGCACCCATGTTAAAGTTGATTAAAAAGAGGAATAAAAAAACATCTTTTGGAAATTGATCTTAATGCCTTAATTAAAAAAGCAAATTGGAAAATACAACCTTTTAAGGACATCAATTTCCTTTGTGAATGAACAATAATAGGCATTGTGTTATTTCAGTTAGTTAGGTTTGATTTGCATTGAGAGATGATCTTATGAAAAGTTCCCCATTCCTATCTCTAGGTATGGTGAAGGGTATGTGATAATGTGGAGTTAGTTTAATTTCAAAAGCCAAGGGAACTTTTTCAGGATGCACAGTATCTTGGATCCATAAAATAACTGGCTTTTCTGTATTTTAAGGAAGAACATTTTTTTATTTACAATACATTATTCATTCACAAAGAAAATTGGTGTCCTTAAAAGGTTGGATTTTCCAAAATATTTTGAATTAAGGCATTAAAATCATTTTCCAAAAGATCTTTTTTTTATTCCTCTTTTTAATCAACTTTAACATGGGTGTGTAAACTTATTCCAGCCACTGTATATGTGGTGCATTTGTAAAAGCAGAGCACAACTCATTTTTAGCTATAAACTGTGTCTGTCTTTAAAGTGTTTACAGTTTGACCAATACAATTTAAAGCTTTTATATACGTTTCTTTCCTGTAATTAAATGTCTCTTCCATATAATTTTCCCCTTAATGCTGCATTTTTGAAGTCTCCCATATTCTCCTGACTCCTCTGGTATTCTACTGAGGTATTTTTAGAGCTCACTGTGTCACAGGAATGGATGGTGTCTAGATCTTGCTGGTTGGCTTAAGTCACCCTGACAAAACATGAAGATTCACAGTCAGGAACCTTCCCCTGCCTGGAGAATCGGCCGCGATGAATACTTAGCTCAACCTCACACAGTGAGGTGACACTGTTGTAGTCCTCATCCACATCTCACACGGTTATACACTGCCAAACTTAGGAACAAGTGCATTGAAAAAGAAAACCCTAAAGATAGCTTTGTCAGGTAAAAGAAAATCTCAAACTCTAGACAGGTTTACAAATTGGATATGAAGAAATTAACCACAATCAGTTACTGATTCTTCTGTTGTCGTAACAAAATATTAGTTTTAATTGTACTTTTTTTGTGAGGCTGCTGCGGTGAGGTGTTTGCGGTGATTGCTCTGACTTGCACAAATCCTCAATTCAATTTTCACACTGCTTCACTGATTTGTGTTCTGTGAATAGTACATCTAAAACAGATAGTCTTGGATTTGCAACATGTGTGTATTTAGGAGTGCAAGTACTTGGGTTTTGCTGCATTGTGCACTTGTAAGTGTACATTTGGAAAGCGCACAACAGGTCTTTATTCAAACAAATGCATTGCAGATAAATGGTGTGTAAACCACTTACTGCTGCTTAGCCTCACATATATAAGCTAATGGCTCCTGTTGTTCCTTGTTACCCTTGCACTGCGTCAGATCTGCAGTCAGAGCCTAAACGGCTGTTTAGTGGCGATCTTGCTTAATGTCCAGGAGGGTCCAGTGCCTGGAAGTCGCACTGCATCATTTAGTTTCCTGCATCTTTATGTGTGCATTGAGGTTGTTATTTTGGTAACAAATCTATCGGATGTAATTACAATTGACACGGACATGAGCGCATAATTTAAAGGGGCAGAGGGCCTTAATTAACATCCATGTGTTTTTCTAACAGTGTACCAGCTACAGCAGGAAGCCCCAAGACCAAAGAGGATCACATGTCCTCAGGAGGTCAGTACATCTGTAAATCTGTATACAACGGGCTACTGTATAGGGCTGAAATTATTTTTTTTCATTGTTATTGACCATGTAGTTTGTAAAATATGCAAATTCTCAGAAAACAACAGTCTATTGACAACATAGAAAGCCTGTAATACCTCACACATGAGTTTGTATTTTACTATCAATGACTCATTGATGAAGTGAGTAATTGTTTTTTCATTACAACTGTGTATTAAAATGAAATGTACGAACCACAGATATGAAAAGTAAATAATTAAAATAAAAGTTATATTTATATTTCATACTTCATACAAAAAGATGTGATACAATATGCTTAACAAAAGATGAAAAATACACATTAATAGACGGATGCAAAAAATATAAACATTAATAACATAGCAACATTTACATAACATTTTTCTTTCTTTTTTTGGTCATTTGACAACAAACTACTAATGTTCAAACTAAACTACTGCTGGCCCAATTTTTTTTCTTTTCAAAGCCAAGAGTTTTTTCCGCTTGCCTATGCGTTTTGGAAACTCAGTTTATACTCTCAGGTTTTAGCGTGGAAAACGTTGACTGAGAAATGATTGAGTCTGGCAGCTGGAACCCAGACCAGTCAGTAACCTATGGGGAGTGGCTCGCTGCTTCTTGAAACTCCCACTCCTCATGAATACAGTAACTGTTTAATCTCAATGCTGTATTAGAGTTAGAAAATCAAGTGTGATCCTTCAACTGCATTGTTTATTCTTTGCCTTAAATGTAGTTAGGAATGTATTTTGGGAAATAGTTTAGGAATAATTTGACATTTTCTGAACATGTTTAGAAGCATTAATCTAAAGGATTTAAAAGTCTGTCTTGAAAGAGGGAATTTTTTACTAATAAGACTGCAACTTTGGATGATATCCACTTAATTTGTCTAATGCAGACAGCTGAAGCTTTATAATAGCTTCAGAAGATCTTTGGACCACACGTTTGCACAGTGTGGATATTATGTTTCCCATCACTTACATTGAAAGCACATTAGGAAAGGATCAAGGGGGAAGGACTACAGCAAAAAAAAAAAACTGTTTCAATGTTCATATGGGCACTTGACAATCATTTTGAGAGTAAGGAGTCTAGAAGCATAGGCAGCACTTTAAATGGACAGAATAGACACTGTGAATAAAGCTGCCCTCACTCAGAGAACCAAGCTTCACACACTGCACAGCCTACCAGAAATGATGCATGTCTCATCCTATTTTGACTCTTGCCATACTTTGATGAGCAAAGTGAAAGTTTTGTGCTTGGTCTGTGAGATTAGTGGCTACCCGTTGATTTAAAGCACAAAATGATGTTAAACACATTACCAAATCCATTATGTATCAGAACTCTGAGTTTTCAAAGCGATTCTTCACTATCACTTGTAAAGTTGTATGAAAAAGGGAGCCTGGATAACAAAAATGTTAGATGACATGTAAAAAATAAAAATGTTTTTGTCATAGCCTTTGATTTTTAGTGCAGACACACTACACACACCCTGGCGTAACACAGTAACACACTTAGTATTAATTCTTTGCAGCTGGCCGTCTATCACCAGCTGTTTTGTTCCACTGCCTCTAATTCATCTCCACACTCTGTGATTTAGCTTTATGGTTTGGTAGCTGCGAATAGACGCGAGGGCACAGATGGAGATAATCTGTCCTGGGGTGTGGAGTCCTTTATCTTCCACACAGGCTGTAAGAACAATTCGCAAAGCCGTTTAATTGAGCTTTCATATCGTACTGCTTCAGCCAATATGTCTTCTTCTGCTTCATAGATGGAGAGCAGACCCAAATACTACGGCAGAGAGTGAGTGTGACTTGATTACTCCCACCATTTTAATGCTATTTGTTTTCAAATATGACTATGCAGAGGATGGTTTTATTTAGCCTTACTGCCTTGCATCCAATGTGGGGTTTAAGTGGGTAGATGTGTATTTAGTGTGTATGTGTGTAGTTTTGCTTTGGTTACATCCATACAGCCAACATGTAAATATCTGTGTATTGGATAAAATTACATTGGAGGAAGAGTAATGGGTACTGCATTTTATTTTTTTTCATTTTCTTTTTACAGATTTCACGGCATGATCTCGCGAGAATATGCAGATGAGCTGCTGGTGGCAGCAGAGGGGGCTTACCTCATCAGGGAGAGCCAGAGACAGCCAGGGACACACACCTTGGCCTTAAGGTACCAACACCATCACTATGCAGCTCAGAACCCCCCGAAAGGTCGACTCTATCAGCAGCCCAGTTCTCGTTCAGTCTTCACCTTGTTCACTTTTATCCATCCGCTCAACTTCACGCTCGTTACTCTCTCTGTCTCAATGTGTGTGAATCCAGGTTTGGGAGCCAGACACTCAACTACAGATTGTTCTATGACGGGAAGCACTTTGTCGGTGAGAAGAGGTTTGAGTCTGTCCATGACCTAGTGACGGACGCCCTTATCACTCTCTACATTGAGACAAAGGCGGCAGAGTACATTGCCAAAATGACCACTAACCCCATCTACGAGCATCTTGGTTACACCTCGTTGCTCAAGGATAAGATGGTGCACAGGCTGAGCCGTGGACGAACAGAACCACGCAGGGTCACCTTCCAGGGAGATGATAGGGTGAGTTTTATAACTGATCTTTTTCGTTTACTGTACTTTTGTGTGCACTGTGGGTGGTGTTAAGAAAAAAGACTGTTATAAATTTCAAGCATCTTCCTTGTTGAAGTGTCCATGAGCAAATGAGTAGATCAGTAGTAAGTTGGTTAGGTTAGCTTAGCATACTGGCAATGGGGAAACAGCTAGCCTGTTTCTGTCCAAAGCAAACAAAATACACAAACCAGTCCCTAGGGATTACTAATTTTATATAATATTTTATTTGTTTAATCTGTAAAACACCAAAGGTGTAAAATCTACATATCGGGTTTACGGCGGGTTTGTTCTTGGCTCTGGGACTAACTTCCTTGAGTTTCTTTGTGTTCATTGTGAGGTTGCCAGGTGAGCTCCATGAGAGTTGAATACATTTTCTTATCTCACTTTTGGCATGAAACTGAGAATGTGTATTTCCCAAAAAATGTTGTACATTTTTAAATGTATTTTCTGAGTTGACTGGGCTGTTGACTGGATAAAGAAAGCACACTGAAGATGCAACCTTGGCATCTGGTAAAACTGTGATGCGCCTTTTATACTATATAACATTTTAATTACCAATGAACTAAACTAAAATAATCACTAGATTTATAGATGTAATAGTTATCTGCAGCTCTATATCTCTTTCATCCTTAGTAAAAGAACTCTGATAAAAGAGAGCTTACTCATTATTTTATTCCAGCACAAAGTATAGCTATTCCAAAGTACTCTATTTCAGTTTGTTATCAAAGGACTTCAATTACCTACAATCCAAATAGTCGAACTAAGAATTATTTCACAATGTTTTTATTTTTCTAACGCAGTACATGTAAATTATCAGGTACATTTCTCTCGGTCCTGTGTCAGACACTGTATAGCACCATGATTTTAATCTACTCCCATGCTGCTGAACATTAAAGTACCTTTACAGTAGGACGAGAGTGCTACTACTGAGAGGACACTTTGTCCTGTGAGTGAGACGTACATTATCCCTGGAGCCCCTGGGTGTGTTCACTGCTGCAATGCTTGGTTGCGTCCTCTGAAAGGTAATGATGACCAAAGGGACTGGGACGGTGCTCTGCTTGCCAAGCATATCAGACACACTGATCTTGGGTGAGACAAATTGCACATTGTATTCATTGGCACTCGAGAGCTGTTGTCGGATTAAAGTCTGTGAATGATTTATCATTCAGGAACAAGGAATGTCTGTTTTCTTACTGGAGAAGAATCCTAACTGTTCTTCCACTAGGTGGCAATCTAAACTCATTTCCTCCTCTGTTAGGCCTGATGATGGAAATAAGATTCACACCCAGCTCTTTTAATTAACAGATACTCATATTTTCTTCTTCTGAGATTTGACAAGCTGTATCCTCAATGTGTCTCTCAGATTGAAAACCAGATTTGTATTGCTTTGGGGATTCTTTTAAAATATCAGCCTACACTTTGTCAGTCAGTGATAGACACATGACAGCCCTGTCAGCAGGAGCATCAGTTGCAGTTTTATTATCATCCGCCTTCAGTTCGGTCTCTGTAACGTGACACAAGCCATTAATGAAGCATTTTAGACCTAATTGCCAGGCAGCAGTGCATTGATTCATAGTGAACTTCAAACTGTACATGCCACTACCAACCTCTAGGAAGCCCTGTAGTGCAGAGGACTGTCCTCACAAGTGCTCTGAAACACACAGACTAACTTCTGTTTGCTTAACACACGGTGCTGTACTGTACAGTGTCCGGCACTGGAGCTCTGTGTTAGACTTGCAGCTTATGATGTTTGACATTTTGTAGACTGCAGCCTCAAGTTTACCTCCACTTGCAGAAAATCTGGAGCACGTCTCTCTCTAAATGTCACATTGTCAGTTATCTCGGCACTTCTGTAAAACTAATTTCATGTTCCTCCTGCCGAGTTTTCTACACAAGGATCTGAGTCAGTGACAGCTATGATGATGGCAGGTTCCGTCAGACATTTGTAAACCACCTGCCAGTCAAGGTAGAAATAAAACCTTTCTGTCTGCTTGAATATTGCGTTTCCAAGGAGCAGAGACCCTGACAACTCGAATCTGTGGTTGCCGTTTGAACTTCATGTTTACCAATGACACAACGACGCCCTAAGGGATTAAAGCCACAGTAGCCTTACTGTACAGTCAACGTTGATGTATATTTACTCGGTGTCAGGTTGATACCACCATATTGCTGTGACTGCAAATTCTTGTGTAATTAAAATACTCCCAGAAGGTGTGTGTGGGGGGGAGTGCTTGACTCGACCTGTTGATCAACCTCCTGCATTTGCTTCTCTTTGCATGTGCCGGAATTTTCTCAGTGGCCAGAATCTCTGCCACATTGCTCCAGATACTCACCACACTGGTTTGATCTCAGTGGGGCTCTCTCGACAGGCTGGTCTGCTTGCATGCCCTGAAAAGATTTCCAAAGAAATTGTCTTGTTGTTTAAGATAATTACCTGTTCACTCCCAAGAGTTTCAGGCTATAAAAATGCCCCAAACAGCCATTTACGTGTGTTCCGTTGTAAAATGTAAAAGTGCTTCTTACACTGTATTATAATCGTACTTTTCCAGACTTTTAGAAGTGGTTATTTCTTTTCCGCTGCACACACAGCAAAATAGATCATTTTCAGTGTTTCCAATGACGACAAAGTCAAGACAGTTTATTTATAGAGCACATTTAAAACCAACCTAGGCTGAACAAGGTGTTGTACAAACTTATATAATGTTATAAAAATTAGGAAGACAATAACAATATAGACACAATGAACATCATACAAACAACACACTTCTATACAAATGTCCCTAAACTAAATCATACGTAAAAGAATAAAAATCTGTTTCAAGATGAGACTTAGAGGAGGACCTAATATGAATGGGAAGTTTGTTCCAGAGTCTCGGGGCCACATCGGAAAAAGGCACCATCACCCTTTGTTTTCATCCGAGACTTTGGAATAGCTGAAAGGAACTGATTAGACAATCTTAGGTTTCTGGAGGAGTGAAAAGTGGAAATTTCTTCAATTTTTTGAACAATGGCAGATATCTTTAACTCCACTTGCACAGTGTGTCTATTTTTCTTTTTTCAGAGATGTAGTTGGGGGCTGTTTTGTTTGGGATGTGGGTAGTTGTATCCTGTTGTCTTACTGTGTCAGGGCCTACTGTTCCCTTTCCCATGATTCCAAGTACACAGTCACAACAGAGTCCGCTCAGCTGTGCTCTCACAAAAGCCTTGCAGGAATAAAAGAACCAAGCCACTGAAAAGAAAGCAGAGCTTGTTGTGTGACCACCTTTTGTGTCCTTTCTTCCGAGCTCTTCTTTAAGAGACAAGAAGCCATCTGCCTGCAGACAAAGAGCCCTCGTCGTCCCTCCCTCCCTTCATCCTCGTAAGGCTGAAATATCTCCGAATGATCTATTCCTCATCTGTCCCCTCAGACTTGAGCTGTAGAGATGAATTGTATGGTATGGTATGTGTAGGTCTTTTAAAAGGAATGTTAGCCACAATGACAAATATCTTCACCTGTTCTGTCACTCTTATAGCTATCAGCCAGTAAATTGTTGCCCCCAGACAAAAGAAATAGCTGCTACACAAAAGGCCCACAGCTATTTTTTGCTTTGCCACTGTTTGTAAGTTGCCAATCCTTTCATTTTATCTCCGCTTTGCAGTTGCCCTTCGGGTCTTTTTGCTCCCCTCTTCACTACGCTGCTTTGGCTTCAGCTCTTTATGATCACACATCCAATGCTTACTGGCTGTACGACCTCTCCTCCCTGTAGAAAGAAATCAGTTCAAACTCATTGTTTTCTTGGTGTCTTTTAAGGTTCCAGGCTTTGCTGTTTTGTAAAATAGCTCGTTGGCATAAAATCTTTTAGATGCTTGTGATTTAACATGTAGTTTGCACTGCTGTCAGTATTGTGTACCAAGGTTCAGGGCTTCTTGATTAATTAGAAAAGCCAAGAACGCCTTCTGGTGCTGTTAACTGGTTGTTTACAAGCAGAGCCAAGCAGAGGGACAAATTCAGCATGAACATAGCAACAGCCCCCCAATGCCAAAATACGATATGGCTGCAGACCTGCAAATGAGCCTGCTGTGAGATTTTACTTGGATTTGGGCACTGCAGGATTATTCCCTGTGTAAGGATTATGGCAGTAATCCCTTGCAATCCCAATTGATGGTCTGGCTCTGCTGGTCCTCTGAGACAAATTATTGTGATTGGCGTGAGCAGTCTGCAGTCAGAGTGTCTGGAAGATCTAGTCTGTACGACAATGTGGGGAATTCCACCAGCTGACTGACATAGCTGGAGGTCAAGATCTGTTTGAATTATGAGGAAACAGCCTTGGTCAGGCCAGAGAATCTTTGGTCGGTCTTTGAGCAGTCGACTGACCCGTTTAGAGACCCAGTGCTGAATGAGAGCTGCTGGCAGTTGAGTATTATCTCCAGTTAAGTGAAGTGGAGTGTGTCCGGAAGGCAGCGTGCTAATGGGAGTGTGCTCTGTGCTATAAAGAGGGCGTCTGCACTATTGATCCTGCTTTACAGAGCTGTTGAGCTGTGTGAAGTGGTCCTGACAGCACCCGACCGCCCTCACTCTCTATCTCCTGTCCCCTCCCTATCAGGGACCCTGTTCTCTCTCTCTTTCCTTTCTGGGCGTGTGAAAGAGGACCATTGTGTGAGGCACACTCCTGCCTTCAGGCCGCCCACTACCAATCCTGTTGCCTCTGCTCTTCTTGCTCGCTGCTGGATTCAGATGAGATGCAGAATCAACCCTGTGCTGGCTGTCATCCGTCACCTTCCTGGGTCAAAGAGGAGTGGAGTGTAGCTGCCGCCTCTGCGCTGGGCTGTTGTCGGCAACGACTGCTGCACAGCACCCACGTCTCGCCTCCACATCTTTCCCCAGATGAGATGGAGAGTCTGTGGGAACCCGGCCAGGCGAGCATGGAGTCTGAAGAAAACAGAGGAGGGGAGTTGATTACCCACAAGGGTAAAAGACAAGAGAGGAAGCGTCAGGAGCTGCTTGCTTTGGCTCTGGGAGTCAAACTGGGGAGCAAGGGAACACTTCTGTGGAAGCCTTTTAAACTCTTGGCCTCTTGTCCACAGATCTCCTCACCTTTGGTGCGACGGAGTGCCTTGAAAGATACACAGGAGAAGCAGTGCTCCTATGAGAAGATACACAACTTCAAGGTGAGCAGGTTTTTGTTAAGAAAAGTTTGATGTCTGTTGGGCATTATCTAGGGGAAAGTGTGTATATATATATATATATATATATATATATATATATACACACTGTATGTGTGTGTATATAGTCCCCTAAATAAGGAATACATTGTCTGCTTTTTTCCATTCGCTCTTACGTTTTTTTTGCAGTAACTAAGTAATCCCTAGCAGAGATGCATTTGCAGATGTGTTTTGCCTGTCTCAGTGTGATTGTTTGTCCCACCATAGACCATAGTTAGTGTGTGATGCTGTTTTGATGGGAACACATGCAGCTGACACCTATGTGCACTGAGGGGAACTAATGGATACACTGTACCACAAGCCATTAGCAGAGCACATTGATTACCATTGATTTTAAAGCTCATAGATCCCATTTTGTTTTAGGCTGCTGATGTTGTAAAACAGTCGTAGAGAAGAAAAGTATTGTAGAGCCCTCTCCTTTCAGCTAGAGAGTGTAAGTGCACAGTACATTGTGCAGAATAGAGTTAAGGTTCTTTAAATATACAAAGGAGAATTTAGGGATACTTTGCCTCTGGGCACGACAGCATTCTTGCAATTGTATCTTGGGTTTCAGTTAACAGGCAGGGTATGATGACACCCAGCTTTATCATATGCTCCCCTTTGAAAAAGAACAAAAAGCATCCATTCACCACCTGCCGTCTTCACTCATCATTCTACTACTATCTATTTGTGTCTGCACGTCCACGCAGGTGTGGCTCCATTTGCCACCTTATCTGTGTTTTTAGGGTGCACAGTGGGTGTACATCTGTTATTTTGACTTGCAGGCTTGCCTCTGTGCGTGCCTGCATGTATCCGATTGCCCGGGAGCAGATGCCAGACACATAGCAAATCCTTTAATCTGCCTTGTATATACAAATGCTCTAATTTGGCAAGGGCTCCCGTCCACTGTAGCTTGGGATCACAAAGTACTCTCTCACCAGTACGTTAAATGGGAGTTTCTATAGTTTTATAGTATGGACTGGACATAGCAATGACTTGCAATGTGTGTGTGTTTGTGTGTGTGTGTGTGTGTAACCCTGCGTCTTTAACCCCAGGTACACACCTTTAGAGGGCCGCACTGGTGCGAGTATTGTGCCAACTTCATGTGGGGTCTCATCGCCCAAGGTGTCCGCTGCTCAGGTATACACTACAACATCAAGGTTGCATGTCACGTATTACACAAATAATGTCAATATTTTAGAAGAATTGGATCACACAAGTAATGTATGAGCTGTGGCTAACTCTGTCCTGTCACAGATGTTTCAGTTAGGTTTTTTCCCCTTTTAATTAGTGCTTTGATTATGCCAATTTTTTATGGTTATTTTCTTGTTGTCTGTGACTAACAAGTTAAGATCCTCCTGTCAGTGATTCATTAAAACGTATATTCTTCACACACAAGCACGTTTATATAATCACAGCTATAACTGCTAGCCCTCCTTTTGAACCCTCTTTCCCTCAGGAATGTTTAATCACAGTCACACCAACTGAAAGACAACTAGTTGTCTATACACAGTATGTTCTAGTTCCCATCATGACTGTGCACATAAATGCCACGTGATGCAGTACGCTGACAGCATTTATATCCACATGTAAGTTATTCTGTCAACAGAAATCACTACAAATACAATACTAAATGATGATAAAACAAAAGTCAAACACAGGCTAAACATACTGTGGTTGTTCACCAAATATAGCAGCAGATCTAAGTGATTGGTTGGGTATGAGAGTTCAGTGGAGTTTTCACGGCCTCCTTAGTCACAAGATTTGTTCCCTGCACAGACACAGTCATGAAACTGATGTGCACATAAGTGGACTCCGTGGCTTTCTCCCTAAATAGAGTGTTTGTTGTTGAGACATTAGCCAGGCTGATATGCCAGAGGCAAACACTGGTATCATCAGACACCTCATGTGCAATGTGAAATAGGAGAGATTTACTTGTCCTCTCTTATTCCATGCCTAGCGTCTATTTTCTTTCTTATCTTTTGCTACGCTCTCTCTACAAGCACTGACAGAGAGCGAGGGCCCCAATCAGTAGACCAGCGTTAACGTCGCTCAGGCAGTAAAAACGCCTTTAAGATTAACAATTTCAGTCAAACGCCCCTGTCTACAAATATGGCTCCTTTTAAAACCTTTTCATTCCATGCTGTGCCACCACAGAAGTAGGCGTACTTCTCACATACAGTCTGCTCTTGCCAGCTGTCCAGCCCGCTCCATGTGACTTAAACTACAACAAGAGCCCCTGCTGCCATGTTTGCTGTTATCTACCTTTGGCGCAGTGCATTCAGACAGCTTAGCTGCGGCTGTGCTGCCTGCCAGTGCATTTTATCACTGACTCTGGGAAACCTTTTCAAACTGCTGTCTTAAGCCCTTGTGATGGTTATCTTATCATCAGTATAAGACTAATCTCTTACTCTCTCCATCTCTGTTCATCTCCCTTTTGCTCTTCAAGATTGTGGACTGAATGTACACAAACAGTGCTCCAAACTGGTTCCGAGCGACTGCCAGCCGGACCTGCGCAGGATAAAGAAAGTGTTCAGCTGTGACCTCACCACACTTGTCAAAGCTCACAACACGACACGACCCATGGTGGTGGATATGTGTATTCGAGAAATCGAGCTGAGAGGTAGAATGCAGTTAATGGTCTTCACATTAAAACTCATCAAAAATTATAGAGAAAGAAAAGCAGATCATAAAGTTTGATTTGTAAATTACTTAAACATGCAGATATTCTGCAATTTATTTGCAATGATGATAAGTTTTGAATAGATGCCTATATTTCCTCCACCTCATTTTTTATGCCTATGGCGCTGAATGGGAAGCAGGGAATGTGATCCCCCAAAAAACTGAGACAAGCTTTCCAATTTTTGGTTGCAGGTATGAAATCGGAGGGTCTCTACCGAGTGTCTGGCTTCTCAGAGCACATAGAGGACGTGAGGCTTGCCTTTGACCGAGGTTTGTTGACATCAGATTTATTTGCCGCAGGATTCCGGTCTCTGAGGTTTTAGTTCACGAGTTCATACTTTTAAATGAGAAGCTTGTTTCAGCTGCAGCAGAGCACAAAATAGCACTGTCTGTTATTTTGTGACGTAGACAGGAACATTCAGCCTTTATTGCTAATTATATCCCAAAAAAATGATATGGTTTTCATTAACAGATGGTGAAAAGGCTGACATCAGTGCCAGTGCCTATGCAGACATCAACATCATTGCTGGTGCTTTGAAGCTCTACTTAAGAGACCTTCCCATTCCAGTCATTACGTTTGACTTGTACTCCAAATTTATTCAAGCTGCAAGTAAGGGCTCCTTTTACTCTGGGCTATTCCATGCCATTACTATGTTACTGGTACCCCGCAGTGCTCTGATACTAATCGTGTTACTAATTTAATGTAGAAATACCAAATGCTGATGCCAGACTGGAGGCCATCCACGAGAGTGTGCTGCAGCTCCCCCCAGCCCACTACGAAACCCTCCGTTACCTGATGGCTCACCTCAAGAGGTCAGTTCAGACACACAAGTCATCAATACAAGGACCTGCAATATTTTTAGTTGTTGTATGTAATGAACTAAATTAAAATCCTTTGTAAAGACCAACACCATCAATAAATTCTTCCAACTAACAAGTATTGCGTGTATGGCCGAATTCTTGTACATCTTCTCCCCGAAGCATAATCCTGTGCCATAGACCTCCATTGACATTTTCCAAAAGTGAGGCTATATTCCTTTATTACAATGAACATGGGCACTGTACTTGTTTTTTAGTTGATCCCACATACATGTACTCCCACATACTACTGCCAGAAATACTCACTAGAGCTCCACCTGTTTATTGGTCCTTAAAATATAAATGTTTTATTATGAAAATAATCCCCTGAAATTTCCTTTTTAAGTAAAATTTGCTAAAAGAACTACAGTGTCCAGCTGTTTTATGATATAATTAAGCTTATTCATCCATGGAAATAGATCAGAAGTCAAAAGTATTAAGAGATGGACTAACACATTATTGATTTTGGTCTTTTCATGGGATTTGTTAAAAATAAGGAAATGAATGAATGATGCCATATCCAAATATTTTAAAATATTTAGCTGTTTTTGTATTTTGCCTAATTCTACTCTCCAGACTAGATATCTTGTTTTGTTTTACAGGGTGACACAGTTCGAAAAGGACAATTTAATGAACTCTGAGAACCTGGGGATTGTCTATGGTCCAACGCTTATGCAGCCACCGGAGCAGAATGCCTTGACAACCCTGAATGACATGAGGCAGCAGAAACTAGTGATACAGCTTATGATAGAGCATGAAGATGTCTTGTTCTAAGGACTGAGGCACACAGGCCTGAAACTAAGGACGCTTATTTATTCTGTCAAAAAGGAAATTCAAGCCACCTTGATTCTAAAGACGTTTCAGTTTAGTTTGTGATCAAATTGAACTTGAAACGCTTCTTTCTCGCATGACTGTTTTAGTTGAAGTTGGTTTAGTGTTCACATTGTCTTGTTACTGTGCATTTTGGGGTTTATACCCAGCCAATACCATCATTTTTATATTAGGAAAGAATCCAGTATTTTTGAGTACCTACAGTGCTGTTCCCTCCTCTGTTTAATTTGAAGACTGTCACTACCTGGTGTAGACTCAGTCATGATGACAGCGCTGTGTGAAATCTGCCCCGGGCAGACCGTCAATCAGTGCCGTCGCTATGTAAACCAAGCCTCACAGCAGCAGCATAGCTAGTGTTCCCACCTTATATGTGTGCATATTGTTAATTTTACTGGGAACGCTAGTTGAAATGTAACTGTAGCTGAAATCAGATCATGCAATGGTAAATATTTTAACTGTGGGTACTAAAAATATGAGACAATTTGGCACTCATGAAGCACTTTTTGAAACAAGTGTATAGATTTATTTTGTAAAGATGTTTATTTTTGTCTTTTAATCTGCATCATGTTCTTTTGTCACAATAATATATACTGTTGAGAATGATATTTGTTGAATTGATGTCTAAATACAAAACTGATCTCAACGGAGGAAAAAAAAGAACCAGGGGAGAGACAGTTTGTGGATTTACCATGGTCAATGTACTCCGTGTTATGGTGAGGAACACATAGGTGGAACAAATACTGGTCATTTTAATTCACATGTCCTATTGCAAAATTCTTCTGCACACATGTTGGTTGCCAGTTTTGTAGTATTTCCGTTTACATGCTGTAGTTTTTGGATATTTTCAGGTGAACAAATATAATCTGGGCCAACTTCTTTCTTTTTTGAATGCCAGTAACATTGCTCAGTGCAGAAGCAGTTGCCATTCACTTCACGGTGCCATAGAAGTCAGTAGTCATACTACAGCTGAACCAAGCATGTTTCTTTAACACTTGGTTTGATGTGTAATGATTAAGTAAATCCTTTCTACGAATCAATTTTATCAAAATGTATTTTTGTGATGGTTGCAATTAAAAATGTAATTTATTCAAATGTTGAGTTATTAAAGAAAAGACAACTTCAGTTGAAAATAGTGTGACCTGTTGTACTTTCTGCCCACGTTTGTCTCCATTTAACATAATCCTACCGCAATGTGAGTGTGATAGCTGTAGAAGAGGTGTAGTGAGAAGAAAGGCCCAGCCCTATGCTAGTGATCAAAGCTTGTATCCTGAAGCACAGTAAATAACAAATGTGGTTAACAACCTTTTATAAATCTTGTTACAGCCATTGTAATATACTTGAGAGGTATTTTACGTGGAACCTTATCTAATATTCAATCTGTCCTGCCATATAACATTATCACTAGGCCAGTTTTACCTGCAGGTGTGGTCAGCAGGGTGGAATTTTACCAGATACCATTTGCACTTCCTTGGTGAAAAAAACAGTGGTGCTCTTTGTGAGAGAAGACATAGTTGCACCACAGTGTTCACACTGTGGCGCACTGCTGCTTTAATGGCACTCTCTCTCTCGCTCTAAAAATCTGTTTTTGGTTCTTGAGAATATCACTGATGCATGTCAACCTTCATCAGAACGTAATTTCAGCATTGCAAAACATCAAAAGTACCTCTTTCTTATGTAAATAATTGCAATAGGATTAGTACTAGTTAAAGTTGGTGACTAAAATACCAGTTGAAATGCACAACTGCAGCATGCCTACATGTCTGCTACAGTGTTACTTATTATGGTGTGATTTCCGTGCACCTCTATGTGATGGGGCAACTGTGATATGTCTTACCGTGGCTTTAATACTCATGGTGCTGATATGCTTTTTGTTGAGCCTTTGCTGTTGTGGGAGAAAGAGATTACATCCTCTTCTATCTTAACTGCATCATCAGAATTACTTTTTTAGTCAATTTAATTTGGGTCACTGGTCCACTTTCAAGATTCACTCAACCAAAATCTTACAAAACTTTAATTTGTATGGTTTGAGAAAAAGAATAGACTGAGACCAGCGCTGACAGCCATCACACATCTCACTGGATTCTTTGAAACAGATTGTGCTTCCTGTTAATGCTACCAGGCTGATTTACTTTATTTAGCCTTTATTTAGCTGGGACGTTCCAATTGAGATACACAATCTCTTTTTCCAGGGAGTCTTAGATACCATAGATATTTTACTATAATACTTACTTTTTAATATATTCATAGGACATTTTATTTGACACTTTTTTAGTAATCAATGATCCAAGTAAGAGTCACTTGTCAAATGCTGACTCACATATTTGACATATAATTAGTGTAATTTGACAAACAGAATTTGTTTTCCCCTACTATATATGGATTGTTCTCAAATAACTAACTCAGAGTTCAATGAGGCCATTTTGCACTTGGATACTGTTTTAAATAGCATTTCTGTTTATTCACTGCAAAATGTACATTATGGATGCCACTGAGGGGATTTGATGGTTGCTTAAGGCTCACTATAATACATGAACTGAAAAAAAAGTGAAAATAAATTCAATGATATTCCTTTAAGGCGTGTTTGGAATATTCATCTATATAAACCTAAGGCATAGTTTTCTGTGTTTCACTTCTGATGGCATGAAATTGTATACGTGGCTACTGTCATTTTAATCTTCCAAAAACAGTATGAAATCTAGAAACTGAAAATGCATTGTTGCTGAGCTGTAAGCATAATACTACACTAAAGTCTAGGACAAGAGTGCCCTCTAGTGATCAATAAAGACTACACAGAGAAGAATTATCATCTAGCATCACATTACCAAGGATGACAAAGACATTTATTTCATGTAATCTTTAGGAAAAATATAATACTGTAGCCTAAATTCATCTGAGGTGGTGACATTATCAGTGCAAAATGAAGATATAAATTCATCATGGATTTCATTTTCCATAAAATGTTCAACTAAAAATGAGACAATACTGTTCAACTGCAGTATAAAAACAAGCCCGCTAACTAATTCAACTAATTCCTCACTTTAGGTCTCTATTTTTGAGGGGATTCATGACCCAAACACTAGTTTTAAAAAGTAGATGAAATCAGAGCTCATCGTGTTGGTAGGTGAATTCCCTCGCAGATATAAAACCATCTTTATCTTCATCCTCATTTTTGAAGATGTCATCTACCATCACTTCATGGTGTGTGTCATTTGGCGAGTATCCATGTTTTTCAAATTCTTTCTTCAGGTACTCTTTCACCTGTAGTGCAGACAGAATCATGACATTCACCAATAGCAACAAAAACACTTTATGCCTAAATAAAAGCAGTTTAAAATAATGTCACACCTCCTCTCTGCAGAGCTTCCAGTCATCATTGAGATCCATCTCCCGGAAAGACTCGTGTGACCTGGGACCATTTCGGATCTCCATGAGCTCAATATCAAAAATGAGGGTACTGCTTGGTGGGATCTTGCCTGTAAACCAAAAAAGGTTATGCAATAGAACAGTGGTTCTCAAACTTTTTCGAATCAAGGACCCCTAAACTGACACAAATTGGACATCTGATAAGACTGTCCCAGGGTCCCCTACTTGATGCATTTTTTTGCTTTTAGATGTTTTATCACATAAAAGTGAATGAACCCCATGAGCAAATAGTCATACAATTTTTCATGGTTACTTATGGATGATATTATAGTGAAAATAAATGATTCCCCTTTTTGTTGGGGACCCCACTTTGATAACCACTGCAATATAAACACAGCGAAATAGAAGGATTAGAATCAAAAGACCCTCTCTAACATATTTTTGTGTATTACAAATAGTCTATGTTACCTTTTCCTTCCTTGCCATATGCCAGAGATGGAGGGACAGTCAGTTTCCTGCGCTCTCCTGTGCACATGCCTTGCAGACCCTTATCCCAACCCTTGAGCACCTCTCGAATCCCAAGAGTGAACCATACTGGATTTGTATCCCCATGTTTGCGGCTGCCAAGAATCAAAAAGATCCATCACAGTTTGCTTTGAGAAAGAAAAGTCCAGTACCCACAGAATGGATATCACAAATATGTACAATGAGGGTCACGTGTCAGATACACAGAAAGTGGTGGTGGGTTACAGCACAGTTGTCCAATAGATACATTGATTTTACAGCCATAAAAGCAGTGACTTTTCCTGCAAACTGAATGCAACAACATTGCACAGCAATAATTTATGCAGCAGTTTCCATCAACAAATTACCTGGAATAAAACATAGTACCATTACTCTCCAAGAATCCCTCGTGATGAACAAGAAGCATGTCTCCATACTTCGACTTACGGTAACACATAAAGGGTTTGTGTATAACTTCAATTTTCACTTCTGGCTCAGGCAGTTTCCCCCCGGTGACAAACAAAAACAGTGAGGGCAATATCGAACAAATAGAAAAAATTATCATTTTTGATTGACAAAAGTATCACTTATTCGCAAAACTTACAAAAAGCTTATTTGAACCTTTTCACACGAATGCAGTAACGTTCCCTAAAATAAATACATGCAAGAATGCCAACTACGTGGCAGCCAACTTCTGCTTGAACGCCTGAACACAGCCACTGTTCAGCTGTCTGCCCTCCTCTCTCTTCAATTGGATAATTCATTCCGAAGTACCGCCCTTTATCTATATAATTGTATTCTATTGGTTCGTTTTTGTGTCAATCACCATAATCTACACGCACATTATTTATTAATCCCTCTCATGTAAACGGGAGGAACGTCGTTAGTCTCTCTTTTAGAGCTCTATTCACAAAAAGTGTACGCACTTTTATGTACGTAGGTAAAATGTAAACCCTAGGACCTTACTCCACTAATCACACTCGGGGCCCGATGGAGTCGCTGCAATCAGCTGTGCATCATATCTTGTTATGATAAACAAGTAAACCACATAACTAAACAATGGAAGGAATGCTGCATAAGTGGACCAATTACATAAGTGGTAAGTTAACCCTACACTGGCTGTGTGTTATTGGATATATTTCTCGTTTTAATGCTGCTAGCTAGCTAGCAACGTTAACGTTAGCCACCGGTCAGTCTTTAACTATCGGAGCACCACTTTGAATTATCTAACGTTAGCTTCTCTTTGACGTTGCTAAATTGGCGTTAATAGCTGTTTAACGAACCAGAAGTAAACCTTATTTATGTAGTCTTAACATGTAACTTTAGCGCTTTCTAATTTAGGAAGTTCTCTCCATCTGCCATTTCTAATCTGATTTAACAATTAACGTTAGCTGTTGCTAACACAACGTAAGGTTAACTCTTTCCAAGTTTATGAAGCTAACGTTAGATGACGCTGTTTTTTTTGTGACTTTTACAAATTGATTTCAAACATTGAGGCGTGAAATAAATACCCATAACGTTACTCGTTAAACAGCACTTATTAAGACCTATTTATGATGTAAACATAAATACTTGTATTTCAGGTTGGCAACCTCGTTGGTTTGTGCTTGATGGAGGAACATTGTCTTACTATGACTCTCAAGAAGATGCCTGGAAAGGTTGCAAGGGCAGCATTAAGATTTCAGTATGTGAAATCCAAGGTTGGTATATGACTCACTTGTCCTGTCTAACTGTATTTATGTCTCTCGGTGTGTGTGTGTGAGTGTGAGTGTGAGTGAGAGATTTTATTCTGCCTTTTGAATGTAGTCCTGACAATCATCTCTCCTTGTTTGCTGTTGTGCTAAATTAGTTAATTCCTCTGACTCTACACGAGTTGACCTGACCATACCAGGAGAGCAGTACTTTTACCTCAAAGCCATCAATGCAGCAGAGAGGCAGAAATGGCTGGTGGCTCTGGGAACATCCAAAGCTTGCCTTACAGACAACCGAACAAAAAGAGAAAAAGGTATTTGGATGCATGGATTTTGTTTTAGCTTCTATTTATTTTTATTTTTTTAACTTTGTTTTATTCTATTGGAAAATGTTGTAAATGTTTTGCTGTTGTTATTACAGAGCTCCATGAGAACACAGAGGCACTGAGAACTAAGATGTCAGAGCTCAGATTGTACTGTGACCTTCTTCTACAACAAGTAAACAAGATCAAGGAGAATGATGAGCTAGCAGACACAGCGGAGGTAAGGTTAAGGTTTGGATGAGCTGATGAAATAAAAGAAGCTGCTGTTGGTGTGAAGCTGCAGTATACAGTAGGGTATCCCAACTTGCAACTAGCAAGACATCATATTGTTGTGTGCTTACATTTACCTATAGACCATACAAGTGGAATATGTTATCACAAGTACATTTTCTAAAGAACAGACTGAACATGTCGGGACATTTAGGGCTATGTTGGTCAATGTGTATGTGTGTGTGTGTGTGCCCTTTTCAGACAGGAATAGGCACTGGAAACATGGTAAAGTCTACATGCACCACCTTTCTTAAGACTCTGGAGGAATGCATGCAGATAGCAAACCGTTCTTTTAGTACGGATACGGCAACACAAAGTCCACCAGGGTCTCCTCCAGTAGCAGCCATCAAACCTCAGAAGGTAAACATATGTCACCATTCATGTGTCTAATCAGATAACGTAATAGCATCTAGTAAAAACGGTACAGCTTGTTTAATTCTACATGCACCCATACATATATGACCCCCTAATGTCTTGTTTCTCCAACAGATTAAACCTGTCAATCATTTAAACCACAACCTTGGAGAAAAGTACGTTGCTTTTTTCGGTCATTATGTATTTATATTGCCGACGTTGTTTCTTCCTCACTCACTAACTGTCACACAGATGTTCAAAGTAGCACTTAGCAAAGTGAGGCAAAAATAAAATACCCATTCTCTTTGCTGTTGACACAGTAATATTTTGTTGTTAATGTTGCATTTCTGTAGCAGTAGACAAAATTGCAAATTAGATTTGCCCAAAATAACTGCATCCCAAGTTTAATTAACATTAACATTTAACATTGTGCTCTCAAATTCATTCCAGATGGAGAGATTTGTCTGAATCTTCAGGAGAAGCACTTGCACAAGACAACCAGAGCCTTGACTCCGGAGTAGAAGGGCCAGATGAGCAAGATAGACCAGAACAACATCCTTCCCCATCAGGTGAGTCAGATGTCCCAACCAGTCAGTTTTACGAGTTTCTTGAACTGAAAACCCATACTGCATTCCACAGAGGAAAGACCACACACATCAAAAGGGGCCTGGTTGTTTTGTGTACACCATCAGAACTGATGTGGATAGATTATTTCCTTTTAGTGAGCAGACAGTGATGGATGCCCAGTTACAATAATGCATTTCCCTTAGCAGTAACAATGCCTTTTTATTCAAGAGGAAGCTACTGCCGGTGATTAAAAAGAAGATGTAAATCTTTTCCAAGTTATTGTTTTGGGTTATCTATAATACATATGCTATCTCGCTGTAAATACAATCATAAATTATGTTAACTGTACTGATGAGACGTCTGTAAATAATACAGTACATAAAAGAGACCTTTCTTGTGGTATATGGTTTACATCGTGTTACATAACAATATATTACATACGTTTGGTTCAGACTTAATACAATGCATTAGTGGCATTGTTACAAACCTAAGAAAATGTAGACAGAATATTTTTACACAATTGTTTGATAGTTCAATATTAAAACAACAACTACGAGATATGAAAGAGTTAAAGAACATTTTGCTGGATTGTCATTAAGGTGTAAGTCCTTTCTGTATTGACCAAAAAGTTCCCCCAGACCAAAACAAAAAGAAGGTAATGAAAAGCATTTCACGAAGCGCAATGCTAAACCAGTTGGGTGTGGTCCCAAGTGAAACCAGTCACACCTTACCAAAACCAACTCTGATGTTGGTGACCTGTTGAGGCTTTCAGCCCATAGAAATCTGTGCAGCTATACTGTGGAAGTTTGTCATATAATTTTACTTAAACAAGGGTGAAGGATGAGCATGAGGTTTGCATTGGTGCACCCTGCAAGTGGGCAATAATAAGTCTACATGACAATTGTTTAGTTGCTGATAGCTGTTCAGTCCATTTGCTACACCCAGTCTGGTGAAAACTGGGTGTCAGACTTGCTGCAATAAACATCTTGACAAAACCATATTCTGTTTACCCCCATTGTCTGGTTACAAGCATTGCACATGTTTACTGTTTGTCTACTGCGTCACACAGACATTGATGCCACCAACGGCATCAGATCAGTCCCCGAGGGGGGAGTCGATCCTCAGTTACACGCTACCCAGGATACCTTTGAGATTGAACACTACAACCAACCAGCAGAGGGGGACGAGGAGAACGAAGCTGACGATCAGAAGGAGACAAAACAAAAGCACAAAGGGGACCAAAATCAAGAAAGGCAGGACAACAACAACAAGGGAGCCAACGCTGTCCGGCCTCGGCACCAACAGGAAGCTGTTCCAGACCAAGAAGAGGCTCAACAGGAAGGCCAGACTTCCAGAGATTCAACAGAGCCAGAAGACACAGAGCAGGTGGAAACTTTCTTCAGCACAATGAGTCACAGGTATGAAAATGCTACTCAGGAAGGTCACATCCTTTAGGACACATTTGTTACCGTATGAAGTTACTGTATGATTGTATGTGATAATTCACTATGACAGTATTAGGGTCAATCAATCTAAGCTCTGTGTAGTATTCTTGTCTTTTGAGGCACTGCACTTCTGCTGCAACGTTGGACTTAACTGCACAGTTACTTAGTTTGTGGAAATATATAAATTGTATTATCTTGTTGCACAGAATAGATATATAACAACAGGTTTGGAACATTTATACTGAATCCATTTCAAGCTGTCATTTTAAGTGTTTTATATTAGTGTGTTCTCTCTTGATCACATGGCACAGAGAGGCCCTCATCTGATATTTGGGTTTGTAAAGCTTTTTTTTGTTTCACTCTGCATTTCAATCGTATTTTACTTTCTTAAGAGCTTGGAGAGTGTTACTGAACAATTGACTAGAGTGTTTGTAATCATTTATGTAACATTTATTCACAACGTTTAAACATTATAATGCAGAAAATCATTGTCTCACTTAGCCAGTATTCAACTGCAAGATGGGAACTACAGTATGTGCATTTTGGAGTTGGTCTTTTAAAGTTGACGAGCATTGACATTAGCCCCATTAAAAAACTGTCAGATAGTTGTCAAAGTAGCAGAATAGTCTCAGGTAATGTCAAGCTCAGAATTGCATGACACTCTGTGAATCATTTCTCAGGCTTGGTTTGGACGTTTGTACCATTTTCTTTTTTTCTGTTTGAGTTGATCAAATAAAAATTGAAATGGCATTCTAATATATTCTCCTGTTTGAATCTGTTCTACTTTTTTTAGATTTAGTGATATAAGACTGGACGACGACAATGGTATCCCTACACAAGAGTTTTTGGACTCATGCTATGCAATAGTACCAGTATTAGGTAGGCCGGTCACTCTTCCCACCATTTTTCTTGTCATTTGTTTATGCTTCGTCATTCACATCATCTGTATTTAATGAGGTGGCAGCTTTTTGTCTTGGGTTCATCATCATCTGTTCATGCCGTGATTATTTCCTCCTGTACCTGAATGTCTTTCCGTGTTCTTTTCTTTGTAGCCTAACAGTCTATCTTGATAAGTTTGTTGTTAGGTCATACGTGTTCATGTGTCTGTGTGTGGCCTTGTCTGTGTGCACTACACATCCACACAGTGTACTACACATAAATACATTTAGCCACTCACAGTACACTGTGACTTACAAGACTTTAAAAACATCTTCTTTGCCAAATTTAGAGGGAATTGACAGTCTGTTGACTAAAAATAAGTTTTATCAGATTTTGTCCCAATAAATATGAGGACAGGTTGGACTAGATTTTTGATCATCTGTAACTACCTGGTGGTATGAGAGACTTACAGAGAGATTTAACAACCGGGTGATGCAGGACCCTGCTTTCTCTACATTATCCTGCCTATTATATGGTTACTTACTAAAGAAATCAATAATTTGAAACAAAAAATTGATTTAAAACTGATCCAGAGTCTATGATCAAAAGCTGCATGTATTACAGAATAGAAGACCGTGGAATGCAGAATCAAGTATTTAACAAAGCCGTGTAATAAAAAAACATGACATGGCTTTGTTGAATATTCAATTCCGATTTGTCAATTACAGCATTCTACGGTCTGTAATTTATGGCAGTCCGCTGCTATAAATGACAGACTGTTGCTATAGATGCAGTTCTGATCGTAGACTCTAGAGGACCATTTTTAAATGAATGAAATCATTTTTAAATTCCTAGTTGATTTCTTTATTAAGTAGGCATGCAATACGCAGGATAATGTAGAGTGAGCAGGTCCTCACTTCCAGCCTAGATCAATGACATGGACCCAGATACAAGTAATATCCGTTTGATATTGTGTACGCCATGCAGCATGCTTTCAGTAATGCTAAGGATCTAAGGTCGTCTAGTGTTTCACAAGCCAACATTTCCTTCCCAGCAAATCTGCAGTGAACAGGTGAAATCTTCTGAACTTGTTACACAGGGTTTCTTGCCCCGAGCTGCATTCATCACTGTCCTACATAGTAGGACACAAAACTCAGAATCCTTGCTTCATAAGGAACAAAGAAATGATCATGGATTTTCTGTTCTCAGACAAGCTGGGATCCACTGTGTTTGCGCCAGTTAAAATGGATTTTGTTGGAAATATCAAGGTGCGTGTACATGTCATTAATATGTTACCTTAAAGCAGATTTAACTGTTCAGAATTGCCTCTAAATCTTGTGGTAAACGTAGTATACCAAACGGGATAAATCAACATTAGTGCTTTACGATTTCCTATATAATATTTCAACAAGGAGATTTTCTGTATATTATACTGCTCAACTCCTTGTTTAGCTTGAAAGTCAGGCATTGGCTTGTCACTCCTCTTATCTTTGTTCTGTCATTGTACACTAAATCAAAAAACTTTTTGAGCTGTTAAAAAGTAGTACTTATAGTTTTGGTAAATCAACGTAAGAACGATGGCAGAGTATAATCAGGATTATTTCCAGTTCATGTTACAATATCAACCTGTCTTTTAACCTCGTAGAAAATTCACCAGAAGCTGATGTCAGAGCCTGACAGCTTCCCAACACTACAGTCCATCGTGCTGCATGAAGTCCAGACAGAGAATGCCCGGGTGCGTAACTCGGCCACCGAGGCTCTGCTGTGGCTTAGGCGGGGCCTGATGTTCCTTAAAGAGTTTCTCTCAGAGGTCAACGCAGGAGAGCAAGACATCCATGGAGCGCTAAGTGAGTCAGAGTTCTACAAACTAGTTAAATACGTGGGACCTAATGCATGTGCGAGATTTGTCATGTTCTGTCTCTTCTCTCACCCAGATAATGCCTATGGAAAGACCCTTCGGCAGTACCACGGATGGGTCGTGCGAGGCGTTTTTGCTGTACGTATTTCTTACTCTCACCAATGCTCCCCCCCCCCCCCTTCTTGAGGTTCATCTGTTCCAGGAGTGTGACCGTTGGATGCTTCTATTTCCCCAGTTGGCGCTGAGAGCTGCGCCGTCTTATCAAAGTTTCGCCGCTGCCTTAGTGTCGAGAGCGGGCGACGAGCTGAAGGGCGGCTTTACCAGCGGTGTGCACCGGGACCTGGGATTGTACCTGCCTGCCATGGAAAAGCAGCTGGCCATCCTAGATGCACTATATGAAGAATACAACCTGGAGTCTGATGAAGTGGTGTGAAATTTGGAACAGAGAGAGGAAGGAAAAAAACCTGACCCCAGGGGCAGTAGTGCTTGACCGCTAAAGGAGGGTGCCCGATGTATAAGGTACATCTTGTGAACAGAATAATTGAGCGTGTCAGTGTGAGGTGTTTTCAGTGGTTGTTAAACTCTAGGACAGTGGAGGGTTGAGGTTTGAAGAAGGTATTAATGTCTGTATGTAGGAGTAAGCATTAACAATTTGGACATTATTGACAAAATGTAGTTTCTAGGTCTTGTTTAAAAGACCATTGAAGGGGTAGGTTTTTATTTTTTAGCCCTGTTATGCAGAATCCAGCCATAATGATTCATTTGTTTTCGGTGCACACTGTGGCTGTGTATTTTTTTTTTTTTGTGTGTGTGTGTGTGTGTGTGTGTGTACAGGCCCATAACTACAAGTAATTTGGTTCTAGTGATTTCCCTGGTCAAACATTTGTGATTTCTACCAAATTTTAAATCAAGATTGTCCTATTTCTTCAGATTCACAAAACAGGGTCATACTTAAAACTAACACAAAGCATTATTTGGACAACAACTATGTCAGATAGTTCCCCTGCCTAATATGTACGTAATGGAGCTGCATACTAACTAACTTTTAGCATTCTGGCTAAAAAACAAAAAAGGTAATTGCGCTGACTGTTGATTTTAGGAAATGATGTTAGATGTCTATTCGCCTTTCCCTGCAAATGTAATATAAATGCCATAGTATGACAATTTTTTTTGTTTTTCATCGCTAACATGTTATGAGCAATTGCTGTAGAGACTTTCCGTGGGACCAAAAAGGAGCTATCATGTGAATGGCTTTAGCCTCTGCTGCCTACAGTACCACAACACACAAGAATGAAATGATACAGTGTAGCTGTAAGTACTGACAACTGCTGAATACTTCAGTGGACATCCTCTGCACAAAGCCAATGCATAGAATGCATTTCCAAAATGTATATTTATTAAGTCTTAAGTTATAAAGTTCACATTATTATCATGGGGACCAGCTCAGTCCAGCTTTTGTATGGACATTTGTACACAGAGCATGTTTATGGATTGCATGGTTTTATGTAATAAGTCATATAGGTGCCAATGGAAACTGAATAGGCCAAGGACTTGAATTAACAAAGTTAATAAATAATCCTGAAAGGGATAGATGAAATGTTAAATTACATTGCTTCTCATTTATCTCTGTACTGATAATGAACAGGGACATTCAGCTACTACAGATGTCATCTCGCCCATGCACTGACCAGACGTAGTTATTATTTTATGATGTCAACTCAACAATGATATGAGTGGTAGGACTCCACCTCCCATCAGAACAAAGCAGGAACATTAACATGGGGCTTTTCTTTTATTTACCAAGACTGACGTACCACATAGTATTTACCACAACTTTATTCTCACTTGTCTTTTGTGTTTACAGGGTGGCATACAGTAATAATTCTTAGAGTAAGTCCTTTGCAACAGGTTTACATCACTGCAATGGCCTGTTTTCTTGTCAAGTGTTGATCCTGAGAATATTCCATTGTAACATTGCAAACATTTAATTTTTTTTGTATGACTGTATATAAGATGCTATTTGATTTTTACATAATAAATAATTAAGTTGTCTTAGTGTGTTTCCTGTCCTGTTATAGTCAAATATGTTATTAATAGATTATATTTTGTATCAGTTAATGTTAAGGCCAACCTTGGTGACTTTAATGTTGAGTATGTAATTGATTCTCATCCCTTTACATTTCACTAGCTGAACAAATAAATGAGTTAGCAAAAGATAGTAAATCTGCGCAGGTGTTTGGTTAAACTACAGTGACACTGAGCTTAAATAACGCCGTTGCAAACTTTGCTGTGAGTGTTTTGCTTGTGCAGCAGTTGTGTCCTCTGTCAGGACCACAGCACCCTGCACACCAGCCATTCCCGCTTATAGGTCAGGGACTTTCACTCCGCTTGGACCAACAGCGGGGTACCTCCTTGCTTCCTGTCCCCGTGGCCTCCATTGTATCTCCTCTTCTGCAACAGCTGTAACGCTGCACCACCAGGCCTGCACTAAAATAAGCCCATTTGTTGGAAAAAAAAGTTTTGGATTTCAGTTCATCAACTTATTACCTGGTAGAGCTCAAATTAAATCCTGCTTCATACAAATTTAACTCTATGACATTGTCTTTGAGATGAAAAATCAATAATAATAAAAAATCCATAACAGCTGTTAGTTCAAGTATTTATACCAAATTCAATTTTACTTGTAGTGTCGAATCGTGACAGATGTTATCTCAGGACACTTTACAGAGTAGGTCTAGGCCACAATCTATAATTCAAGAGAACTGGTCAAAGTTCACGAACTCCACAAATGGAGCACAAATCTTTTTATTACCGAGCAGTAGAATCAGCTCGGCCACATCTTCTCCAGCAACATTTAGTGCTTTACTGAGACATCTGTGGTACAAATCTGATTGGCCTGGTCAGGGGAATGCACATGATGGAATAAATACGCCAAGGTAAGCTTTTACTCAGGGCATCTCTGCAGACAAATTGTCCTGATGTGATTTAGAAAAGAAAAATGGCATGCTAATAGAGTTATAAGGTTGCGTCCAGACTCAAACATCTCTGCTGCAACACTGGCTGGCTGCCCGTGCCCAAGCTGTATCACTGTGCCTCATCTTCAGGCACAGACTCAGCTCTGAGGGGGCTTTATCGAGACAGAATGACAAGCTGAAAAACATTGTCATGTCTGAGAAAACAGCAAGATTCACTGTGTGGTCTGGTAACTATTAAGTGTTACGCTGCACTTTGCAAGGAGCTGCTGACAGCCTCTTTTTTCCACTTGATAGATATCTGCTTCTTCTTTTCTTTTTTTTTACAGTGAGTGCTCTGAAAGAACATCAATAGCATCTCTTTCGCTGTCTTTAGGCTTTTTGCACAGCCTCCCAATCACTGTCACCACTTGCTCACAACACACAGCAAGCAAAGCTGCTGACAAACCCCGGACCGAAGTTTAAAGATGCTGTTGTGTGCTAAGACAGAGTGGAAAGCTTTGAATGATTTAAATTACTGTTTTATTTCTTTTTTAAATGATCAACAACTGCAGTATAAATCATCTCAGAGCAATGAAACAAAATGAGCGTTCACTATCCCAGTCACAGTGCATAATATATTTAATTAAGCCTTACAGTACGTTACCACATGCATGTTATGTTTCAGCATTGTTGTGCACACACAGTAGATGATACAGCACAGCAGCACAGGCAGCACATTCAACACAGTTTCCAAAAGGGATTTTAGCTTTTGTGCATGGCACCGTTCATCACTTCATCATATTTGATGTGTCATACATACAGTACTTAGCAACACTCTGGGCAGAGCAAGACTGATATTTCTTAAGACACCTGCTACGCTGATGAATGCAATGATTTACAAAACAGAAGCGTGGAAGCGTTTCACAATCATTGGCATGGTATCACAAGCATGCGGAGACGATATAGTAACAGTCTTTATCTTTTGATTCCTTTTTTTTTTTTTTTACAGAAGAACCACTTTATATAACACCTGACTACATCTATGTATGGCTGAGAACAGGTCATCCTTGGCACTGTGACTCATACAGTAGCTTATGGAAAATGTTAGCTTTTATCAGCAAAGTCATTTTCACCATTGGTGCCCAACACACAGCACAGTCCATCTACACTGTTAAGTCTACTGTTGAGTTTTTGTGTTGCTGTTTATACTGTAAGACAGAAAGACTGGATAAAGAGGTATTAGAGTAAATACAGTAATGACATAGAACAGACTGGAATTGAAATTCCCCTCCTTTAGCAGCTACAGACTATCCCAGCCTTTCCTGTGCAGTGAGACAATTAAGAACAAAACAGTTTCAAGCCTTCATGTACAGTATATTTCATTTCTCACTGAAGCGCAGTGCTGGGAAGAAACTCGGGTTATCTGTGTGCTTCAGCATACAGTCACAGCCATTCAGTTTACAAAGAGAGTAGTAGGGGTTGCCTTTGAAAGGTGCTGTGTGGAGCTACATTACCTGTTGGTTCCTGAGAATTCTTTTTGGATTTATGAAACCTTGTCCAGACTGAATGTCCCTGTCAAGCACAGTACCTCCACAAGATGATGAGGCCAAGTCGGCCTCTGAAGTGTGGCCACCCGGTATAACAGTCTCAGTCAAATATTACAAGTGCATAATTCATGCCTGTCTATCTCCATCCCTAACCATAAATATTGATTGTACTATATGCCTGGTTTTTACCTTTTACAACTTTAAAATCCTTGATGTAATATTGAGACTACAAAGTACGAGCCTTGTGGCAATAATAAGTAAAGTGATGGGTTTCATGCTCGGATAATGACAGCTGTTGTCATGGTCTCAGTAATCCCAGGCTCATGCAAATACTGTGCACTGTCGTTGACGCAGCAGTAGAATACCTGAGGCCATGGCTCTGGATGTCCTACTGCCTCTCTTTCTCAACAGTTACTGGGTCAAGATTAATACGCTTCTGGCCTGGCTACTGCTCCTCTGCAACATCTCCCACCGGCACTTAATTAAGTCTTGGCTGTCACAAAACTGTTGCATCCAGAGGCTGATTCATGGTAAGGAGAACAGTCTTAAGTCCTGCTTGCAAAGACTGATTCCAGTTGTCCTGTGCATTTCCTATGTGTGGGTGAAGGTTATGTCACTTCCACTGACCCGACTATAACTCCTGGGAGCTACGTGGCATCTCAGCAGCAATACAAATGAGTTATATTTATATATACGTATGTTTCGTTTTTTTCTTTCATCAGTGGAATCAGTGGCTGCCTCTACGTTCACACTCTCTTGCTTGGAGCATTATTGTTCTTTTTTTCCATGAAAATATTCCAAATAACACAAAGAGGATCCCGCTGCACTGTACAGCTTCCTGCTCAAGTGAAGTACTTGCAGTTTGTGGAGTCAATAACACAGTATGGTGTGCACTTGAGGTGACCATAGGACCTGCGAATAACATGGGAAACAAAAACCCTTCGCTCAGTTTAACATGTCAACAAAACCCTTCTCACTTTTGTCATCATATAGTTGTATACGGTGCTTACCCTGGAAGATATGAATTACATGTCTGGTATCCAAAGTCCTTTCCATCACACTCCTCAGCCCCCTCATAGCGGTATCCATCTCCACAGTAAGCGTGTTTACACTCTGTGGAAAGGAGAGACAGCAGAGGTGGAGAGGTCAAGTTTTATGTGCACAGCAAAGTACAACTAAGGAGCTATGATAGACCACCTCATGTGGACATGTGACTTACTAACACAGCCGTCAGTGACAACTCTGTTTTTGTCATCACACTCCTCCGCGCTGGAAATCTGCACAATTCCGTCACCACAGTAACCTTCATCATCTGGTGCATTTTCCATGGACTGGAACGGTGTCAACTGGAATGGAAAAGTCTTTTACAGAGTTTTAAAAAGTTGAAAAAATAAAAATAAAAAAATCAACATGTGTATAACAAGATGAAATAATCTGATTTCCTTGCATGCAACGGTACCTGGATTGGCAGCCAGCCATCAATGTCTTTGAAATAGAGAGATCTCTGGTCTTTGCGGAATGCCAGAGCATTATCTGTGTGAAGGCGCTCCAGTTCTTCCTCATTGCTTACAACGAAAATCTGAAAGAAAAGCAAAGTGAGGAAATTGACTGTCATGTTTTCAATATTTAGTGCATTTGGAATTATGTGGTTGGTGCAATGGAGTGCAATGTTGAGAATGTAATCTTAGCAGTGTGTGTCTCAGAGCAATATTCATGCCCTCAGTAGGCCTACTTTTATCTCTCATAATTTTCTATATTTGAACAATTAACTCAAAAGTTATTAAACTCCAATAAACCCCCGGGTTTGTGAAAATAGCATCTACTACATTTTATGAAAACTAACTAACCACTTAACATTGTTGAAACATAATTGTGATTGGAGTTGCATTTTTCTTTCAGTAATGTTTCAAAGTGCATTACAAAATACTCTTTGCTTTTGACAAAACTATTCATTCCTCACCGCCGGTACTTTGGGATAGTTTCCTCTAGAAGGATAATCATCAAATGGAGAATTACTGAGAGGGCTGCAGCTACACTTTCCAGGAGGCCCTGGTGGACCACGTGCACCCTTTGTTCCAACCATGTATAGTCCTAAACATAACCAGAGAGGAGAAAATATTGTATGAAAAAGACATAAAACAAGTTTCAAGTAACTAAAGTGAGGAGCTAAGATGAAGTGTCGCTGAGATTAAAGTCTACACAGCTGATAGAAATACAGTATGCCATGAAATGTAGTATCTTTGATTCATCTATCAAGAAGCAAACGCAATTGACTCAGAAACCTGATCAAGATTACAGATGTCACGTTATCTGGTGACATAATATTTGTAAAACTGCGAGGGGGGCTCGCCATCTGTGAATCCATTTTTAGGCACATGATGTCAAGACAACCTTCATCTTGGGAGATAAAGTTTCTCTGGTGCTAAATAAGACTGCCGGTGTTACCTCTAGACACTGGTCTAAAGTGTGCTTCCATCTGCTGACACAGGTGCATCTCACACCAGAAGCACAGCTTTTCACACACTCTCAGAGAATGTGCAGAGCCCCACACAAATCAGTCCATTTAAAGGGGTCATAGGTAAATTCATGCACTGACTGAACAAGTCTTTTTAAGTTAGCATACTCAAGAGTTTTAGGTAGACCTTCTTACCTGTGGCAGGTGAACCAGGAGGACCAGGGTGACCCGAAATCCCCTGAGGGCCTGCAGGTCCCATAGGACCAACGCTGCCCGTGTCTCCTTTCCATCCCTGAAACACGATCAAAATATAACACAAGGTGGTCTTGTTTTAAACGTTTCTTTACATAGTGTTTCAGTGATCAAAAGGTTTACAACTAATGCTCAATCCTGAGCGTTCAATAAGACATTTTGGGCATAGAAAAGTATTTTTTATGAGTGCACATGAATTAGATTTGGAAGAGAAATCACAGAAATTACAGTTTCATTTGAGCAACACAAATCTAATGTAACAACGCAATCAAAATGTCACATGTCCACGGACTCCTCACCTGCTTGCCTCTCTTCCCTGGTCGGCCAGTGGGTCCTCTGTTTCCTGAGATCCCAGGTTCTCCTTTTGTACCCATTTCACCCTGCACAACAAATCAGATTGACTCAACATTCAAATTAGTCAGATTAGGAAAGTTGTATGCCTGCAGAACAAATTCAAAATGTGTTTCTCACTTTCTGTCCAAGCATTCCTGGGAAACCCATCCCACCCTGTAGATAAAGAACAGTACATTATAATATCAAGTTAGATTACATACAGCAGAAATACACTAGTACTGCTTCTTTGCATCAACCCTACTGATAAACTCTGCCAACCTTGTCTCCTTTTACTCCACTTTGACCGCGATCGCCTCGGGAACCCTGACGGAGCAGATTACAGTGTGTTATGTCACATTAGGGCTATATGAAAAAGAGATGTTATCCTATTGCACTTTATCCTATTGCATTTTACACTGAATGATAATTAGCAAAACTGTTCCATACCTTTTCCCCTTTATAACCAGGTAAACCCTAGAATCGAACATAAAAACATCCAAGATTAAAAAAAGACAATTTCCATTATAGACAGAAAACCAGTTGATCTGAGTGGATGGCTGATCAATAATGCAATATCTACATTACTGTTATCAGCAACCATTCCTCCAATGTTCCAAAAACATGCTGTTCACTAATCTGACATCGTTTTAAAAATGTAACTGAGCAAACACTGGAGAACCCTTTTGCAATATGTAGGCACTTAATGTAATCCGCCCTGGTTAAAAAAAACAATGGAACTGATCTCAGCTGGTGTTCTGTCTGTATTGGAGTGCAATGGAAATTTCTAAGAGACACCAAACTTTTGACCGGTATTGTGTATATATAGTTCATATGTATCTCATACCCTTGGCCCAATTGGTCCTCTAGCTCCGGGCAAACCCATCAGCCCTGGGTCACCTTTCTCACCCTGACACACAAAAAAACATTCAGAATAAGACAAATGTAGATTGGCTTCATTTATCGAGACACCAACCCAAATATCACCAACACCCCAAATCAGAAATGAAATGTTCAGACTTTGGATTTAAGGTTCTTTTATACTATTTAAACCAAGCATTTATGTAGAAAAGGTTGTTACATAACAGAAGTCACAACACACATCATAACTAACACTCATCTACCCTACCTTGTATTGGCACTTACTGGTCTCATCTCATGCCATATTTTATATCATCTACATTATGAGGTCTGACTTACTCACTTTGGGCCCACTTGGTCCAGGCCATCCAGCTGGTCCTTCTTTCCCAGGAAGTCCAATAGGACCTGTCCGACCCTGACGGGAGACATCACTTTTAACACGTGATCTCAAATATAGAAATACCCAATTAAACAATTACTGTCACAGCTGCAGTAATCTGATTTTGAAATCAGGACTTCTTAAAAAAAAAAAAAAAAAATCTAAGTGCAGGATTTGCTGTATAAGCTGACAGCCTGCTTACTACAGTATTTATCAAACACTGCTGCACATGTAGGGGGAGAATGACTCCAACGAGCCCTGTCACTTTGCTCTCTTTAATTAAATGATGGGCTGTATATAGAACAAGAGCCCGTGCTTGTGGGAAATAAAATGATTTACGACCTGGCTGAAGCACTAAGCTAAATTGCACCGCAGTGCTGCAAAGCTGCTCAGTCAGGCCACCAGCCAGGGAGGCTCTCCCACTGGGACGCTTTTGCTGCTCAACCACAGCAACGGATCATTTAAGGAGGTCAGTTCTCTTCTGCCAGCCCTAATCACACAGTGCTCTGGGCTTTCAATAAAGCTGTGTGGGCTTGATCCTTCTGTTCTAATAGAAAGGGAGGGCCATCTGACAGTGAGGCCTGATGCTGGATGTCTTTGAGTGGTCAATACTGAGGCGATATATGCTTCCTTACAATGAGTAGGAGACCATCCCTCTGCCATCAAAACAGCCTGTCTCAGCAGCTCTGCATCCATTGCATCCTGTCAGTGTGTCTGTGCTGTCTCCTGTCAAGGTTGAACATGCTCACAATTCCTTGATATACACATCCAGGCAATGGCAGCACTCTGAGTTAGAGCTAGTGAGCGAGGGTAGACACTGTATCTCATATTTGATTAAATCCACTTAGCGGAGAATATGGAGTGATTAATGAAGACTCTCACCTTTTGCCCAGGTCTTCCAATTTCTCCCTGACAACAGGATGCGGATGAGGGGACAAAGAGAGTAGCTATTTAATACACTTCCAGCAAGCATCTTTCAGTCAATTAAACATGAGCTTACAAAATAACGGGTAGTTGGTAAAATGTATAATGAGCTACATAAATGAGATGAGACTAAAACATTGGGGAAGTGAACTGCTTACCCTTTCTCCTTTAGGCCCTCCTATCCCAGGTAATCCAGGTGGACCCTGGCGGTCATAATACACACCACAAATAAGCCATTGCTCATAAATCTCAGAGATATCTACCTAAATTACTTTTATTATCCACAACATCCTACCACAAAGTCATGTCTGCTTCTCGGAGCCCACAGATGCAGTTTCAATTAGTTAAAAGCTGAGTGGCCATTATTGATTTCAAAGTGCCTTGTGGGTCTTTTTTTATATAAACTGAAATGGTGCGGCAGTCCAGCTGGTGTTGTACAACCTGAGATGAGCAAAGCTTTACCAAACATTTGTTAAATCTGCCTTTTGCTTATCAAATGCTGGGCTAACAGAGAACAAGGTATAATATTGACCCAAAATGTCTTTACATCTTTCATCACCAGAGTACACAAACATACAGGCACATGCTTGAGTTGGTAATCCCTGGAATTTACGCGACCCAGTACCCCTTTCCAGGCAGACAGCTCTTCGGACAGTTTCTGAGAATGATGTGTGGGGCACTGGCAGCCAGTGGAAAAAAGCTATTTGTGTCTGAGCTAAATGAAGGGCGTTAATGGGCCACTGTGTTGCATGGGCCAGAGAAATCCCCATCTCCTGCTTAGCAGGAACTCTCAAGTTGGAGAGGAGATGGAGATGATACGTCGTTGGAGTACTGATTCTTAACACCTTGAAACACCAGAGACAGTCTGTGATTTAGCCATCTATCTTGACAGTGAATAATACTTAAGTCAGATTGTGGGAGGTGTGCTGGGATGGCGTAATGATGCTAATGCCAGATCTGCAGTACATTATTCATGCTTTGATAACCATGATGTTTGGAAAAAGACTGGATCCTACCTGCGGGCCAGGGGGACCAGCAGGCCCACGGGGACCTGGGACACAGGCATAACCGTTGTCCTCGTTGCCCCGCTCTGACTCCCCACCATTATTTGAAATGTCTTCATTCTGTAAAATGAAAATGAAAATTCTGTGTTTCTTGTACAGCTTTGACAAAGTATGAAATTCATCCCATTCTTGACATGACAATTTAAACTCCACCATCTGAGTGTTTTCATGGTATTATTTGGGGGTCAAAAGGCAGTTAAGTGTGGGGCAGTTTGGAAATCGCCCAAGGATATCAAATATCAGATATTCCACAATAGAAAGTCACATGACTTTGACTCACATGAGTGTGGCGGCGCCAAAGTGAAGGGGGTGGAGGAAACAGTGGGGGTGGAGGCAGATTCAGTAAACAGCATGGGCTGAATCTTCTCTGCTGCTCCTGGGATCTAAGAGCTGTGCAAGGTGGGCATGCAGTCAGTCACACAGGCGATGATGCCAAGTGTCAAAATCAGAAGAAGACAGTCAGACAGGGTCATGTTTGTTGTCTTCTGCAACAACTGAATATCAAACCTCTTCATCAACATTATGCTATGACACATGAACATGCAAAGGCAACTATGACACATACAATGTGACATGTTGCCAACAACTATCCCACACATACAGTCAGAATTGGACAAGTCAGAGAGGTTAGAACATGCAGGAGCAGCATTAAGCAAAAGGGAAACAGGTGCAAACTATCAAATCATTACACCCATCCAGCAGAGTTCCTAGAGCTGGACACAGATATGAAGTGCCTGTGCCTCGCACTGAAGGACTGGAGCTGGTCTTGCTATTTATAGAGGCATTTCCAGTCTACCTCATGGGGGACAAGAAAATAAAAACAAGTGTATTTTACAAAGATAACAAGCTTGAAATTAATCCCAAAACTAGACATTTAGTTTCCATGCTTTTACAGTCTGACTCCCTCAACACCTGTGCATGAACAGTACTGTATGTACAGTACAATACAGTACAGTATAGTACAGTACACACATACACACACACACACGCTCAAGCACAGGATTACAATATTTTTACCTGCTGGAAATGAAACAAAGCTATCCAGAAAAGAGGATTGAGCCAGGCCATAACAAAACCACAGCGGCAGATACAGTCCAAGTGTTAGAAGAGTCATGCTGCTCCAGATAGTTGCCTGACTTTATTTCTAAGCCACAGCAGCCCTGACACGCTGCCTTTCTCTCTCCCTCTCTCCTCACTGTCCTCTCCCTATACTCCCCTCCCTCTCTGCTCCGTCTCCTTTACGCCGTCAGAAGAGGGTACGCCGACCAATGCCCATTAAATCTTTCCTCTGCATCAGTGTGCGCTAAAATTACAGGAGACAGCCTGCCAGTTGCTTCGAGTGCCAATATTAGATCTCTACTACTGCTGGGGGTGCGTTTTATTGTTTCCACTCCTCTTACAGGGGGACTTATCATGACTAACCTTCAGTGGGCTTTCCTGCAAGAGCTTCAAATAGGATTCTACATGCGGTGTCATTAGTGCATCCTGAGACGACTTTCATTAGTTTATCTGGTTATATGTAATTATTAGTCCATCTTTTTGTATGCAATACAGGTGCATCCCAGTGTGCATTGTGGTGTCCATTTAGTCCAGGCCAGATTGGTTTTTAAAGTGAGATTGACTGTCCCACAAAATTAAGTGCCTGCATTTCCGAGGAGGATTTGTGGGATGTGAGAGTTATAAAAACATTGGAAATGCAAGGGATATTAATTAACATTTTAACTGTAATGATATGAAAATGATATAGTTTGCATCGACTTCAAGAGTGGACAAAATGTACCATTTAAGTTGGCAGGAGATTGTGAGAAAAGAATGCAAGTTGATATAAACTACTAACAAACACAAATTTAATAAAACAATCAAACTCTGCACTAAATCACAAAATATGTAGACATTGCATGAGTGTCACTGCTGCTAGAAACCCTCTGTTCAAGGACAGAGGAATGAATATGCAATTTTGACAAATCTGTGTTCTTTAGCACCTAATTGACCATAAAGTGAAATTATTACTTTCCCAGCTATTTAATAGGCTAATGGTCTATACACTGTACTTTATGTATAATAATACAGTGGTGTGAAAAAGTGTTTGCCCGCTTCCTCATTTCCTATTCCTTTGCGTTTGTCACACTTAAGTGTTTCGGAACATCAAACCAATTTAAACAATAGTCAAGGACAACACAAGTAAACACAAAAT
>NC_048412.1:15144433-15153347 GCF_013103735.1 Etheostoma cragini | reverse complement strand
TACTATTTAGCCCAGTATCCTTGCACTCCATGCTCCATGTTTAAATAATTTTCATTGAACTCTTTGTTCACTCATGCCTCTATATTGTTCTGGTTAGAGTATGTATATATTAGTGTTTATATTTTTGTTCTGGTTGTTTTGTGTGTAAGCACAGTGTGAGCAACGATGCTCCAAAGAAAAATAACTTGTATGTGTCCTCATACCTGGCAAATAAAGCTGATTCTGATTCTGTAACGACATTACTGATTAAATTTACTGTGTGAAAGGAAAAAGGAAACTGATTTGGCATAAAGGAATAAAGACAAATAACATTCAGTTCATGTGTGAACATGTTTTATTGTTGTTTTTTATTTCTATATTTTTTTCCCAGGTTGTGTTTCCGGTTCTGATCATGTTCTGGATAGAGGAGGATGCAGAGCCTTCTTTCAGTCTATAGGTTGGAACGTGTGAGCCAAGGAAACTCCTGCAAATACAGAGATAGGGCTATTTTATGTAATGGTCAATGATGAGTCCATTTAGTGTCCACATTTAAAAACTGAGTTTTGCCAAACACAGGGTACCCCCAGGGTTCTCCATGTTAAACTTGAGACTTTTTAAGACCATTTTAATACCACTTAGGGTGACGTTTAATGCCAAGATAGAGATTCATTCCCCAAGAAATATTTACCAATTAACGTTATGCCTCAATTTATTAAAACATTTTGAGACAATAAATGCACTGTTTGAGAATCAACTTTAAACCTGAATATGCATAACAGTCACAAGGCACACACTGAGGGCAGCAAACATCAAAGAAGGGGACACGACTTTCTCCTGGTCACAGAGAGCTCAGCACCATGGATACAGCCCTCAATACAACCTTCAAACATGTCTGCAAAGGGTTGCGTGGATACATTCAACATAAACACAGAGGGCTATACTTTCTAATTATGGGGACCCTGAAATAGAAAGGTCAGGTTGGTGTGAGGTGGAGGGATTGTGAGAGAATTACAACAGTTCTGCAGAGCACCTGTAGTGTGTGGATTACTGTTCAGTGAGGCATGTCATGATGAGAGGAGAGCCATTTGTTGTTCTACACTACTGTCAATGTCATTTGAGTCATTGTTCATTGGTGGGGGGGGGGCACCAGGTAAATATGAGACAGGGGGCTGAACCCGACTTGCAACTTTTGGTCATATATACTGCCACGCGTCTGAAGTGCTCATCACATCATGTCTGTGCCGCACATGTCTGTGTCATGGCTGTGCCGCAAGGGGATAAAATGTGGAATCAGATGTGACTTGAGATCACAATCATCATGAGCTACGGCAAGCTTTTTTTACCCTTTAATCCATACTCTCTGGAAGTCTGCAAAAAGTGTGCATAAGTCATGGATTTGGGCAGTTTAGGCCCTGTATGTGCTCATGAGTTCGGCAAACCTGCAAGTGCACAGAAGTCTTGACATTTGGATTGAGCCACGGATAATCTATTGTGAAGTAGGTATTATGTTGTAATGACTCAACATTTATCCGGTGGTGGTGCCATGGTCCTTTTAACCATTCAAATGTCACTTTTTGGGGGCATTGATCATGTTGGAGATAGCAGAAGGAAAGCGGAGTTACAACTTCAATTACATTCTCCACCACAAGGGGGCGTGGCATTTCCACAAGATCAATGCTTAGGATTTTCTGCCTGTCATTACGAAGAAGCCATTCAAGCCATTCAACAAGGACTCCAACTTCACAATAAAACTCTTGTGGAGCTTTCATTTTGACCTGCACTTCTGGGTGACTGAGATGATGACTCTACTATATATATTCCTGACAGGTGACAGTTACCTGCTGTTTTCTGTCGGAGGAAGGATCGATGAGCACATTTATGAGACTTGGTCTCTCCCAGTCGCTCAGGCTAAGCTGTAAAGCACTGCGCAGCTCCTCCACCGTCCTCACCAAGAACCCTCGACCTCCAAACGCTGTCATGACCTCATCATAGCGTGCCTCAGGTAGGAGGGTCACAGGAGGGGCTCTGACCAACATGATGACGTGAGATACATTTCATTACATCACAGCTGATTACATGTAGGAAGGCATTATAGTAATTGTGGTACGTTCATCTTCCCAATAATATGTGACTCACATAGATGTCAGATCTCCCATTTTTGCCATTTCTTTCCACGTCTCAGGATCCACTCCACTGTAAATACCATTATTATTGACCACAATGATGACCACAGGTAGATTGTATCTGTTAAAGAAAGAGATGTGCAATTAAGTAGCAGTGGGGATTGACGTGTTTATATTGTAAAGGGAGGGAGGCATCTAACCCACCTGCACATGGTTTCAACTTCCATGCCAGAAAATCCAAAGGCACTGTCTCCTTCCACACAGACTATCCTTCGGTTTTTATTCTCGCTCCTCTCCACAGCGGCTGCTGCTATTGCAAAACCCAGGCCTACTCCCATTGTTCCAAATGTACCAGCATCCAACCTGCACATTGTCAGGATTAGCTAACAACAATCTACTTACATTTATACAGACTTGAAAGCTTACTTTAGTCAACAGTGGATCTTTACGTGTGTTACTGTACAATGCATATTTGCTGGGTTTGAATGAACTGCTCATACTCACTAGCAGAGTGGTTTACAAAAGTTTAAATTGTTTTTAAAGAAATGGTGGTTATTATGCAGGAAACGGCACAATTTCCAGATACCATATGAACCTGAATTTAGTCCAGTTCATAAGTTAATGTAATGTTGCGGTGGTTATTGGGTATTATGGGTGTTCAACTCATCTTGATTGCCCCTGAAAGTCTTTGACACAAATCCTTATTCCTACAAATTTGAAAATGTACATGGAAAGGGCTCTGGCAAAATTCCCCAAAAGGACAGACTCTTTGAGAGGCCTACAGTAATACCATACCTGTCTGGGATAACCAAGCTCAACTAAGCATTTAGGGAGAGGCATTAACATAAACATTAATAAAGTAATTTCCGTTTATACATAAACAGAACTGAGAAGTGCTGTTTTAACGAGACTGTCTTGCCTTTGTCGAGGCAGGTAGTTGTTCAACATAGTGCGTCCTATGTCCATAGTGTTTGCACCCTCACTGACAATGATACAGTCATGTGGCAGAAGCTGGGAAACATGATGAAACACTGTGTAGTAGTTCATGGGCATTGTTGTCTGAAGAGCGAGCGCCTGTGGATAGAGAAAGGACAAAAATGCATTATTAAAAATAATAATACAATAACAGACAACATCTAAATGGATAAAATTAACTATGTTTTCATCAGCATGGGACATTCTGAGAACAGTTTGAGTGCCTACACACACAGACACACGCACACACAAACAAACAAACACACACAGGCTTTACAAAAGTGTGTCTAAACTCACGTTTGATATTTTTGCATTAGCAGCAATTTTGTCCCTCAGTGTGCTCCACCATTCTGTATCAGAGGGATATTTCCAGCCATTGTTACGGACGCCCCCCAGAAGCTGAAAAAAACAACAAACCACGAATCAAAGACATAATCACTTTATAAACACACGCATGCATGCACGCACACACGCACGCACAATAGATTAATAAAGATATGTGAGATTGTGTGCCGACGTAGTTGCAGTTACCTGAGTGACAATAGAGTTGATGTCTCCCAGGAGAGCAACAGCAGGCTTCACATTGTTTCCTATCTCCTCAGCACAAAGGTCAACCTGCATACAGAGCACAATCATGTTAAATGTTAAAACAGCACAATGTTGGCAGCAACATTGAAACACAGTGCAGGAAATATGGCCCAAAAACACATAAACTGCACTGGCATGACAATATTAAAGTATTTACACCGAAGCTCTATAGCAGTAAGGTATTAATAACACTGTTTTGGAGGGGGTTAAAGGCAACATCGATTTCCCACAAATCTAAGACACTTGGCTTGGTTATTTACATACTTGGATAATCTTGACATCAGGGTCGAATCTAGGTGGCAGACCAAAATGCAGGATCCAATTCAGCCTGGCGCCAAGCAGAAGCACAACATCAGCCTGGAGAAGAGCTCTGTCAATAGAAACAACAGAGGACGAGGCAGAGCAACACTGAGTTAAAACAAAAACGTAAAAAAATAACAAAGTGTATGCATAGAATAAAAAGGATTAGATATAACCATATATCTGAATAAAAATGTACCAATTGTAATACATATTACTTCAGTCAGGATGTTTCCTTCCTACATATACATATATATATACATAAATACATACATATATATATACACATACACACATATATATGCACATACATACACACACACACACATACATATATATATATACAGTATATATATATATATACATACATATATATATATACATATATATATACATATATATATACATATATATATACATACACATATACATACACATATACATATATATATATATATATATACATATACATATATACATACACATATATACATATATATACACATATATATACACATACATATATATATGTATATATATATATATATATATATATACACACACACACATACAACAGGATGATAATACTGACTAAAATAATTGTAGTTTACACTTTTTGATCCCTGCACATTTTTATAGCATGAGGAGGCCGACCTTGAGCGGGCAGCAGCCACACAGTTGGGGTGATCATCCGGTAGGACCCCTTTCCCCATTGGGGTGGGTAGAAACGGCAGTCCGCTCTTTTCCACAAACTCCCTCAGAGCAGTTTCAGCTCGGCCATAGGCTGCCCCTGCACAATTACACTCATGGTATCATGACTTAATCAAAGAACTACTCTGATTCACCAGAGATGGAGAAAAATGTATGGTTTCTAGCTTTTTTAATGTAACAGAGAGAGTGCAAATGTTTTTTATGTTACCTTTGCCAATGATGACTAAGGGTCTTTTAGCTGCTTTCAAGACAGATACAGCTTCAGTGATTGCACCGGGGTGAGCCAAACTCACTGGTGGAGATGGACAGCAGGACACAACTCTACAGGAGAAACACACTTCTTTGAATATTTACACACCTGGAATCACAGAAGTGATACTATGCTGAAGAAAAATTCTTAAAAATAAAAAAAAAAAATGCAAAAATCCCAGCAAACCTGACAATGCTCCTGTCCACTTTAGCATTGACCATGTCCCCTGCAATGTCCACATAACAAGCCCCTGGACGCCCGTACATGCTGGTGCGAACTGCCTGTGAGCAAACAAGGACAAAAACACTTAAAATCCCATTTGTGTTGATATCATCTAACTATGCAAAATATGTTATTTAGTCTGCTGTGTTAATGAAAACAAGACAGACAATATAACAATACGCTGGTATATTACCTTCTCTATCACTGAAGGGATGGCTTCCAGACTGCTGGGTCTGGCAGAGAACTTGCTATAAAGGCGACATGTTTCCACCTAGCAACAAATGAAAAACAGTATCAATTTAATGAAACACCATCGGGACAAAATCCACATGAAAGCGTTCATCACCTGAGGAAACTCCTGAAAGGCTCCTGCTGTTTCCTGGTTTCGATCTGCAGAACCTCCAATAACAACCACTGGCCTGTGCAAAGTCAACACACACTTTATAAAGATATGACCGGTGGTACACATGGGACATGACAAAACAGTACACCGCCAGCTGCATAAAAGCAGCATCAGTTTGTCAAGTTTTACCAGCAGTTCATGTTAGCGTTAGCCATTCCACCCAGAGCATGGATGAGTCCAGGTCCAGACACCACCAGGCAGGCACCTGGTCTGCATACAAACAACCAGAAGAGACAGCAAGATGTAAGATACAACCAGCTGCTCACTTTTTTTCTTCTTCATTCAAACCTTTATTTAACCAGGGTTAAAACTCCTTGAGATTAAAAATCTCTTTTACAAGAGTGTCCTGGCAAGTGGCAGCGAAACGTTTCAGATAGACACAGACCCTTACATGTAAATACATAAACACACTTTCACTCATATTCAAACAACAATGTCATCATAAAAAAAACAGGGTCCTAAATCAATTTAAAAACAGTGACATACAGACTGCCTTTTTACAAGGTCCTTTAACAAGCCTTTAAAAGAATAAAGTGAACTCCTTCAACTGGAGTTCAGTTCAGTTCAGGTGCACATCTGTTCAGTTACCAAGTGTCTCTCACCTCCCAGTGAGATATCCAATGGCAGATGCTGCATAGCACGCCTGTTGGGTGACAGAATGTAATGTACATCACTATTGCATTGTGTTGTTGAGGATTGTGCAGGTAAATAGCAGTGTAGCAGAATAATACGTATTTTACCGCTTGTTCGTTGCGCATTCCCACATATTTGATCCCTGCAGCCTGAGCAGCCATAGCCACTTCTATGACAGGGACACCGACTATCCCAAACATGTACTCTACTTTCTGCAGGGGTGAAAAAATGCTCTTTGACAAACCGACACTAAAATATACGGGTTTTAAGATAGTACATAGCAAGTCATTTACTGCATTAAACTTGACTGCACAACACTTCAACTTTGACACACTTGTTGCTTTTACGAGATCCATCCGTGGTTACATTGTAAGTTAAGTAGGCTACAGACACAGAAAAGTGAATGTAGGCTACAGGTTACAAACAGAAGTTAGAAATTTTGTAAATATTCGTAATGTTTTAAGTTGTTTAGACGATATTACCTGGGCCTTTAGAGACTCAGCAATAAGCTGAGCTCCTGTCACTTCGTCCATGGCTGTTCAGAGACTGTTAGCTACGAGTTATTATCACACTGTGTACCTACAAAGGTACAAGAAAGGTCAAACTGGCATGTTGCAACTACGACCTACATAAACAATTTATTATCTTGTTTGCTACAATCTTCTATCTGCCCCTGAATCCGCCCCGTTCCTATCGCTTCCGGGTTGCGAGCCAATCACGGGAGGCATTAGGCGTGACCTCACGACAGGGAACACCACATCTCCTTGCACGTTGATGTATTACAATCCAGTTACATATTACACATTGAATATTGAATAAAATCGTGATATTATGTTAATGCATGGACATTTTCACTGGTATACACCATGTTAATGTGTTTAATAGTCAGGTGTTAGTAATAATAACGATGGCTCATTTCTACTCAGGTGTTCCAGTGAGACATTACAGTGAGATAGCATGCACAGTACCAAGACCCTGAAACTGAAGCAACTAATTGGAATTCAGCCATCATTAGTTGTCTATATAGTATATACTTCCTACAGAAAATGCATGGGAGTGCTAAATAGCTAAATTGCTAAAGCTAAATTGGATTAATATCTTAAATCGGTAAGAAGATGAAGTAGTGAGATAGTGGAAAAGTGGGAATTTGTTGTAATTAGAATGAATTACACGCCATAGCACCACTAATGTTCAAAAGATGTGTAATAACTAAAGTTTTTTTCTAAAGCTAATGCTAAAATGGATTGCTGGTAAAAATGTGTAAGAAGGTGAAGTTGTAAGAAATATGGAAAAGTGATAATTGTTCTAATAAATGTTTTTAAGTTGACTAACAGGCATATGTGTAGATGTGAAATAAAATAGAATCTGGGTGTTTTTGGAACATTTTTGTAAATTTCCCAAAATCCGCCTCTCACCCTGACCTTGGACCTGCTGGGAAAAATGAGTAAGTCAAAAAATTTAAATGATATCATACTAATTGTTTTTTGACAATTTTTGAAATTCTCAAAAATCAACCTCTTGCCCAGACCGTGGTCTGCTGGGGGAAATGAGTAACTCAAAAAAAGTTTTTAAAAAAATCATAAAACACTCATGTTCATTATTAAATAAGTCATTTCATTTATTACTCATAAAATATACAGCAATCTCAGTACTGAAAGAATTCATTGAAGCGTTGAATTCACAGTCATAATTTCTATATACATGCTAGTTTCATCCCTCTTCAAGGAAAAAACCAAACATTTTCCATTCTAAAGAAGCTAGCAAATGTATTGTACATATTTCCAGTTAAAAGGAGAAAGACAAAAAAAAGAGGAGTTTTGAATCATGGTAAGATCGAGTGGTTTCTTTTTTGAAAGTTAAAGCAAGCAAAACCTGTCAAACATTCACTAATAGACTAAAAATATCATTAAAAGAAAATCAATTGCTGTCCTATCATTGGTTTACAGTGTTTCTTCTCACAAATGCTCTCTCAGATGCCTCAGTACAGGATCAGTGCTTCTTAGAAATGTTTCATTACTTAATGCGCATCACTGTACTTTCACAGCTGCCTCAACAAACTCGTCTTTTCTCAGTAACTAATGAAGGCACAAAATGAACACATAAATAGGAACCAAAATTACACAAATAATTTATTCTTGAAAGACTAAACCGTAATGGACAGGTCAATATACAAATGTAAGGTTGATCAACTTAAAAATAACCTGGTGCACACATCAAATTACTCAGGTTAGCAAATAAGATTGTTTTCTTTCTAGAGGATACAAAGTTTAAGACATGAATATGGGTTTATTAAAATTTGGATGTCAAAAAATAAAAACAATTTGCCGTCTGTGTGTCTTACAGACACTTGGAGGACACGAAGTACAAGTGCATTCTGACGTATGTAGTGTGCAGTTATCAACCTTCGCTAGCTCATCAAGAAATCCCCAAAATAAAAACTGTCTTCCTTTCACCCCCGCTAACCAATAAACCAAAAACTTCAAACCATTTACACAGTTCAAACTGGGTAAAAATGCATCCATGTCTTTTGGTCCCTGTCTGTTTAGCCATCTGTGAAGTGCTACCTTCCTTTTCAGCATGTTATTGCCGTACAAAAGTCGCTGTCCGCCCAACAGTACAGTTCTTTGCTCTCAAAAAGTCAGTGTTGGTAAAGCAGCGGTTGCTGAGGTCCAGGATCAGCTGAAGGACACCTGGTCCTGGATGAGTATGGGCCAGCCTGCTGCACCTCCC
>NC_048412.1:15091478-15144423 GCF_013103735.1 Etheostoma cragini | reverse complement strand
AGGGAGACTCTTAAGGCTCCTGTGGGGACTTCTTTTCTTTCTCTGTCTTCCCAAGCTGGCGGCGGGTGATTTTTAAGACACAGTGTGTGTGTGTGTGTGTATGCATTTATCTCTCCCTCCTGTCCCTCAGTATGTCTCCGAATCTGAGTCATTGAGCTCTTCATCTTTGTAGAGGCCGTCATGATGGCTGATGTTGTTGAAGCTGCAGTAGGAGCTGTGCTCACCGCGCAGCACGGGCAGGCTGTCGAAGGTGACGCTCTTGGAGGGGCTGGTGTTGTAGTGGTTAATGGCACTGAAAGGGAGGGTGGGTGCTGGGGCACAGGGGGACACAGGCATCATGGTGGCCAGGATGAGGGCTAGGCAGTCTGCCACATCTTTGTTTGGGGCACAAGCCAAGGCGGGTGTGTAACCTAAAACAATGACAGTGGACTAGTGTTACACCCAGCACTCTATAAAAGGAATAGTTTAGTGTTACATCTGTTAAGTGATGTAGCAGTTATTACATTTTTTAATTTTTTTTTAATTTACTTTACGTAAAATCCTAAAGAGTCTGACAATTTCTTATCTGATCTACAAAATCTTTTTAAAATACCTGACCCAGGCACATTTTAATTGCTTGATTAGCCAATCAAATTCTGATCCTTCTTTTACCTCTTGGATTTTTGTCTATAGTATGTTAGTTGTCACGTTTCCAAAAAGTGAACATTATCCACAACATTAGGCACATGTTTTAAAAGGTTAACAAGCAGCTATAATAACAGTGAAGCAGTTGGATAGTAATTTCTGAAATGTGGAACTAACTGAAACTGTCAAATAAACTTATTTGCTATTTTTAAAGGGGATTTTTGCTGTAGTTACCTAATAATTTCTGATCCTGCTGTGCCTATTATAGTGTATGTTAAAGTGGGATTTCCTGATGTGCTGTAAAAGCCCAAAATATATGAAAGGTATACAGTAAGAGAAAAATAACATTGTGAGTTTACCGTTTTCATCGACTGCAAGTACACTGGCTCCCTTTGCAAGCAGCTCTTGCACCACCACAGTTAAACCATTTCTTGCAGCCACGTGTAGAGGCCTTAAAAGATAACACATGAATGCATCAACAGGAAAGTCAATATTTAATCATTTGTTTCTCTACATTAATAATTCAACCCCCCACAGCAATCTACCCACACCACCACTCCATTCCATCGCTTAGTTGCAGCAAGAGACAAGACACTAATATAATACAAGTGATACATACGTCTGTAAGGCGGCGTTAGTGGCATTTATGAGGTTTCGGTCTGTAATCTTCTCCAATATCAATAAGGCACTGGTTTCATGTCCCTGTAGAAAACAGTTAAAGTGCAATAAATACAACAAAAAAAACCCACATATAACAGCTTCTAACTATGCAGTATTATTGTTTATGCAATTTGTACACATCCTTGTATACTGTACATTTGCTGATGTAGAATGAAAGAAGAGTGCAACCACATGGCAATACAAACCTTACTGCAGGCGAGATGAAGTGCAGTGTTCTTCACAGCATCCTGCAGAGTGAGATCTGCTTTCGCACTGCTCACCAGCAGTTCTAAACAGTGAAACGCAGGAAAATGTCATTTGTAAAAAGGTAAAGGTAATCCAATGTAATCCAACAGTGCTGATTATTACATCACACGCAGATATCTTCCACGCCAGTGGTCAAAGTAGAGAAGCATTCATACCAACAGCATTGGTCTGGCCATTTTCAGCAGCCATCATGAGCGGGGTCTTCCCTGCATCATCAACACTGTTGACCTGAGAGTTGTGGCTCAGCAGCAGCTGGAGACACTCTACGTGGTCAGTGAAGGCTGCTGCATGTAGTGGGGTCCTGCAAAAACAACATCAGAACATAATCATCATCATGTAGTCATCCTACTTATTGTGAGCTTTTAATTACAGTTACAAACTCTTGAGGCTGTTGCACTTGTCTTTACACGAGGGTGCATACCTGTTTTTACCGTCTTTGGCATTGACAATGGCAGGGCCCAGAGTGTCTATCAGCATCTCAGCAGCACCTTCGTTGTCATGGATTCTAAAGAAGAGCACAATCATTTAATCTGTGAAAAGGGTGTGTTTTCACATGCACTGATCGAAACAGAAGATGGCTCAAGATCTTACACAGCACAGTGGAGTGGGCTGAAACAACTGCCTTCGGCCTTCTGGAAAACCTCTTGTTCCAGTAAAACCTCCACACACGTATCGTGACCTGCAGAGAAGAAAGCATTAACCATATCAGCCTTCATTTTAAGGGGCTCACAATCAGTTGCTCTCTTAAAACATTTGTCTTCATCAAAATGCCATGGAAGCTAGACTTTATTACAGTATACATTGCTGAACATCCAATGTACATTGCCATAACTATGTTGATTGTGTTTTAGAAAAGGTCTTCAAACCCTTGTCTCCTTACCATTGTAGCAGGCCCAGTGCAGTGGGGTGTAGCCTTGGTTGTCTGTTAAGACAGGGAGAGTTTCCACTGACTGGGCAGCATGCAGCAGGCCTCCTAGTACCCCGATGTGTCCACATGCCGCTGCCAGGTGGACCGGTGTGCGCCCCTTACAGTCTCTCACCAGGAAGTTGGCGTTGTGCTGAAGCAAGGCCTCCACACATTCCTCGTGACCGGTGACCGCCTGCGGACACAAAACAGTAGATGATCATATCCTGTATGCCTTTCAAATAGTTTGATGAGAGCTGACCAAGTGATCTGAAGTTTATTCCTTCCAGAAACAAATAGGCATGTCCTGCACTGCCCAATTAAAAGATATCTATCTTTACAACTGATTGAGGTGACAAAAACAAAATCATATTTCTAAATGTATGCCAGAGAGGGTAGTTCAAAAGTTCACTACACAAAAAAAAGAAAAAGAAATTAGGGTATAAGGACAGAAGACTGTCCCACAGAACCTGTAAGAATGGTAAGATCTCCTTACCCCTCTATGTAGGGCCGTCCTGGCCCACTTATCTTTGGCTTCTACATTGGCCCCCTTATTTAGCAAAGAATACACACAATCAGTGTGTCCACTCAGGACCGACAGCATCAAGGGGGTTCTAGGAGATAATAGACAAGGTCAGTAATTTCTTTAGAATATGAGTGAAATATATGGATATCACCAACAAATTTTACTTACTGTCCATTCCCATCTTGAATGTCTACTGCACTTGGTAAGTCAGCATTTCCAATTAGCAAACGCAAACATTCTGAATGACCATTAGTAGCTGAAGGCAAAGAATAAACAACCCATTAGTATACTTACAATAATAATCAACTTCGTGCATATGGCGACTTTTAAAACTATTCACACCACAAATAATCTCAGCAAATAAAAGTACATTGAATAAAATACACAGTACGGTAATTCATGATGTATACAGCAGGGTTTTTTTCTGCATAGAAGGAACGTGCAGGAAGGTTAAGCTCTGCTCTGGGTCCCAGCTGCTGTCGGGCACGGAGCTCTCAGTCCCCCCCCAAAAGCTGCGACCGCAGATCAAAAGGTGGCAGCGAGGCCGTATCTGGTTCTGATATAGTGGCATCAGTATTAAATTGAGAGTTTCATAACAGGTTAAAAACTCCTTGTCATTGAGTGAAATAGTATCAATTTCTGTGTTTTGGTACAGTTGGTATGCATCCCTGATGCAAACCGCATAAATATATTCAAGAGTACCTTTTCAAGTGGACTTGAGCACAGTTGGTCCATCAGTGCCCAAGTCAACACTTCACACTAATCAAACAAACTGGACGTTGGGGGTCAAGGGTATTTGGATCCAGGCCCAGGTCTCTGACGTGAAACCCTTCTAACAGCATCATATTCCATTATATTTTGAATTGACACCTGCCTCCTTAATGTTTTTACTTCACATAAAGGTGTTTCCACCATAAATTGGTGCATAAACATTTAACAGAATGCAGTCAATTAAGTTTAACTAACCCCCCCCCCCATTCTGAGTCAAGAAAACCCCCTTAGAAATGTCGAAAAGTTCATGTGTAGAGCAATTAATGAGCTACCAACTACAGCTCCATACCTGCTGCATGGATGGGGGTTCGCTTCAAGGCAAAGTCTTTGACCAGGATGGAGGCTCCCTGGTTGATTAGGACGTCCACACATTCGACATGGCCCTTGAAGGCAGCCAGGTCTAGGGGCGTGCGCCCTTGGCTGTTTCTCACATCCAGATCCAGCAGAGACTGCACCAGAACCTCCATAGCATGGTGGTGTCCGTGGTATGCCTGAAAGATGAATTTACAATGAATATGTTAAGATAAATTAGGTGAGACTGAAGATAGTGGCATAATAAGGATAGTAGGATTAGGACAGTATACATTACTTACAGCGAGGTGCAGGGGGCTGACGGGAGCTCTGATATCAGAATCATTCAGGATGTCTGTCCCTGAGGTTTCCATTAGCTGAACAAACCAGGTGCACAAGTTAGAATCTACTTTAGATACAATCACTTGCTTAGCCGTGAAGCTCAAAGTCAGACAAAAGAGCCACTTCGACCGAATTCAATTTAACAGTAACATTCCGATCAGAAAGAGATCTGCCTCACAAAGCAGAACAAGCTATATATAGAAGGACAAGAAAAGTACAAATTCAACCCACCACATCTAGAGGTGTTTCACTCGCAATCTGTAACAGAGAGTGCAAAGATAATGCATTAAACATCATTTCAGTATAGCAATGGATAATTACAGAGATGCTGATTGTTACGCATCGTGTACTAGAAGTTCTCACCAGCTCCAGACAGAGGCGATGTCCGTATGCCGAGGCGTAGTGCACAGCATTGTAGCCCTGATTGTCTCGGATCCCTGGATTTGCATCATTTCGCAGTAAATATTCCAGGCACCTGAAGACACAACAAAGACGCTGTAATCAAGAAAACATCCTTTTTCAAGTCTTGAACTGTTACTCAATCATAACCAATAACTAGGGTTGGGTACTGGAACCTGGTGCCATAAACGACCGGTATCTACTGGACTGAATGACAACGCAGATTCCTGTGCTTCGTTTCAGTGCCACTTAAAGGCCTGCGCTGCCCTCTGGTGCTTGGAAACGGATGTTACAGGCAACATAAGCATCACTGAATGTGAAGATAGTTAGCGCAACGTTAGTTAGTAGCTGGCCTAAAGTTAAAATGCTGAAGGCTAAAGCTGTCTAAACTCACAGCCACATGCTCCTTTAAGAAAGTTAAACTTGTGTTAAAGTGTAAAGTAAAGTGTTACTGACTTTCCATCTGTGTCAGAGGCAGCGGCGTAGTGGAGAGGAGTACAGCCCCGCTCGTCTAGGTCATTGACGCTTGCCCCAGAGCCCACCAGAGCAAACAGGCACTGGTAGTTACAGTTGGCAGCAGCGTAGTGCAGGGGGGTCCTGGAAAAGCAAACATAGCTCAGTTCTCTCTTCAAATGTGACCAACAAACTAGGAAAGCACAACCTTTTTTTGAACCAGTCCATAACTAAATGCAACCAACCTGCCAAAGCTGTCCTTTCTGTTAAAGTCGGCCCCCGTATTGAGGAGAAGATTGAGACATTCCAGGTTTCTGAGGGGTACAACAGGGAGATTTATAAGATGATTAACTGATACAGATAATGTTATGTTATTATTATTTTTGTTGGATGTCACAAACATTTTAACACTTAAAGTTAATATTCGACATACTATTCAGCTGTCCTGTACTCACCCTCCAGCAGCTGCAGCATGTAAACAGGTCCTTCCAAAGTCATCAGGAGTATCAACATCAAAGCCTGCATCAGAATAAAGCATTATGAACAGGATCATGCATGTTGTATATAAGGTTTTACACAACAGACATTTTAAATTTTACAGTTTCAAAATTTTGGAAGTGACAATCCTAGTCATTTTGTACTTTGACCAGTTAAGTTAGTACTATTGTTGATAGTCACACAACATGAATTAGGAGTTGCTCACCTGAAGACAGAAGCTTTCTGCAGCAGTCAGAGAATCCACTAAGTGCAGCCAAATGCAGTGGGAACATACCATGAACCCCTCGTCTGAAAAAGACACAATCGTGTTGATTTACTTACTAGAAACCAAATTAAATAAACTAAGGGTGGGAAAGTGACAATCGGTATCAGTTACATAAAAGACATTACATCTATACTTTGGAAAGGTTTGAACATGCTGATCTTCCACAATGTGTAAATTTGGAACAGTTGCTGAAAAAAGGCAGACTTACTTAGCCGTGTCAGCTCTGTTGGTGATGAGGGTGTTGATGAGGAGCTCGTGTCCGTATCGAGCTGCAATGTGCAGTGGTGTATTTCCGTTCTTATCTTCACAGTCAATCTCAGCACCTTAAAAAAACAAAAACTAAGCACTTAGCAATGGTTTTACGCTGAGAAGCAGTTGGGGTTTTACAGTCCAGGGTGAGAAATTAAGTCAGCGAGGCTGAATTTTTAGAAGAGCTCACCATTCCCAATGATTGCTTGAGACCTAGAAAACCTGCCGTGGATGGCCGTCATGTGGAGGGGAGTCTTACCATCTTTACTCTGGAGTGAAACAAAAATATGTTGGTATCACAATGTAACTCATTACTATGGCTTTTATCTATAAAGTCCATACGAGAAGTTGTAAAACTGCATTTCTGATTATCAACTGTAGAAACATTACATTGAGAACAAATTTGTTTAAACACTTGACTCATAACCACAAATATTCAATCTCTGTTTTGACCGTAGCACCACAACAGCTGTCGGTTATAAAGTAAAACAGCTTTCCCAGGTCTTACTGGCTGATCTTTTCCCAAGTTATCAGTGATGAAACTGCAAAAGGCAGCATTGTTTTCCCCCCCCTCACCTTGATGTTGACATCAGCGCCGTTGCACACTAGGAGCTCCAGACAGAGTGCCCCATGGCGTGAAGCGGCGGTAAAATGGAGAGGTGCGAACCCCTTCTCGTTCACCTGGTTGACATTAGCTCCACACTCAATGAGCTCGTTCACCACCACATCCTGCCCATTGTAGCAGGCCACGTGGAGGGGTGTGTTGCCATACGCATTGGGCTCATTGATCTAAATGGCGAGATAAATGGGGATCAGTCATGACACCACGGTTTCCCATCAAGACAAACTGGTATTATACTGTCAATCTTTTTGCACACAATATAAAAATCTGTTGAGACGTTATCATAAACACATGAAGTGCATAAGGTTAGGTGTTATTACATTTCTGTTCTCTGCTGATCAGATCATAAGATCTTGCAGTATCTGCAGTGCAATGACAAAAGGTTTGTGGGTGGAACTTACATCCACCCCCAAGTCCAGGAGGTATTTAACAATGCTGATCATTCCACTGGAGGCTGCTGCGTGTAGGGGGGTGTACGATTTCTTGTCTTTGCAGGCCACCTCGGCTCCATGAGATGCCAGCAGCTTCACCACTTCTATGTGCCCTGAAGAGAAACAGAAAACAACTTCATTACATAAATATGCTATGAAGATATCATCAACTATTTCATTTCGTATTATCAGAACATGAGTAAATGTGACATCTAAAGACTTTTAATAATTTTGATATCTTTAAAAATAATGAAAAACTATATAGTTTCACTACATCTCTAAGACTATCACTGACCACAAGATGAGATGAACGCTTCAAGTTACAAATGAACAGAATAATGTGATGTAAAAATCTGTGGTTCATTTATTACCCATGTAGGCTGCCCAGTGGATTGCACGGCGGTCCCTCTTGTCAAAGGCATTGATGTTTGCTCCTCTGGAGAGCAGGAGCCTCACCATCTAACAGCAGCAACAGAGAGAAAAGAGCAAACAGGAAACATGTCAAGGAAAGTTCAAACCTGAGCATCACCAAATCTGCTGCCTTTCAGTCAGCGTGACAACTCAGTGTACATTGTGTTTAATGCCTTAATACTCTGGTCAAAACCACATATTGTGCATGTATACAGTTTACTTTGATCTAATCTCATTATTAAGATGAGTTCCTACAAGGCTATGCATTTGTTTTAAATTGCAGAGTAAGTTGAAAGACATTTTGACCTTTGGCATACACAGGTACAAATGGCAATTTGAATGTGAGTATATGATTACAAGGATTCATTTGCATGCAAGCATGTGATTGGACAAGCACCGACTCTGCCCCTTGCATCCTTAAGTGTGTGGCCACAGTTCCGACCGACCTGAAATACCAGTCTGCATCCATGTGAAAAACAATAGACGGTCTGTAAATGACAAGCTACAATGGCTCATTAGAAAGCCGCTTCATAGTTTGTTGAGCTGTGGCTTCTCCAACCTGGTGTTTGTGCAAATGACTCCCAGATGAAAAGGAGGATTATTATCATATTATCAGACCTCTATTATACACCAATACAACAGAAGCTCATCTTAGGGTCTAAAATAGAGTGTAAGAACAGGCACAGGATACAATAGTTACCTTACTGTAATTTGTTTTTCAAATGTTCGTTGTTCACCACTACATGCAACATTAAAACATTTCAAAATAAGTTTCAAAACTTTGTCAAAAGTAATCAGAGAGAAACAACTAATAGTAAAACAACTGACTACATGTTTCTCTAACAGTATTGTGTATATGTAGCCATCTACATAATAAAGTAAGGATTTGCTGTGACGACGAGTGTTACGACGTAACCGTAGCAAACAACAGTTATGGCTAAGGTTATTCATGGCATAGCTGCTAACTGTACCAGAGCTATATGGGGATGTTGATTGTTTCCCTTCACGCTCCTCATATGGACAAAAATGTAGCCATTGTTCAGTTGTTCTGTATTGCATTGCCCATTGTGTTTGCACATTTATGAGACAAGCAGAAACACTTCATTTCAGTAAGCGGAGAAGAGCGGGAGCTTACACTACCAGCCAGGCAAGCTTACCCAACAACAAGTCTGTTGTGCAAATATAAGCAGTACCGAAGTGGTTGTACTTAAACTACACTAACACCCCAAAGACAGGGCAGATTGAACAGCCACATAGTTAGCTCTGACCCCTTAAGTTAGTACACGTTTTGTTTCTTGAAGAAATTGATATTCAACTGTGCTGTCATTTATATGCATTAAGGATTAAGGTAGAAGTAAATCCATACTGAAAGGTATTAAAATATTTATTAAGCTGAATCAAACAATACTCTAGGCTTTATATTACCTCCAGATGACCGCTGAAGGCTGCATGGTGCAGGGCAGTCCGGCCCGCTCTATCTGACACATTCACATTGCTGAGCAGTGGGACGAGAGCTTCAGCGCAGCGGACAGCTTTATTTGCTGCGGCGATGTGTAGCGGCGTCTGCCAGTTCTTGTCTCTGGCGTTTACGTCTGCAGAGTGTTTCAGTAACACTTGGACGGCCTCCTGCAAGCAGTCATCACACACAGGTTTAACTTCCATACTGTTTGGATTTCTAAAAACACTGTGCAACAGTGCCTGTTCTACAGAATCGGGGGGAAATGTACCTACCTCACTACAGGAGGCCACAGCACGGTGCAGAGGAGTGAGCCACTTGTTATCTTTGGCATTTACTCTGGCACCTAAAAGTCAGAGGACACCGGCTGTTAGACCGTTTAAGGTCATACAGTTACATGACATCTAGTGCAACATTTAAACAAAATGACTTAAGTCTTTTTGAGTTAGGAAGTCCTGCTTTGTTACATCTCCATCCGCATCATCATAACAAAAGAGCAGACTGCAAAGGGTGTGAGTAGAGTTATTTTACAATATTGATAGCAGATGCACCATTTAGCCACATGGGCCTTTGAAATATGCCATTATGCTCTCAGACATGTTAACATCGACCATTTAGCATTCCCTTCAATACCCAGAATGTCAAGCCCTCCATGTACGTTAGGGAGAAAAAAAAGGTAATGATGACTTTGCCCAAAGTATTTCCAAAAATTAAAAACTCATTTAGAACCATACTTTTTAAATTGGTACAATACATTGGCCATACTGGTCACATATTAACAATTCATCAGGCAATTTAAGATGCTTAAAATGTGACACCGGTTACATAATTTCTGCAAATTAACAGCTGACTCAAGGATTTCCTGAATAATTGCTTTATCAGTTCCTGATAAACACTTATCATTTCTTGACTGCAACATTAAACCAATATTTGTTTCCTTAAGCGTTCTGCTTTCGGATTGATTGCTGGCTATTCGACGTTAATGTTGAGGATGAAATTTCGGAATACTGACTTTTAAATGCTCTACACACGACAGAAAGGAATATGCTTATGTTTGACTGAAACAGCTCCTGTACATGAATCCTTTGCGGAAAAACATACCTGAAAGAATCAGAAGCTCCATAATTTCTGCATCTCCAAGATAAGCAGCAGCATGCAATGGAGTTCGCTTCTCATTGTCCTGTAATACGTGGACAGACAGACATTACTTGGACTACACAGAAACAAAACAGTTTGCATTCACCACCTTTTTCTTTTCTTTATACAGTTTAATGTAGTCCTGATCTGTTATTTTACACTTTTTGTTTACTATATAAAACCTTACAATGCAAGGAAAGAGACATATCCATTAAATGTTGACAGCCACAATTCACAGCAAAACACAAATCCAGTAACTTAAAAAGCCTTCCAGTGAAACACAAGCAAGTACAGACCAGCGTTATTTTGAAACAAACACCCCACCGAAGCAGTAACCGTGAGGAATGCAACAAAATGAGCAGAGCCAGATCATGCAGTGGGAACTGAAAAAAGCGGTGCTTTGTTCTAAAAAAAAACAATTTAACGAAAGAGTTATGTTAGGCCTTTAAAAGGTAAATTATACATTAGAGGTTTTAAATTCTGTGTTGCTGGGGTGTTTTTAAAATACAATAATAATACAAGGAAACAGATGCAAAGGTTAGTGAGAGTTGGTTGGGATTACCTGCGCATTCACATCCTCTTTTTTGAATATGAGCGAGCGTACTTCATCTGGGTCCACATTGAAAATAGCTTTCAGCAAAGCAGGCTGTAAAAGAAAGAGGCGGTGTCAAAATCCCTGAATCTCAAGACACTATTTCAGACTTTCATTATTACAGTAAATACTGACCAATGACCTGTAAGGGACTAGACGCCAGTATAGTTCATATTTGAGAACAACAATAACCATTCAGACATTGGAACCCTTGGAAAGACTTTAGGGTCCTTGTCGTCAAGCACCACAATACACACGCCTGGCTTATTGTCTCTAAGTTTACACAATCGAGTTCATGCGGCTTAAAAGTCCCCATATATTGTTAAAAAAAACTTTCAAAAGGTCTGCACAGACCACAGCATGGCAAAGGTCATAAAAAGAGCAGGTCGGTACAGACATTCAAATGTACATTTAACAAAACGATGACTCCACATATCAGAGGATGATGGAGGCAGACTGTCGGCGTTGATACTAACAAATGATGGGCAGACACTTTCTAATTCTTTTTCTAGTCTGTTGGCAAGCAAACCACATCTATCACATAGCACAGAGAGACATTTCACAATTTTTGGTTGAATACAAGTCCGGCATTATGCTCCTAATGACTGATGTGTGCTGTAATGTCCTTTTCATTTCATGTCCAGACATGTACGTAAATGTCTGCATCTTCACTGGAGACAGAGGTAAAATAAGGAAGACGTCCACAGCGGATCTGGTTCACAGCATCAAAACATGACAACAGGTGGCAAAAAGTTTTGACTCCATGGATCATGCCATTCCTGCCCTGGCTTCTTAAACAGTAGCTAAATTGGTCCCCCCCCCCTTAGTAGGGGTGTATACCAAGGTTAAGCATTACTGTGGATTTTACACAACTTGTGCTGTGCTATATAGCCACAACCAAATATTGATGACCATGATATTGATTGACAATGATTTTTTCTCCCTCTGTATTTCCATTTTTCACAAAATAGTCGCTTTCATGCCTAAAATAACTAAACCACATTAAAGAGTTACTGCAATATTTTTATATGTGCAAGTAGCCTAAATTACTCACTGTGACACTGTTGAAGCCTTTTGCCAACACTTACTGTAAGACAAGGCTGTCCTACACTTCCTGCAATCTCTCTGAATAGTGAGTCTGAACTGAACACAGTGTCAACGACGTCTAATCCTTGTAGTTGCCCACATCTTCACAAACACTGGCAGCATCATGAAAACCTCAAGAGATAGCTTTAATATCAGACTGCAGCTGCAAATGCAAACATTTTTACTTTTAGACCAACAGCTAGTATAAACCACTCGCTTGGTAGATGAGGCATCATTTTGCTAAATCGTAAATTACAGGTTTGAATCCCAAAGTAAGTTAATTTAACATGACTTACGTTGGATGGCCGTGAGTGAGTGAGAGAGAGTGAGAGTGAGAGTGAGAGAGACAGAGACGAGCTGGCAGCTTAATATCAAGTGCTTGTCTCATTCTACAGTACATTTTGTCAAATGTTAGCTTGTGATGGGTTTTTTTGTTCCTATCCGGTGTTGCGTCTCTACAACTTGTCAAATTGATCTGAAAACACTGCTGGGATCAATACCCCCATCAACAGTCACAAACTGTATAATTAAGTTTGCTAAAGGACCTGCATGTGTCATGTTAGCCATCTTAACACTGCTGCACGCCCCTATTTGATTCATCAAAACACCAGCAGAGAGTCTTTGATCAGGCAGTTCCCACTGCCTGTAGGAGGAAGCTGGCATGCATGGGGAGAACAGACTGAGGGCAGGGGATCCCTTCCAGAGGCTATAACTGGTTACCCATGAAAGCCCCAGATGGAACATTCCTGGCTTGCACAAAAACTTAACTCTTCCCTGACTCTAGTCATGTCTAGAAGACAAATTAAGATGTTAACATGGGTTATCAGCTGTAACAACCACAGACAGTTTTTTTTCCCACAAGTTTGAGCTGTGAGATTTGGCAGTATTAAATTTCAGGTGAGCTATTATTGTGTACTCGAGCAATCATAACCTTTGAATGAGCAATGTGCACCTACCCATGTATCCAAAACAATATCTAAGATAAAGAAGCGGGAGGGTTCCGTTATAAAATGTGCCAAGAGTCAGCAGGTTTTAAAACCACCTTCTGTAATGTTTGGCTGGAGTGCAAACCTGTATTATTTTGTGTTCTTTGTCTGCCTTAATGATCAAATGTATTCTGCTTGCTACATCATTCTGACTGTATGCAGAAAGAAATCCAGCTAACGGATATGATTGTAAGCAGAGTGATTGATTGTCCAGATAATATAATATAACATACAATATAGTTTGTGTTGTTGATACCTCTTAAACATTAGGCTTTTTTAGTATTCCCCCTTTACTGTACAGTTTTTACATCAGAGACGTATTTAAAGACTCCCTCATTTAACCCACCGGGTTTCCAAGCTAGCTAATGAGCTAATGTGCAGCCACGTAGCTTTTTAGACTTAATGTACAAAAGACCTTTAGTTTATATGGCATCGTTTGAGCCACGTTGACATTTAACAAACCCTATCAAATGGAACTAGCTGTGTCTGGATACAAGTAGTCTTTCTCTACTGCTTCTTAATGTGTTTCAACTATGGATAACTCAAGGTGTCCTTGGTGGCATGGATAAGATTATTCACTTTAAAACAATACTGACAACAACAGAACAAGATAGTTATGCCCTTATATAACTTTGAGTTACATGACATATTACAGCAGTCAAATTCATGCTCAACATGAGTATGTACAATAAGTAAGACAAAGATAAGAATTACCATCTATGGACCAAGTAGCTTACAGTCCATTTTTAAAACCCAAGACAATCCTCTCATTCACTGATTAAAATGCCCATGAATATCTGCAGGGTGCAGTTGTGCTTAGAGTTGGAGATAAAAGAATGCAAACAAACAGGCACTTGATTCATTTTGACGATTTCTCTAAATATCCCCCACAGTGAAACGGAATAACAAATCTGCATTATGTTGCAGTTCTCCAGTCCTGCACGACTGGTGTAGGAGATTTCTATGCTTCCCTGGCTGCACGACTGTCTCTCTTCATATAAGCCAGCCTAGTTAATACCATCACCATGGAGACAGCTCTTTGGCAACTCCACCGGCTCACATGAGCCCAGGTACACACACACACACACACACACACACACACACACACACACACACACACACACACACACACACACACACACACACACACACACACACACCTTAAATGATAACTTGGAAAGCTATTCTCATTTTCAGAAGTAGGTGACAAGTGTCTAGCCTAGTAAGAGGATGCCTGTCTAAATACGGTCACATAATGCCATTACATAGCAGTTTACCTGCATGTATACCATTCACACAATAAAAATAAATTCAATGGTTTAAAAAATTACAAACAGCACAATAGCTAAAACAAACTGCTTAATTATTGACAGTACTTGCAAGGGGACACGCACTAACGACTTGTGATCAAGGACATAACTTATCCAACGTGTCCGTCATAAATCAGCTTTAGAAATTAAACATAAAGAAAATCACGAAACCGAGCAGGGCACAAAGCCTCTCACAGAGCCCCACTGCCACAACACAGTGGTGGTGTTCAAAACAAGACTAAACCTTTAACTAGTCGGGGGAATTGGTGCATAAAAGCTACATAATGATGTGTTTTGCTACCCGTTATCCAATATTATAACGTTATGTATTATAAAACCTAACCAGGTGAGGCAGCCAACATAAATGTGACAAACGTCCATGATGTCACAAGAACGTAGCTATCAACAGATAGCTTTGGTTGTTATGCTAAACATCTCACACCACATTAGGGATTTAGTGGCTATTATTCAATCACATTGAAGCGACAACTCAAGCGTAGTATTGTATTGTTTAGTCACAACATGCTAACTATTCACTTCCCAACTGAGTAGCTAGCTAGCTAGTAGCATTTCACGCAGGCGCTGGCTAATAGCTGAGATAAACACAGCATCATTAACGTTAGCTGGTTGCAACTTAACAACCGCTTCAGCGTGTGTCTCAGGATACATGTGATGCCTCTTATTATCGCCAAAAACATCCCAAGATCACAAATACAATTCATCCAACAGTAATGTACCTAACCTTCCCCTCATCCGTGACCATTTATCACCAAGCTTCACGTGAAGCGTTTAAGGAAATGCTTCCGAGAAACTCTATTAACGTTACATTCCGCTGGCCAGGGTTGAAATCGAGGCAGCTAACGTTAGCTAAGAGTAGCGAGTCAGAAGTACATTAAACTTAGGTCAGCTTTTGACACAATGATTACTTACCTGGTCTCGAATTTTGAGAACCACCATATTTCTGGGATTTTAAATGTTCTCATGCAGATTCATAAAGGTATTTGAGTCTCCTTCCGAATAGCGGTGTCTGATCTTGGTAGCTCTCCCGCTGGTCTGCTCCTATAGGCCTAGAGTGACGTTAGCTTAGCTCTCTTGCTAGCTTCCTAACCTGATGGCATGAAAGCAGAGGAGTAGCGGAAACTCCATAGCATTGCCGCCACCATACTTCGCCTTCCAAAAAGACGCAATCCAATAGGTTTACAGCACTGTAAGTCTTAGTAAGGGAGTTAGTGGTTGGCAGCGCCCTCTGACAGACGCACTGTGTTGAATATTGCTGTGTTCGCTAAGTTAACACATGTAGATCATTTGGAACAAACTATTTTACAATGCAATTTAATTCATTCACATGGTACATAGATACTGCGCTCTTTTAAATAAATGTATCTGGCTGTTAGGTTAGATTCTTAGTTACAGCTTATTATTATTCTATTTCCACACAGGGAATCAAAAATCAAGAACAATGCTACCATTGGCCGCAAAGCAACTCTAGTGGAGCCACAGGGAGTTATTTTGACAACAGTATTTTTCAGGAAGACTACTTTGACAGGTCACGGACTCGCTCTTATTGAAGAAGGCTTCTCATGCCATGCTGACACAAAACATGCTACATGATTAATTAGCCTAACAGAAACCAGGCAATCCATAGTGTGTGCAGTTACTAGCAGAAGCATCACTCGGTTATAAATGCCCAAACTGTTACTTAAACAGCAGTTTCCTTCTTTTTTAGCTTGGTAAAAATGGGAACTGATGGGGTAGTCATCTGTTTTGCAGCCATAGTTACACAAAATAATTCGGAGGAAAGTGGTAAAAATGCAAAACTTCGACCAGACCAAACCATATATCTGTTTGCGGTCTAAACTCTTCGACATATCTTATATGTTTATGCTAGGATAATTTAAGCCCATATACTACAATGTCAAGTCAATGTCTAACAAAGGTGAGTTCAGAGAAACCCACAGTTTGCTGGTGGGTTTAAGGTTTAAATCCACCGTGTTTTTCAGGTTCTGGAACATTAGACCAAAGTGTGGTGAATATGGCCCTCTAGTGACTTACCCTTCAACTACAAGCAGCCTTTCAAAGTAGCTGATGTGCTTCAAACTGCATTAAGGCTTACAGGAGAAAAACAGATATACTACGTAAACTCTCTGGAACTTGGGAGCCCAACTCTTTTTGCTTACTTTTTACAATTGATGCATATTTAATTGACACAGGGGTAATTCGAGAGCACTATTAACTTGTGTAACTTGACCAACTTTTTCCTTGTGATAGGCTACTATTGATAATAGTTTGCACAAACTTAAAATACGTTCGAACATAGAAAGTAGCGTTAGTGATTTCAGATTATAGATAAGATTATAAACTATTTTTTCTGACAGAAATGTGAGGAAAAGTGTATGCACTAATAATCCTGGAAAAAGGGCGTTTGTTTGCCTGTTCGCTCATAGAATGTTACAGCCACAACAGCCGATGATGTTGGACAGTAGTTTCCCCTGTATGGTGAAAATACCACAGACTGGACTGGGATGTCATTATTTGGACATGTGCCAAAAGGCTTGGACACAAAACTGTAAACTGTTCATGGTGCACTCAGTGACTTAGTGGTTCTGTCACAGACCGACATTCAGAAGTTCAGTAGTGCAGTAATTCATGACTAGAAAATCTGCTGCCTATCATTTGTGATAAGCTAATGTACAGTGAGATCATATTGGGGCAAATTGGTTGTAGCGGTAGAGCTATTCAATGTCAACAGTTCAGTATAGAAATATAACATAAATGTTAGTTTAACATACTGCACACTGATAACATGTAACAGTCTACAGTATTAAAAGACTAAGAGCAGTGACACTTGAACAGATTCTCTTTTTGTTGGAACCACTGAAATAGTAAATGACAATACATCTGTATTTCACTTCCGTACAAAACATGTCAGAAATAAGCAACTGCTGTCAAAATTTCTCAAGCCTTCAAGCAGGACACAGATGTTTGCTCCCTGTGATTACTCTCCACCATTGAATACTCTCTGCCCTTCATTTCTTAATGGCATCTTGTAATGCAAACAAGGGCTCGGTGAACAGGCAAGAATCAAAATGGAAAAACAGGTCACAAGGAAAATCTCACAGGGGGATGGCTAGAGCTCCAACAGGTAGGCCACAGACAACAGGGAAACAAGTAGGCTGGAAGACACACAGGGTGACGGCATACAAGCAAACAAACTAGAATGATCCAATAAGCGACAGAGGAAACACTGGGGTTAAATACAGGAGATAATGAGGTAACAGGGAACAGGTGTCACATCAGGTGAATCACATTAGGGCGGGGCAGGACAATCAGACAAACAAAGTGAAGCAAGACAAGACAAGACAAGACAAGACAGGAAGCTGACTACCAAAATAAAGTAGAAGGTAGAACAAACAGACACAGGGGAAAAAGACAGGGCCAGGGACACAGGACCATGGAGAAAACAGGCAAAAACACAAGGAGGCCAAACAGGAGAAAATAAACCCCAGCAACCCCTAAACCATAACAATGGAAAAGGTTTCCTCAGCTATGTTGATGATTTTGGGTGTAGGTCGGTCGCTTTTGCTGGGGGTAATCCTTCTGGATCTGTCCCTAAGCCCTGCGAAGGCCACAGTAACTAAAGCAGGAATAATTCCTGACTGTGGAGAGGGGTTCCCACAAATACAATTAGCAACAGGAGAAACAGCAGACAAATGAGTAATTGCATAAATGGAGAAAACAGATGCATACTCACATACCTCCCCAATTGCACCCTGACCCACACTTATTGTTTACAGAACGTGTGTGTGTGTTTGTGTGTGTGTGTGTGTGTTTGTGTGTGTAAGTGAGAGCGAGCGAGAGAGAATACAGACAGAGACGGAAAGCAGTTTAATTCTTTGCTTGACAAAAAATCCAAAGCACACATTTGCAGGTCCTTCCACCAAAATAGAACAATTTAGTAACATAATAGAAATGATACAAAATGACCAGACCAAATTCTTTGCTGGCACTCTTGCTGGGAAATACCGCGGTCCCAGCTGTGGGGTCTGCACAGCAATGAGACAGCCAGAGTGATATGCATGCAGTATCATGCCTCAGTTTCGCTGATGCTGGGCCGTGCCCCTGTCTGTCCAGCCGTCAGGATGAGGGATAGCAAACAGCTGGACAGTCGGTGTCCTGGGATGAAAGTGGTGTCACCCACTGGGTCATTCCCAGCTGCTGTGGGACAGTGGCAAGATGGGAGGAGACAGGAGTTCAGCTCACAGCTTCCCACCACTGTCCCTGGAGTGCTGATGTAGAATCAGAGACCACATAATCAGTAGCTAAACCAAAAGCCTTGTCATGTATTGTATTCTAAAAGTCTAAAAGGAGGGTGAGCAACAGAGTTTCATGAAATATTACAATTGATGGTTAACATAGCCACATAAAGTGAAGTGGGAAACAACTGGACAGAGATAGGATTAGGTACTTTCTTCTGTTAAAGGGAAGACATTAGTCCTCCAGACCAAACAGTAAACTAAGGAGAGGCCCTGGAGAATGCTTTGAAGTGACAAATAAAAATGTGAGACCGTGGACAGCTGTAGATTTATGACGATGACAAATCTGCACATAATCTGTGCTAATCACACAGGCCTTACTCCTGGTTGAGATAAAAGCATCTCCCTGTTTTACCAAATTTCCTGGCAGTCGGCAGTTATGTACTAAGAAGAGTGGGAAAGTGCTTAGCTGGTAGCTTCTCAGCCTTTTGTTCCCTCTTAACTTTAAAGTGATGGACCAAGTGCATTGCCATATTCTTTGATAACTTGCATCTGAGCACCAAACCACTGGACATATGAGAATATGTATTAATACAGCTCTGTTCATAGATGAATGTTGTTGGACAGCAACAACTAATGTGACAAGGGTTAAATTCTGTGCCCCAGGCAGTATCATTGAAGTCCAAGCTGATGACAATGACTAGTATGACCAGTAGATGGTGCACTTTCCATTTTAATGGTCTTTTTGTACTTTTGTGGACGCTACAGTTGCTACTTTAAGAGGTTCACAGACTGTAAATGTTATGGAGGTGCATCACTGCAAACTGTAGCTTACTCGGTAGATGTAGCTGTTCTATATCCATGGTATGCAATAACAAGCAAATAATAGTCAATGTACAAGCAGTGAACCTAATCGAGTGTTTCATCCATAATTCCTGTTGAAGTAGCCTAGGCTAAAACATAAGGTAGAATTTAACAGTAAAAAATAAAAAGTAAATTATGCTGTTAAGATAGAATAAAATGCACTCATTATTTACATGCAAGCCAGTTTCATCTGAGCTGTTTAGAGGTGTACACAAGGATATAGGAGGCTACTAGTGAAATGATCACCAGATTAGTTTCTAAATTATTTTTCACACCGGGAGATGATTAATGAACTCGCAGGAGACAGGTGCACCTGATCTAGGCTACGGACCGGAACTGCCTTCGTCTCTCGTTACCCTGGCTAGAATTTTATATCGTCCCCTCTCTTTTAGCACGTTAAACTATTAATAGCTCTGTCGTCATTATCGCATCCCTCATGTTCTCCAATCTGAACAACACACGTCAATCTTCAACCCTGTCCTCAAGGTATATAAATAATGTCTAAGTATCTGAGTTGAACAAATTCGACTTGATATTTGCGAACTATATTGTGGAAAAAAAAATGTATTTGGTAAACTGGTGTTGCTAAGAATGAGTAGGCTATTACTAGCTAACGTTAGTGTTCTAACGTTAAGTTTTGGGGTTTTTTAAGTTATATATTGCCGCTAAATTGCGTTTATAAAATGGCAGTACAGTCTGTGTAAGCAAAGAGTTAATATTTAGCCTATATTTGAAAATGGTTTTATGTTCCTAGCTAGAAAACAGTTTGCTAACACTTAACGTAGTTTGGCGCATTGATACTTGAATTAACGTCGTTATCGTCAATGGTTCTGCGGTCACAGTGGGTTTTTCTATTGTGAGTCCACCAATTAAAGTGGACCGGAACTGTCTGTTATTATCTTTCTTATGCTGTGATGCCGTCTATGCTTATAACACTGCGACATTCTCCACTCAACCACAGAAATGGAAATGTTTTTTGCTAAGGTGACTAACGTACCGTAATCCTCGTTACTTTTATTATTATTATTATTATTTTCCATATACGTAAGGTGTAATGCAGACTGTCATATGTACACATGTTTATGAATGTATATGATTCATAGATTTTATATATATTTAATATTCGCGGTCTATGATGATCGTACCAAACGTGGTTGACGTGTGAAAGTCCTCATTAAAAAACTCGTTAATCAACCAGGCTGCATAACTCCTTGATTTTACTAATATTTTTATAGTTTTTATAGCTAAGCTATATTATACTAAATATTATCTATTGGGAATGTGAGCAGGGTGATACATTTGAACAACTATAAGTCCACTAATTATGGCCATAAATACTCAATAAGCAAAGTTCCATCCTGTGCGTATATAATTCTCAGAGGTGCCTTATATTACAGTATATCCAGTGGTGGAAGAAGTATTCAAATTATTTAGCATTCATATTATAAGCACAAGTCCTGCATTCAAAAGTTTAATCAAGTAAAAGTACTTTTAATTAAGTGACAAAATGTACTTATCAGAAGTATAGCCATAATGCAGAATGACTATTTGTGTACTATTATTATTAGTAGTAGTAGTAATAGTAGTAGTGGTGGTAGTAGTAGTATGCTATTAGATCATTATTATGATGCATGACATGTAGGCAGTATTTTGTTGTTCTAATTGTTAAATGTGGAGCTAATTTTAATTGCTTTATACCTTGTTTAATCTCTTTGTACACACGTTTGCTTTTGCTTTTTTCACTATATTGTTTTTCTATTTTAATAATTTGGCACCATACACAGTCTACGGAGAGAAACTCTTAACATCAGTACACCGTACTGTGCACATTATGTGACAAATACAATGTTGAATCTTAAGCTACTGAAGCTACAACAGAACCAGAACTGCAAGCTGACATGAACATGCCTGGGTAAAGTCAAATGTGAGGAGCTTATTCATTTCATAAATATCTTTCAGTAATTACAGGTAATTGACAGTATAACTGTTGTAATGAAGTTTATATTATAAACTTAGTTTGGTTCTCAGTTGTTTTGGTGGATACAATGTCACTCCAATTAAAACTTTTAGCAGATGTGTTTCATTTGAAATGGCTCTTGTGTAATGGCTTTGGTCACTATGGCTCTTTCCACAGATGTCATATGTGACAGCATTTCAATCTTCGCTCAGCAAGGTAACAGGAAAACACAAGAACAACACACGCTCCAGAGTACACATAAGATTTGCACTTAGACAGCAACACAAGAAAAACACTGCTCATTCTTGACTTGAAAAGCCTTTCAAAGCCACTCCAAACGACCCTTCAGCTGTCTTTCCATTTCAGAATTTTTATAATATTTTTACATTGGACTTTTTCTTGGCAGGTTAATGCTCACAGATGTCTGCACTGCTCAGATGGCTTGAGGGGGCAGGTACCATCTGAGCTGTGTCAGGGAGAGAAAGTCATTTTAGCAGCACCTTACACTTAGCTTAACACATAATTTCATAGTACCAATAAATGTGTTAATTAGACAAAATGTTTTTGATAGAACAAATCTTGGACGGCATCTGTGAATTATTCACTGGACCTGATAAGTTGGCCTGTTTGGCTATAGAATTGTCAAACCGATTTCACAGAAGCAGCATGTTGCATGTGACATCCCTGCTGGTTAATGCATGTTAGTTATCGGAGATTATTATTGACCTAAAGTTAGCATCTGCCAGATTTGTCCATTTAATATATTCTAGAGACTCCGCAGAATAATCAGTCAGCTTCTAGCAGAGATGACATAAGAAGTGAGAGCTTGATTTTTAAAGTGGAGAGAATACAATGCCTTTTTATTTTTTTCCCCTCACAACTAAAGTGACGGAAGAGATGAATTACGGTTTGTCACTGTGGATTTATTTCCTGGGTTTGTGTGCCATCCTTGACTGAACGTGACAGTGTAAAGGCAGCCTTAATGTCCCGCAGCAGAAATTGCAGTTCCAATTGAAAGACAGAATGCTGTGTTGTTTTGTGCCAGCTGACGTAGAGTATGACATAACAGAATGATCAATGTCTTCTGCCTCAAATGGGCGCAAAGGAATTGTAGGAAAAACACAATTGTAAGCCTCTGTGTATACGTGTGGGTGTATACAGTGCAAGGGTTTCAGTGTACAGGAGTGCCAATGTAACAAAATGGAAAACATACATAGATATTGACAGTCTTATGGTAGAATAGCAGCAGCATTAGTATTATTTGTGAAGGAGCCATGTAGTAGTAGTAGTAGTAGTAGTAGTAGTAGTAGTATGCTGCTTTCCAATCCACAGTAAGGTAAAGCCAGTGTCTCATGGTTTAGTGTTTTTACTTCCCATGTATTGGCGTAAATGAAAAGTAAAGTAGGGAATACTTGAAATAGATGAAATGATGTCTTCCCAAATAAAACCCAGTTCAATTCCATTTGACATTTATGACAGAAAATGTCATTACACATTAATAGTGCATAATGAATCTTAAACTGACAGGTTGGTCTGTTTAGACGGAGGCCTATTATGTTTGTTTGTTCGTAACACCTTGAAAGGACTTACATGTAACAGCATAGCAGAGTTGCATAGCATTAGACTCAGGGTGATTAATGAGTTCTTATGAGTTTAAGGTGACCAGGTTATAGCTGTTATAAGTAATGTATGAAGCAGAGGATTTGCACTACTTGTTACAAAGAGGTTGTGTATGTTGTACCAACTAATACTTTACAGCTCACGGTGAATGCATATTTTTTCATGCCCTAACTCTGTTTTACAACAGAGGGTCTGTTTTTGCGTTATAATTTAATGAGTTTGTGGAGCTCAAGATACTGTAAAGCATTATGGGACATTTATAAGAATTCCAAAATTCATAATAAGTTACATATGATGACATACTGTGTCTAAACAAAGTAAACACACAAATATATGATGCCCAAAAGACTTGTAAAACCAAACACATAATATGTTATAGCCTATTGTGTTAGTTTTTGATATAGTTAGGATTTCTAGCCTAATTGTAATGTTCTCATGTTTCACACAGAAGAGCAATGAGCATGGAGCCTTGCAAAGTACATATTTTTAGGTATTAGGCTATGTTTATGAGATGCCATAATAGGTACAAATCTGTATGTTAGCTCTTTCAATTCTGTCATTATCCACATATTTCTTGGGAGGGTGCAATTTATGTAATTCTGCATGATCCAAAAGACATAAAAACAGTTTTGATATTTAGTACCCAGCATCTGGTGCCAGTCTGCATAATGTGTTTTTTAGCTTGATTTCTCACATGGAAATAAGCTCACACTCTATCCATCATTTCACTTGAAAAATGACAGATGAATAGTAATGATTTAATTTCAACAGATTTTCATTTGGTTGCAATCACAGAAACACTTCCAAAATTCTTATAAACACACATTAAGAAGTGACATTTGTTTCTTCAACATACTTATGATATGTTTCTATTATTGGCTCTGGCTGTAAGTGTTTTCTGTTCCACAACAAGTTGATTCCCCAACATGGCATTAGGTTACCAGGCAACAGTGTACAATCTGCTGTTGGTTATAATTTTCTTTGTACAGTTACGATGCTTAATAGTAAGTGACTACATGGCAGTCGGCCAAAATTAACCACTGTTAGCAGAACCCGAGAGCCTGATGTATGTCAGGAGGCATAAAGGCAAGCAGTCTATATTTGGCTGTTGTGTTCTCTCTTTAAAGAGAAAAAATTGTAGGTCTGGACGTGACATTTCACTTAGACTGGAAAAATGGGTTTGGGTCTATGGTTTGGGTCAGTGAGTTTTTGCAGGAGGAGGGGCGTTGTTGATGCCCAGAGGAAGGTTCTGGTGTCTGTTTTACAGGGGCTCATCGTTATGTTCTTATTATCTGCACAGTACAGGAAGTTTAGATGACAGGATAAAACTAGCAATTATATGTGTTGAGATACAAAACTCTTATTACAAAAAGGCTTTCAGGACACAGATTACTATTACTGTAATCCACACAAGATGCCCATAAAACTGAACAAATTGTCACTGCCAGGTTGAAACTTTGTGCATTTTCGAAAACCTCAACATATCACATGTTTTTCCTCTGCTTTGAGAACATGCTCTGAGCTCTTCAAAACCTTAACCCTTGTAAAACTTTGTATTTTCAATTTTCAATACTGTAAACTACAAATACTCTACATTGTCAACAACTGATAACAAGAGTTTGTCTTGGTTAATGAAGATGTGACAAGTTGGAGATACCAGGTTAAGACAAGGATGTGGCTTGTACAATAGCAGCTTGGTGTGAGACTGTGAACACCCCTGCAGTGGCCAAGAGATGAGAGCTTGGTTGATCTAGCAAGGGCACAACATATCCACATGTGATGTTAGAAATCAGTCAGCTAAGATCAGTTTATCTGCCTAGAAATCATTGCTGAGCAGCCACGGACCTACTTCATGATGCTGTTTGTTATTCCACTTGTAGCCTCTAAACTCACTGATCATTTGCATTACTAGCAAACATCTTAGCATTTGTTTCCCCTGCAATATAAGTAGTATAACTTTATATGTTTAGTTATGTTTTAGAATAGTCTCATTGATGTGTTTTGTAAGTGTTTTGAGGTTAGACATAAGCATGCACAGTGCAGTCCTGGGTCATGTTCACACCTGTGTGGCTGTACATAAAGGGGACAATGTGCAGATCATCTGAATGTAGCCCAGGTGCCACAAAACTATTTTGAGTTGAATATGTGTTTGATGGAGGTTTGCCTGATGTTTTCAGTGTTGTTCATCCAGCCCCACAGTAGATCCAAGACAGATTAATAGGCTTTTTGCTAAAGCAACATATTTATGACGCCCATTTGGTTTTTTATTCTTTAGTTAATTCTTTTGTTGAGATTTTTCTTAATGGCTTTGCTATTGTTCACAGTCTATTTTTACCTTAAATATGTTTCTTGCCTATCTACTTATCTGCTTATATGTCTGTCAGTGTGCCCATTGACAGGGCACAACAGAGAGTCCCCCTGCCCTAACTCGATCCTGGTCTGTCAAATCTGCATGGTGTAATCAGTGAAGATGATAAATCAGCTGTGCTTCAGAGTTCTTGGTATGCCTAGCCTGACAGGCAGACTGTCACTTAACTCTCCCAGGGTGGGGCCGTTTTCCTTGATTGCAGAAACAGACAAACTTCAGACGTCAGGGGCCCATTAGTTGTCACTCCGTGCCATCCCATCACCTCTGGGGCCCTGACTGCGATGCCATGCATCACGCTAAACACCTCTTTGTTTTTACCTTTCATCCGTGGGTATCTGGCACCTTTCTCAGCCAATCCTGTGAGTTATGGGACTGCAGGGGGTCATGGCCGCAACCCCTCCCCACTTGGCGTGAAATGTGCAGAACAAACGGATCCAGGAATTACACAGAGATTTGACACACTGACTGGATATCTAAGAGCAAAGCCCTCGTAAAGGTCTCTGTGGCCAGATAGGTGTGAAAGGGTTACCAGCCCATCTGTTACCAAAACAGGAGAGCATTCTTTAAATTCTCCCTTTTAGCTTTAAGTGGCATTATCTCAGCCAAGCTGCTGACAAAATGTAAGGTTTCCAAAAAGTAAGGCTGTCTATTTAGACTAGGAAATGATAGTAAGGAAGGAAGTTTTACTCATGAATAACATCAATAAATGGATTTTTTTTTATCAGTGAGCAGACCAAAATAAGAAAGAAGAAGCTAAGGAGTCTTTCTCTCATTTATGAGGTCTATGGTTCTCTTTTAAAGGTAGGAGTCATATATGTTTCAGTTCAAAAGGAAACATCCATGTTCTGAACTTAATTTCATCTTCTGATTTTTCACACATAGCTTTGTGGAGATCACACAGTTGAAACCACTTTTGTTTTTGCACTTGTAATTTCTACAAGGTTTATAAAAGAGACGGCCAAAGCTTGTTAGGCTCTGTGTTATTAAAGGGGCTTGGTTGAAAAGTCAGTTTGGTTACTGGATCTGAGATGAAAGGCAGAGGTCATGAACGCTGCAGCCACACCCAAGCACAGCATGGTGGCATTGCTATGTGGAATTGTAATCATGTGTGTGTTAGTTCGGCTGTGTATGTGTATTTGTTTGCAAAGGGAATGTTTTGATTTGTACTTCTACGGTATACGTGCTCCTTGCAACTCTGCGCTGTCTAGTGGCTTTAGTACATTGTTTGCTGTGAGTATTTGCCTTCCTGGTCCTAGGAGTGTGCTATGGAAAATAAAATGTAATAACTAAATAATAAGCATTTCTAGCCATTCTTGGTTTCTTCATTTCTTGTTGCTGTTTTAATCAACCTGCAGGGTGCACTGTTGCTGAAGGATTTACCGGGGATTTTACCCTGGCATGGACACTGTCCCACAATTACAAGTCCTGCTGCCTTAGTTACTTCTACGCTTTCCAGTCTCAGTCAAGCCGATAAAACTCACAAATGGGAGAATTGATTGTTGATCAATAAGGAATGTGTAAAATCTTACTCATAACAAACCCATGCAATGACACAAACCACAATACAACATAATAGTTTCAGTGTGATATAAAAGTGATTTGACAAATAGTGGAAAGAAATGAGTGGAAAAACTGAATACTTATACCACACGAGAAATCCATCAGTGATTAAAGCGATTAAAGCACTATTATTGTTTTCCCACCAAACAAATGACAGGACCACTGAACCATGCATTTGCCTCTGAGGAGAGAAAGGAAATAGGGAGCTCTTTACATTGTTTAGGCACTCTCATAGGAATTGCAAAACTAGAACATTGTCTTTAACAAATACTTGGGAGTTTGTAACACAAGCCAGCCACTGCATAAGGATATGATGGCTTGTCAGGGTGAATATGTAACTATGGTGGAAAAATGTATATGATGCTGTAATACAATGCAGAAACTCAAGGTCACTCTAGCAAAGCATTTAAAAACACATCTGGAGCCCCTCCAGGTTTATTCATATGGAGGAGCCCAGACATTAACATTGTAACAGAGGTGGCGGGTGCACTGTGGGACATTTCCCGGTATGCAAAAGCACTACCTTAATAATCAGAGGAAGAGCTATTTGTCTGAGGTATTGTTGCGTCCCAGACCTTTGAGACACCACAGGAGGCGAGGACTGTGACCGTGCTGTGGTCAAGTAAAGAAGTGGTGGCGTAGGGGGAAGTGGCTTGGACAATAAGCGTCGGCCCACCCTTCCCATAGTAATTGATTTCCAGTTGCACTTTTGTTTTTAGATGATCATTTAAAATCTATGAATGGAGTTTTACTTGAGACTTTAAAGGTCATTGACAACTCCAGAATAGCTGTCAAGAAGTAAGCATAAGTTATCATTAAACAACTTCATTTTGTTGTGTTGTTGGGTTATTAACACACTGTGCCTAACATATTCAGGTCACTGAAGTGAGATTTGTGCCTTTAAAAGAAAATCTGGAACTTGGGTGAAAACTGTTTGTACTTTGTCTGTGACTGTAATAACATTGCTGGCATTTTGCCAAAGGACAAAGCCTGATTAAGTGTTTCTTTTTGGTAATACCAAAAATATGTATTTTGTTATTTTATTAAAATAATAGTCCCCAGGCACTTGGGAGGGATGATGCTATGATTATCCACTCATAAATGGGCTTGACCAGCAGGATATGGATTGGAAGGATGCCTCTGAACAGAGAACCTTTGTTTTTATTAATCCCTCAGGGATTTTCTAAGGTCAGCTGAACTGGGCTGGATTCCATCAAAGTCACATGTCTCTGTTTGGGCGAGTGTGTTTGTATGATACAGATGAGGCATTTAACTCCTGCAGGCATTTTAATGATGCAGGTCTAAGAGACACTGATGTAATGATTCTGCACACTGGTTAGAGGCAGAAAAGTTTTCTCTGAATCCTGCGTCATGTTCATTGGTTTATAGCGTGCTAAAATGCCAGCGGACATTAAGAATGATCTTTCAAAGGCTCTGATCGATGCTAAGCCTTTTGGTGTTAGAATATCGTTAGAGGATCAATAGTTGTGTTGTTTTGAGAGAAGGTGCTGGGCAAGGTGGGCAGAGTGGAACATAAAGTGGGCTTGTCGTGATTAAATATGGGATGGAAGTTTTTCAACAACAACATGGTCAATTTGATACAAATAGTGGATCAATGGTTTCCAGCAGAGATGAGCACATTGATCAGTAAACCTACTGAGAGCTGCCCTCTGTTTCCAGTGTACATTTGTGCTCCATATCTATTTTTAGAAAGCCTATGGCAGCAGATGAAGGCAGGGCATTGGGCATCTATTCAGAGTTAGAAAGTAAGCTGACCTCAAGGTCAGTGCACAATAAGTGGATGCTTTAAAATTGTGTTTTTTATGGTTCACTCTATCTCTCACATCACAGATAGAAGGTTCACAGCAGACGAATGGACACACTTTTCTGAAATGTTTTTTTCTTACTTTTAAGGATTTATGTTATTTCATCTGTCTCTTTGAATAGCACCACCGCTGTCTTTTTTATCTCTGCTCTCTCTCTCTCTCTCTCTCTCTCTCTCTCTCTCTCTCTCTACATGGGTTCTATCTAACTGGTATTAGGTGCACTGCAAAACTTTGTTGGCAATGTTTCAAGATTAAATACCAAACATGACTGCCTTTAAATGCTTTTTCATGTTATTTGATCCAACCTGTTAAGTGCATTCTATATCACCATGAAAGTCCAACAGGAAATACCACAGGACGCCAGACAGAGTAACCCAATAAAAACAAGAGCACCCAAATCATTAGTGGGGAAAGACGCTCACATACCGAATCCAGATGTACAGGCTAATTGGATTTTACCATCAAATCAACAGTTGTAGTGCCTTTGTGCTTTTATGAGACTGACCGCAAGGTAAAGGGGAAATGGGCTTGGGTTTGAAGTGAGAAAACTTTACTTATGGTTTTTAGCAGTTAGAGTGTCTGGACTTGGTAGCTAATAGAGCATGCTATAATCTGAATACAGAGACTGGGGCAGGATTGTGCCATAGCATTACTCCCTAAATTGAGCTAGGAACTCTTTCACAGTTAGCAGTGACTCATCAGGGGCTGATGGCAGTAAGATGGCGGGCATTGAGGTAATTGGTGTGGAGAGGTAATTTCCCTCTTGTACCATGGCTGCCCCTGGAGCTGTGGGGTGTCCTTTAGAGAGAAGAAACTCAGGGGGGTGGCATGGTTACATCAGAAGTTGCCGTTAGTATGCAGCCCCTCTCTTGGGAGGGTCATCCTCTCTGACTGCAGAACTCAGCAACTGACAATGATAACATCCGCCACAGTCCTCCCAGGGTAGCATGATGAAACTCTGCATCCACACAGGCAGGAAGACAAGCAATAGGTAGGAAGTAAGAGAGGTAGGTTAAACACATTTGATAAAAACAGATTCTAATAAACATCTATTTGTTCAGATCATGTAAGAGGGCTACGCGAGTGCTTTTGTGAGCAGTTTATTTTACAATACAACCCCCCCCTCTGAGGTACATGGGAGCTTTGAAGTTCAGAGAACACGGAACAACAAAACATGGCTGACTCATTCCCGCCCACACATAGATCATCTGCTATTAAGGGGAACAAACATTTTCTACAACATTTTCTCAAATTAGGGCCAGTGTTTGTCTTCATATTTGTTGCAACACTTAAGTTCAGCTCGCTTCCTTCTCCAGTCTGCCTCCCTGCTGGGTTTCATCATCCACATTGTATCACAAGGCAGCAGTGCTATGGTGATTAAGCCACAGAACTTGGGAGATGATTTGGAACTGGTACAGTAATTGTGGTAATGTGAGTAGGCAGGTCCCCAGGTTATGACTTCAGTTTCTTAAAATAGAATGGAAAGAGCTGAGGTACCATGGCGGGAAGTATCTCTTTGTTGTATTTCTTGTCCCAGTAGATAACGTATATTGTCTTAGTTGGAGTAAATAACACAATGAGGATGTGTGTATGGTTGGATGTGCATATGTGTGTTTACTGACATCTATTGCTCTCTAAAATAGGCTATAATGGCCTTTCATTTAAATTTGGAAAGTGCTTGTGGCACTTCACTGGTCTGGCCCACTTGTTTCCTCATCTCTAATATTCCCCCACTCCAAGTCAGTGCTCTGATGTCAAAACAAACACACATGCTCATGCTCATGCACGTACACAGACACTCATAATCACACACACACACACACACACACACACGCACACACACAGTTTGTGTTTGATATGAGGTAGGTGACAGACAGGCCCATGCCCCGGAGAGCGAAGCAGAGTGGCTCTCCAGCAGTGATGCTGACGTTCACACTTAAATGCTTTAATAGGACTAAAGTAGACAAAGGCCACCAGTGACGCAGTTGGAGCTATAATGGGCTTGCCACATTGCAGGTTTACTGGACCCTGCCTATTAGACAGAGCTATTTTCAATCCCACAATCCCTCATTAGCCTCAGGAAGCTATGTATAAATAAAAAGTGTAGGTTAATCTCTGCTAACGTTTCCTAGTGAATGTCTCTGTTTTTTTTTTAAGGAGCCGTAGGTCAGGTTGACCAAGGTTTTTTAAGCTGATTATGGGAACTAATTATTAATTTACAAGTGCAAAGAAATCAGAAAGACACAGAGTTTGCAGCATGTAGTATTTTTCACGGTAAATCACAGTAGCAGGAAAATTGCAAAATATGCTTCGACCTTTTAATTTCAGGACTTGCAATAAAATCACATTGTCATGTCAAAAATAGTGATTCCATTGCCATAATCATCATCATTCATGTGACAGCCTCACTTCCTCTTTTGATCAATTATCCCTTAGCCTATGTTAAGGCCAGCCTCCAGGGTTAGATCGTGCCTGCTCGGACAGATACTGTGACAGATGGAACTCTGGGTCTTTAGCTATCATTACCTTGGACTTGAAAGCTTGTTATCTCTCACACCATCGTATCCAACTTGACTGCCAAAACTAATTCACAATAAGGAGTTTGCTAAATCTGTTCTCTTCACTAAGGGGAGATTAGAGTAATCATTTATTGATAGATTTGCCAATGACAATGTATGTGAATATCATTCTTTCAGCTATTGCATCAAGTAAACAAACATCAAGCTAGTACAGCTATGACATCAAGTAAACAAAGCTAAAGAATATTTTATTTAGATGATTAATTTAGGTTTTGAGAGAAATAGCAATGAATCAAATCACATGTGTCCCTCATCATTATTTTTTTTAAAATTAATAATCAAGTAGCACAATATCATACATTAGCTTAAGAGTTGTTTTATGTCTGGGGGCGAGCCTGCAAGCTGTGCATTTCCTTCTTGGCTTTTTGGTTGTGGTGTAATGAAAGGATCAAGAGGTTAAATGTTTGTCCAGCTGAAACAACACAGTAAAACTCCTTCTCTGTGTCTCTGTAGCCCAGTCGTCAGAGCCCAGGACCTAAAAATAGCCGTGCTGGCTCCACGCCCCTGGCTGGGGGACAGGTCAAATTATGAAGGAAGATGAAAAATTTAAAGGCACAGGCTGCTTGGCCACAAACCCAACCCTGCATCAGTGGTCAGATAGAACATTTGACTTGACTATTATGGGCTGGAGTCAGATCATATTAACTACAGTTTGGGCTGTAATATTAAATGAAAAAGTCCTATTTTATAACTACTTGGTGTTCACAATGCAGTATTCAGGTTCATGAGATTTATATTTGGACTGTCCTGTTTTGATTGCAATTTCTAAAAAATCCCTGCTGTATACAGTATCAAGTGTGTTTCAAGGAAATGGGATGTGTACTCCTGGAGAGGTTTTCTTGACACAGTTTGAGAGGTTTATGTAATTGTGATTATGCTGTTATGGCATCCTACAGTTGGCTTCCTTGGCTAGCTGAAAGCATGCTTCCTGAGCAGCAACACTGCCCTGGATACACACTGAACCCGACACATACACTTAGCTAATGCAGCAAGGTTACGATCTGTGTCTTAAATGAACACAGTGTTCATTTAGTGTCTGGCTTGACTCAACATATCTTGTTTGTTTTATGTAACACATGCAGATTTTGACCAAAATACTATTGCATTTGTGTTTGTTGAAATATAATCTCCTAATACTTTGTACTATTTGTCAATACACTATTTTTATGTTTTGTGAATTGTATAAAAGACAAACAGCCATTTTACAAAACCTATAAAATAACATATACTCCACAAAGTTGAACTCTAAATGTGCCTTTTTAAGTACGTCAAGGCAGAAATGGATCATTCAGGCACCCATGTACCTGAGAGAACAAAATAAAGACATAAATAGAGTGAGTGAGAGAGACTGGTTCAACAAATCATAAAAGAGAGAGAAAGGAATCAAGCCTCCATCTGCAGAGAGGGAGTCAGGAGACATGCCTTCTGGCAGTAGCAGAAGAAGACAGCTGTGTTTGGTGTGGTATTTTTAAACGCATCAATGCTGCTCCAATCCCCGCGCCTCGCCTGACCTATTTTTAGCCAGGGCTGGCCATTGTTCTATTTCTGTCACCTGTGGGCCACGCAGTTGTTGATTCACATGCAAATGAATCTTGCTCCCTCCCTGGCTTGCATTACTGCCTCAGCGAGGTGCTCAGTGCACACTACACAGTGCACGGCTTTCCTAGCAAATCAGCTTTACATTTTTTTTTTGCTCAGACACTTTGCTGTGGAGAGGAAAAGCCACAGACTGGAGAGGAATAGGGAAAGAGGCACATGAGAAGAAAAAATGCTGCACTTGGCCATCTTCTCCTAAAACTGTTAGTGTTTGGACCCAGATTGAAGCAGGCAGCGGGAGAGTGGCAGCCCTACAGTGAGAGTGTACAGTTTGTGTTATTGCTCCACAGTGAGAGTGGTTTATCAGAGAAGGAGGCAGAGGAAGGAAGAGAGTTGCCTGTTGTCGTGGTCTCTCCCCTGAGTGGCTGAGGGGTGGCTCTTGGTGACAGGAAACGCAAGGCTTGCAATGAGACCTCAGCGCTGAGTGGAGTATGCTGCAGACGATTTACGAGGGCGAGTCAAGTTTCTCCACAACAGAAGGGCGCGTTGGATACCAGCCGTTCCCCAACCAGAGCAAGATGCACAACGTGAACAACTCAGGTGATCACACAGCCTGGCAATTCTTCTCCTTTTGAGGACTCTCAGTTTTTATTATTCTTTTTTCCCGTCTTTGCATTCCAATCTCTGCCTTTCTTCTATCTCTGAATCCCTTCCTACTTATTTGCTATTTTACATCGTCCGTGCTTCTCTCACACACATGCACTCTGTCTCTCTCTCTCTCCCTCTCCCTCTCTCACATATACTCTCAACTCTTTGCGTTCAGCCGGTCTTTTATTCTGTGTGAAAAGAAAACTCAAAGCTTCTCAGCACAGCAACGTGGTAGGATCAAACACTTCTTCCTGAATCAAGGTATTTGCACTTGTGATGGCAAACACTGCTTCATATTTTGAATTTGTCAGTGTGATTGTTACCTTAATCTGTGTTAAAAGATGTCTTACAAATAGTTAAAAAGGGCTGTTTATCTTAATATATTTAACAAGCATAGAGTGTTGTTTTTCTACTAAAATAAGGATTTCTATGGTCTAGTTGCCTGAAAGGAGTGTCTGTGGACACAGAGATGTTGTGTTTTGCGAGCTTCCATGTCAGCATGCACTTTTCAGGGAACAGGAAAAACTGTGACAGAAATACCGAAGGGACAACTGAAAGGTTTCTCTCAGGACATTTAACACAGGCATTGACTGTTCTATTTTTGACCTGAGAATTGATTTGAAGAGGACATAGCTGACATCAGTATGAGTAACATTTTTTCACTGACTCAAGATGAGTCACACCTTTTTTTTTCACAGCATGTAGCTATTGACAAAATGGCAAAGATTGTCATTGGAAATTACTTCAGAGTTTAAGCATTATGTTCTTAGAAAACATTGTCATGTGGGTTCCTGAGAAGCATGTGTAATGAGAAAGTGTGGATTGAGTCATGTGAGTGCTGCAGTACAAGGGGACAACATGATGGGCAGTAGTTCTAACTAATTGTTAAATTTGCATTTAGATGTTTTACCATCACTTCTCTCTCTCTCTCTCTCTCTCTCTCTCTCTCTCTCTCTCTCTTTCTCTCTCTCTCTCTCTCTCTATGTGTGTGTGTATATATTCTCACTATTTTTCTTGTAAAATTCGAAAAACTTAAACATGAAAAATACCCAACTCTGACTTCAGGCAAGCAAAATGGGTGACTTAAAAACATCCAGAGGCAGTGGGCTAAACGTGAGGAGATTTAAAAATAAGACGGGGATGACAGGGAGATGACACATTCCGTCTCTGTCAATAGAGCGGGTTATTTCACTATCAGGCTACAGGAGCAGGGCTTTCTTCTTCTCCTTTACCGGCCTATGAGCCAAACAACAGACATACTGAGCACCTCAATTCAGGCCCCTTGCTTATTCTGTGGGTCAGCTATTCTTAGGTGAGTTATTTTCAGCTTATGGCATTAGCCTGCTAAGATTAGGCGTCTGTGCGTTATCATTTCATCTAGGCATGCTCCTGATATAAGTGGTTTGGAACAGATATTTATAGAGAATTCTGTCATTTGCCGGTTTAATTTGTTCTTTCCATTTTATAGTAAATCATTTGACAGTGACTAATATTATCTGTCTAAAGATTCTACTCCAGGATGCCGTTGTATGAGTATACTGGATGTCATGTGAATGTTGTTGGTTGAGTAGACACGTTCCTTTTAAAACAGACCTAGGGATGGGTTTATTTTGTCCCGTTGTCACGAATATTGTTGAAGTGATCCCCAGCTAAACAGTTTATTTGTATATTGTTTTCTAAAGCAAACATCTTGACATTTAATATGATACTCTACTTCTCTTAAAAAAATAAAAGGCATAATCCCATTTTTATTTTGATTAGTGTAAGTAACATCAAAGTTCTGACCACAACTGTCCTTAGATGGGCTCTCCAACAAGGAAAACTAATTAGTTTCCCCTGAGTGCAAAATATTATGTAAAATAAATATGCAAGCTCTCTTGAATAGGGATCTTTCAGACAGTAACAATGCTTTACCTTTCAAGTCCTCTTGTCTGTATCCTGTATCCATTCAGGTTGCCTGGCCGTTCGTTTTGGAAGTGCTCACCGCTAAATAGGCTGTGCAAAATAACACAAATGAATATGTGCTTTTGTTTCAGTATTGCTTAACAGATTCCCATTATAAAAATGGAGCAACTTATTATTTTGGTAATAGAAGGGGGAAGAGTGTGTTTAACAGAAAGCCCAATTGAAAATATATTAGCTTTTTGCATATTTTCTGTTTTTTCCTAATATACATGTTGTAGAAAAGCACATTTATTTGCTTGTGTTTTATCAGTGATGCTAAAGGATGCTTTCCTCTGGTTGGTGTGTTTGCTGTAGCTCAAAGCATTAAGGAAATTGACTCTTTGTTTATGATTAGGAATTTTATTGACATAGGATATGGTGCCAATGTTTCCGCAGAGGACAATGTTACAAAAGTCTTAACAGAGGAATTTGCTAATGATCACACGGCTATGTATGAGGGCAGAACAATAGACTACTGGACTCCTGGCTCCCCTTCACGAAGAGCCCGTGGTGGTACAGCTCAGCCCTGTTAGTTAGCAGATAGCCTGCAAGCCACAGCTCCAACTCAGCTGCAAGGACGGGCCTTAGTCTTAAAAATAAAGACCTGTTTCTTGCTTAGACATGCCAGCTGCTCAAAATAACAAGGCACTTAATGAGAGATCTAGCGCCACATTGCAGTCCCCAGCATCAGCTTATTTTTGTCCTCCAACATCTTCTGTATCTCTGGTTCTATTTATACTGCCAGACAGGGAATTTAGATCAGCAACCATCTCAAGTTCACTGAACGCATGCATACAACATGTTCAAAGTGTAAACACGAAGTGGGCCATTATGTTTATTGCCGTTTTTTTATTTCAATGATACTTTAAACACTATATAAAGATGGTGGTCCATGGTCACATTGGGTAAAGATGCTCTAAGATGCTTCTACTGGAAAACAAATAGCAACAGGTCCTTCAGTACAAATAGAAAACTACACTTTAGATTGAGGCGATGTTTTGGGGTAACATTGTATTTATGCAATTATTTTTACTATAACAAAACTATAACAACAGTGTTGGCATCAATACAATATTTCAGATTTCACAGTACATATACAACATGTTCACTGTTATTAACCAAAAACACCTAATAAATATTTATGAATGTAAACACTTGGCTACATTTGTTAAAACTCAACAGGGGCGCTTTTAATAACTACTGTAACAGTTTATCAACATTATACCAACACTTAACGCAATGTGTTCGATTTGCTAAAGCGACACGGAAGGCATATCAGACAAGGCAGCTTTATTTGTATAGCACATTTCAGAAGGGCAATTCAAAGTGCTTTACATTAAAAGATGAATACAATAAAAGTTACAGTGCAGTAAAATAAATTAAACATTAAAGAGCAGTAAACAAACAGTCAACACAAAATGCGAAAATATAAGTTACAATGCAGTAGAGCCCAACCTATAATGGATTGTAAAGGCTGATACCGATACGAATATTTGGTTATTTAAAAAACCAATAGGCTTATATATATATATATATATATATATATATATATATATATATATATATATATATATATATATATATATATATATATATATATATATATATATATATATATATATATATATATATATATATATATATATAAAAACAAAAGTCCAGAACTGCGTTACAAAATGTGAACAGATTTCCCTAACAGTAGTTTTTTGTAGTGATGAGTTCTCATGAAAATAAAATGTGTAAAAATACTAATTTAAGATATGAAACTTAAAGTCCTTTTGAACAAAATCACATTAACAAAATAAAATATCAGGGCTGCCAACAGGGAGGTTGTAGAGCGCCCTCTGGTGGACAAACTGCAACGCCAACGCTCATAACATGGTTGACAGTCCGTTTAGATTTTTACCATATTCGTTAATCAGCATTATTTATTTGTCATTATAAATAATTTTGATGAATGAGTATTAATGTCATTATAAATGTTGATACTGATAGATCGGGAAATGCCTAATATTTGCCAATAATATCGGTTGGACTCTACGTGCGGTTTAAGAAATTAAACATTAAATAGCAGTTAAAAAACAGTTAAACAAGGCCGCTGCCCCACACACGTTGGAGCTCAATAATCATTTGGTAAAAACCCAAACTTTGTTGACCAATAAGGTAGCATTCTGGCAGGAACGCTACCTTACAGGCAGAACCATATTTCTGACTTTGTACTCTGGTTTCCCATAACCAAGAGTGGAAGTACTTCTCTTTACACTAGAGTATAGTCGTCACTATAAGGATTAGTTTAATCACGGCAAACTTTGCAAAATTCTGAACAGCTCCAACTGTTGCCTGTAGATTTTACCATAACATTTATGTCACACCCGCGTTGGAGAAATTCTCAGAAATATGTTTCCAAATAAAATATGTTATTATATTTGTTTCCTGTTCAGAAATACCCCCAGAATTGCCACAACCATAATCTCATAAATTGTTAACAAAACATCCCAAAAGGCACCAAGTTACTCAATTCACTTCAATATGCGTTTCATTCAACAATGATAAAAATTTCCCCTTTTGGCGCTTAATTGTTTAGGAAATGTTCATCAGAACAGTCAAATCAATGTCTAATCAAGTCATTTCATTTTGATCTTACCCTTGCTGATTGACATACAGTTTCAACAAAAATCAACTTCAGTATAAGAAATAAGAAATCATTTAAAGAAAGGCAACATCAAAAAGAAAGGTCTCAGCATTGATTTAAAAGAGCTGAGAGTTGTGCTTTTTTTTCTATTTTTGACCAAATCTGAATACTGAACAGACAGTACCTCGATGTGCAGACTAACATGTAAAGGTGTGAGAATAGCATCCCCATTTATATTCAGCAGGAAACGTTTACAATGTTAACCTTTTTCTCACGTTAGTTAATATGGTAGTTGGGATAAAAAGATCACAGTGAAACGTCAAGGTGTTTTTTAAAACCAAAAGTACAAAATGAACCTGCACAATAACTTATTCTGATGTTTAACTACATATATCTATGTATTTTAGACTCCTCACATAATAGTAATGTCCCTGTCGATGTGTGTCTATTCTCTCACCAGGGTGGGATGCCTGCTAATGTGGCTTGAGGCAAAAAAAGACAGCCATCCAACATCTCAAATTAAGGCTGTGATTGTCACTCTAACCACCACCAAGGCTAATGAGAGGCAGATCGGTTATAGAAAATAAACACTTTGGGGACACCGGCGGTGCAACGCTGCAGTGGGAGTGTGGTCACAGGCTATGAGTCACCCTATCCCCCCTCGGCAGGCCATCCACAGGGAGGAATTTGGGCATGGTGCAGGGTACTTGTCGCTGCCTTGTGCTAAAAACAAATTTGGGACCTGTCATTCATAAATCTCTTGTGTAGTAGTGCCTAGAGACACATATGTGCACTTTCCACCAAATAGGAAAAACCTTTCTTTACCCGTAAAAAAATATTCAGATCAATGGTCATGATCGCTAATGGCTGAACAAGAAGTGACAGGCACTTCTGTGCGAGTGATTATTTCAAAAGTGACCTGAAAGTTACATAAAGGCAACACTGCGCTTTTATTTTTGCCCGTGTTAAATTGAGCAGGCGGCCTCGCAACTGTGACAGTCTTTCGCACATTGTCTATATTAAGACCCTGCTCAGAAAAGCATTTATATTTATCCCTAGTCACTGGTGGTTCCGTATTCTCCTCTGCTTCAGGAGTATTTTTGTAATATAGAAACAGCAGACTTTAGTCTTGGGTAGTTTCAGGGTGTACTTGACTTAAACAATGTAATCTATAAATTTGTCACAGTAGATACGTGTGCCTGTGTCCATGGTTGAGTAAAGCACAGAGGCATATTTTGACCTTTTCTCTGTTTCAATCAGCACAGAGAATAATGTCAATCATGTAGAATATAAGTTGTAAATTAATCATCAGTTAGAGGCTTCAGCAGAGCTGAATCCCTACCTACCTTTAGGACCTTATTATGTTGCCTCCGCATTGTCATTCCATCCAGCATTATTCTTGTCGACACATTGGACAGACATTGACAAGAGTAGCACAGACACATGAGGCTGTTGCGGTTTCCTCAAGAGCCATTGCATACAGCGTTGGTTATCAAAGGTATCTTATGATTTCACACTCTTCTTCCTCCCCCTCCCACTTCCCATCCTGTTAAACCAATGTCTGAGATTTTCTGATGGAGGCTCAGCTTGATGTGCTGATCAAAGTGAAGATCCTTAATGCCAGTCACAGTGAGAGTACAGAATGAAATATGAGATTAATTAGATATCTCAGTGGTGAATTCTCCCAGGCAGCAGGTGTTTTTTGTTGCTAAATTTAGGTCCATTAGGCAAAAGTAGCACTAGCACTGTCTGACTCTCTAAGCCCTTCTAAGGTTCACAGGTTCTCATCTGCCCCTGTAACGGCGCCTGCTACAGAAAAGTCCTTTGTCAAGTACTTACAAGCTAAGATTAATATTCCCTGTCAGGAGAGAAGGGTCTGTTCTACAGGTGCCTGTTCTATGCGCCTGCCGAGCCATTGCCCTCTTCTGTCATTTCATGGGAGCTGTTTTTAGAACACTGAAAGAAAAATGACAGTATGGGAGTCCCCTCTAGCTGTTTTCACTCTTTGAGCATGTTTTAAGACAAGTTGTCACTTAGCCACCGAATCATAGCTGTGTGTGTGTGTGTGTGTGTGTGTGTGTGTGTGTTGGAGGGTTTTTGTAACGCTTTCCCTCTGTCTCTCTGCTGGGAACTCCTTTCTTATATAAGAGCCGAAAAGCTGATATAATAGTCAACATGTCACATTGCCACTGTAGGCAGAAGAAGACATGCAGTGAGACTTGATATCTGCAGGATGGGGAGACATAATTACGTCGACAGCGTTGCCATGGCAGCGGCAAGTTAGGGTGGTGGATACTAGGGTGTGGGGGTTGTCACCGACCAGCATTGCGCCACTTGCTTTTATGTTTCTATCTATAATCATTACCGCCGCATACACATGGAATGGTGGCAATGAAAAAGAGGCTACATGAAAACAAAAACGGGCGCCACTGAGCTTCACAGCGTCAGTGAACAAGAGGGCACTGCTTCTTAATTGATGGCTACTGTAGATTCATGCTCCTTCTTTTTGCAGGTTTAGACTCCTTTTTATTGGCATTTCATTATAGTTTATGAGAATAAATGCAGGACAGGACAACCACAAGGTTATTTATGTGAACATATAAACTGTAACATGTTAGTGTTCTCTCATGCTTCCAAAGAACAGGTTGTGTAGGAACATTACTTGTATTTGTTCCTTTATATGTGACCCTAGAGAAGAATATTTCAATGAATGCACTTAATATATCTCACTCCAGCCACTGGAATTTTAAGTAGGTTTGAGTCTTTCTCTGGTCTCAAAATGGAAGAGACATTAGGCAGTCTGGACAATGCGAACCCTTCCTTTAATGTCACATTTTGATCAGCATAACTAACATGTAAGAGATGGAACAATCACAGGAACATAAATTCACAAACGTATGTGGGTTCCAGGCTCACAATCAACTTTTTCTTAAATAATTTATGTTAACAAGGGATACTGTATCTGCATGCTTTTCTGGTAGAGACTGGAAGGAGGACTCCCTTTATTTATTCATCAAACAGTAGGAAAATAGGATTTATGTAAATACTTTAAATGACCCCTTCAACATTTCGTGCCAAATGTCCATTGCGTCTGTTACACAGCTGCTCCCAGTAGACTACGCTGACAGATGTGATCTCATGTTTGTTTATAGAAACTTTATAATTGCTGGTTTTGGAGGCTCACAAGAGACAGAATTGTGCTCCTCATTTCTGACCTTTTCTTTTATTTTGGCTCAGTCTATATTTTGTTATTTTTTAAATTCCATGTCTCTATTTTTAAGAATCCTATTGTCCTGCCGCCTTAACTCTGAACAACATGTTTTGTTCTGCAGCAACATACATATAAACTATCCACAGCCAGCTCTGCTTGCATGAATTCAATGGACTGACACATCTCTTTTTCTCTTTTATCCTCTCTGCTTTCCCCTCTGCGGGCCACAGTGGACATTAAACCAGAAGTGCCATTGGCTGTGGAGTCCTTATCTCCGTTGGACCTGCGTACAGATCTGAGGATGCTGGGTTCAGGCTCGGACCCGGGACTGTGGGAAAGGCAGCTGCAGCAGGAGCTGCTCCTCATTCAGAAGCAGCAGCAAATCCAGAAGCAACTACTAATCAGCGAGTTCCAGAAGCAGCATGAGAAGCTGACCCGTCAGCACCAGGCTCAGCTCCAGGAGCACCTCAAGGTCAGCATTGCAATGAACAGTTATACGGAGGACAGCACAGCAGTGCACACAGTGGCTCACCACAGCTCCACAGTTTACAAAACAGCAGAGCATAACACAGCATGGCATACTGCAGATCAGTAGAAAACATTATATCTCAGGACAACATTACAGAGTGCCGAAATTAAGAAACAACTCAGCACAGCAGGCCAGGGTGTTCAGCAATACATTACAGAACAGTGTGAGTTTTGGTTTTCGTAAAGAAAAGTCCATCACAGCAAAATAGAAAACCACAGAAGCTCACATAAGCCACTGTTGTTTAAAAAAAGAAGTATTTGTCAGTGTGCTCTTTTCATGCTAACTTGAGTCCTGCATGTTTTTCAGCTCCAGCACGAGCTCCAGGCCATGAAACAGCAGCAGGAACTTGCTGAAAAGGAGCGTCGTCTGGAGCGGCAGCAGCAACAGCAGCAGCAGAACCAGCAGGAGAAGGAACAGGAGAGGCATCGGCGAGAGCAGCATGTTTCCTGCCTGATCCTTAGGGGCAAGGAGCGCTCTCGAGAGAGTAAGAGCTTGACACCATATAACATCTATTTTGGATAATATTTGCTAAGGTTTTGAAATATGCAGCAGTGAGGTAAACAAGGTTAAATATTGTACCATTTTTCTAGGGTGACAGCAAATGCAGATATCTCAAAAGCTGATGTATGTGAAACCACAACTATCTGCAATCACTGTAATTAAGTGAGAAAATGTGTTTTTATTTGTTTGGTGAAGCAACCGTGTAAGACAAACTCCTTACTTACCAAGACTAATGCCACTCTCAGTGGGATCATATTCAGCAGCATAGGAGTAAAGTTAAACTTTCTATACAATAGTTCTCTTAGCTAGCTCTGTTAGCTTTCCTGGAATATTCCTGACAACAAATTTGCAAATTGCAAAGTAAATGAATGTATTCATTAGATAAAGAGAAATATCCAACAGTATAATAATGATGATAACATGATGACATCAGGTTGTCAGGAACATTTAAGGTTAGAGTTTAGGAGAAAATGTCTTTCAATAGCACGATGAAAATAGCTTCAGATATTGTATTTCATTTCTGTTTTTACCTTTTAGCTAATAATAGACTAGATGTATGACTTTGTCAGGTCAGGTAATTTGAAGCTGTGACCTGCAACTGTAACCCTCCAATGGGAAAGAACATTTCTCTGCAGTATCACTTTAGCAGCTTGAAACTAATAGTGCTCTTAGACCACTAGGGGGAGATCTTCCTATATAAATTGTGGCTGTTCTGGAAGATGGTGTAAACTCAATCTGAAGGAAAAGAGAGAGAGAAAAACAGAATGTATGTACTTCAAGACAGTTTGGAATTCCAGCAGTAAGTTACATGTGATGCAGGAAAGTGGAGGGAATCTGTTAGAATAGGGTTACAATTTGATTTAGACTGTAATAGTATGTAGGCAATAATCTATCATGAGTCATAGCCCTAGGGTAACCCCAATCCCGTTGGTTCCGTCTATTGGTCTCACAGGTGCAGTGGCAAGTACAGAGGTCAAGCAGAAACTCCAAGAGTTTCTGTTGAGCAAATCAGTAAAGGACCCTGGCAGCAATGGCATCAATCATTCTTTCATCCATCACCCAAAGCTCTGGTACACGTAAGTATTTTCTGTTGTTTTACCCAGGGAGAGTGTTATACAAATACAGATACTATATTTAAATCACATAGAAACATAATCTACATTTTTGTGTGATTAGGTCCTCTCACCACACATCACTGGACCAAAGCTCTCCACCTCTGGGCGGCACATCCCCCACCTGCCATTATACTCTGCCATCACCCATAGAGAGCAAGGATGACTTCCCCTTGAGAAAGACAGGTTTGTTAATTTGCGCACACATACACAGCACAGGCAAAAAAATGCAAATACACATACAGTATGTACACGCATACGTAAGTTGAGACACACCTAGTTAAAAGATTTCAGTGTGAGTTTTAAGATGTTACCTTCTAGTTTTCCAGTTACTACGCTGGGTTATAAATACAGTGAGTGTCTTTTTGACCCTTGTCAATCAAGAGGTTGGTGTACCCCTGGAGTATTTCCTGAGGTTCTTGATGACCTGCTAATAACATCAGTTAGGCTCATTATGGCCCCAGACCCCTGTCCTCATCCCTCCAGGGCTCAACACAAAACTTTCATCAGAGGTGGAGCATGCCAGAAAAGTAACTTAAACCTTTCCTTATTCCTATTTGGATTATTTTAAATCACACAGACAACAACCCAGTTTAATTGTATGTTTTGACTTCATAAGTTTAAATTTTAATTTGTGTTATATGTACTGAAATTACCATGCCATTATGTAAAAGGAACTACATTTGTCCCTATGTTACAATAATAAACCAAGTTCCAAGGCCTCTTTGAGCTGTTTAGCGGTAAATGGGATAATTAAAGCAGATTAATTTCTCCTGAGTTATAGGCTTTAAAAGCTATTTTGAAAAGACACAAGTTCCCACCAAAAAGCAGTTTAGGTTTGTTGGTTTAAAGTTTCAGCAACCCTTTGGGGATGGTTGTATAAATAAGAATAGTTCCTGCTTCTTGGTTTGCCCGAGCACAAGCTTGCCAAGCTGAAAACTTCATAATTCTTCAATGAGGTCACCAAATTACATTATGTTCTTTTCCCTTCTGTGTCTCTTTTAATTACATTGGAAAACAGTTATACTTGTTGAGTTATTTAACTGCAGGCCTGTCATGTTGTTTATATACACAATTTAGAGATCAGGCAAAGGGATTTTATCTTGTAAAATCAAGTCACTTCATAGCAAAAATAAATGCTGGTAAGGTAAATAAAAGCTTTGAGAGCTATTGTAATCTCTTTGAACAGAGAAAATTTGAACACAGAAAGACCTCTTGTAAATATATATTTACATCTTTGGGATTTGGCTCTAGACCCATAATGTAAGGAGAGTATAATAACTAGTTGAAGACAGTTTTTTTTAAATAACAGAGAGAGCGTTTATGGTAGCGTTATTTGCCTTTTTACTGTGAAAACAAAAAGGCAGGTTTAAACAAATACCTGGCCAGATTGAATTTAACTCTCTGCTGCTAAAATATTTTCAGCCTTTTATTTCAATGTTTAATCATCTCCCGTTTGCTGTTCCTGCCTCTCTTGTACTGATAGAACTGTTTCTTGCTCTTCAGATTCCTAAATCTGTATGTGGTCATTTCCTGCTTAGGCCTTCCTCCCCCACTTCCTGTCTGTCTTTATTAAAGTCCTCAAGGCTTGATACCCAAGGGGGGCACACAAAGGTAGTGTTGTTCCCTGAGTCACTACCTGTCACTGATAGCTGATTGGCAGGTGTTGCCGAGTTAAGACGGGCACAGGCAAGAATGAAACCTTGACAAGACTGTTTGTTTAAGCAAAGATAGCACTTTCAAAACAAAGTGGAGATGACACCAGTGCTTCACGGTAGACTCCCCACTGCTTTTATTTGGGCAGATGCTTAAGCGCCATCTTTTTCTGTTTGAGGTTCACAATGAGGTTCATCATGTGCATGTAATGTATATATTAATGTAACATTTGGTAGCTTTGTGGTCAATAAGTATCTTTTAAAACTGAATGGAAATTCATCTTCAATCCATTTTAAGCACATTGTTTAGTACGTACAGGTATAGACATTATAATAATCCGTAGAGACAACTGTTTCAACTATGGATCAGTAAGGTCTGTAAGTATCCCATTTATAATTACATCATCCTTAAAAACCCAGAATAGCTGTTATGCCCTTGGCTGTGTTTCACCCGTAATTAACTTGTTTACTCAGTGTATATCCTTGTTGTTACATTTCCAGGTCCTAGAATAGTTTGAACCGAGGGCACGCAATAGTCTGCGGCAAAAATACTTGCAGCTTAGCAGTAAGAAGTGCATTACCCTCTCTGGTCTTCCTGACCCAATTACCAAATGTGTTCATTCAGCAGGTGCAGAAAAGAAATTACCACTTCTATTAGAAAATAATCTTACAAAGGTCAAACTGTAAAGCTCAAAGCATATCAAAGTAAATTGCATGGGGAAATATTATCTGATGTTGTTTATCAGAAACACAAATGGAAGAATTTAACTTGCTGATCTTCGACAAAGAATATCTGAACTCTGAGTGACTGTAACCTACCTTTGGTTTAAGTGTTTATATTGGTATAGCAACAGCAAATACAAAGCATTCACTAATCATTTTCAGCATCACTTTAAACCAAAAAGTCAGGAAAAAGGCAAAGCAGGCCTCATTATGTACAGAACACACACCTCAGCTTTCCACACAGCCATCTGTCCAGTTCCAGGCTCTAATGGACATGGGCAATCACAGCGGCAGCAGAGTTAAATTTCTAATTAATCGGAGTTAGCACATCTCTTGCACAGCCCCTAGCCCTGCAGCACCACCACTTTCAAATGTAATAAGGTGATTGATTTGATTTGATTTGTCTATATGTTTTAGTTAACTGAGAAGCCTGAGCAGTGGTGACCCAGGTGTTCATTGTACTGTATGTGCTTTGGAGCTGCCGTCTTTGCCTCCTGTTGCACAGCGCATCAGGGTATTTTTTTTCTCCTATGGAGACCAGTGAAAAAGTGTTTGTTCCCGTGGCAACCAATTGGGATGCCTAGCTTGGTGGCACCAGTGTGTAAAAATAGAAAGCAATCAAGGCAGCAGGGCGTGAAGCAGATTCATATGACTCCCACTAGCATTTTCTCTCCATTTATCTCTCCTGCTTCCATTCTTCCTCCCTCGTTCTCTTTCATTCTACCTCACACCCACAGGATTAGAGGTCTGTGCCACGTATTAGGGAAGAGGGTTTTGCTGCTTTTGACAAAAGCCAGAAATAGCAGCATCTGGCCCACTCTCCTAGCTGTGCCCCCATCACCGCTCCCTCTCCTCCTCCCTGCAGCGCTCCCACATCAGAGCCCCACTTCTTTATGGATAGCTGCATGTACACATCTCAAAAGATCTATTTAATTATTGATCTGAACTAAATAATTGAAACAGGTTGGCTATTGTGTAACCGGTTTACATAACTTCAATACAGCTTGGTGCCCTGGCTTTCAGTCAAAAGACCAGCTTATCTATTCTGCTTGTTTATTTGAGTGTGTAAGGCATGCTGTGGGATTCTCTGTCCACAGGGTTGATGAGAAGTCCATATGAGATGTGTTGACCTAGTGAGTCACTGTCACTGTGATTAGACTTGAGCACGACTCAACAGTCAGGCACAAACACATTTTCTTGCATTTATATAACAGATGCTTACATTATTACAAATATGTTCTTGCATTTATTCAACCTCCACTTCCCATTTTTTGCATTATATAATGTTTATATAATAATTTCTAATATTTCTATACATCTGTGCCACACACATTTTTCAGACTAGTTTACAAATTTGTGACTAATGAAAATGGTGATCGGCAATCATCAGTTGTGTAATGGTGTCAGTGTGGAGGATGGCATTTCTAGAGATGAACACCTGTGCAAGGTTTAGGTAAAAATAATTTAATAATCTAAAGTGAAACAAAATGCCAATTTTTGACAAATATCCTTAAATCCATTGTTAATACCAGTTTAAAAAAAGTCTGAAAGCAGTATGTATAATATGAAGAATATTACATCAGCATTTCTATCAACTGATGGCCTAGATTTGTAATTCTGGATCAGTTCAGGCCAAGCTGTGTGTATATGTGTTTGTGTGTGTGTGTGTGTGTCTCTCTCTCTCTCTCTCTCTCTCTCTCTCTCTCTCTCTCTTTCTCTCTCTCTCTCACTCTCCCCAGGCTGTGTATTTGGGTATCTCTGTTTTGCATTAGGCAAAGGGGTCGTAGGGAGAGCCTGAAACATCTGCCATGTTTTTGTGTTAGTTTAACTGTTGCTACTGTATCAGACTGTGGTCACCAGGGCGGCAGGTAGCGGACTATTTCACTTAGAGCCTGTGTGTTGCTCAACCTAATTTAGTCCAGATGAGATGGAAATGAGCCCAATCCTGACTCATTTAGTTTATCTGAAACCTGCTCTGAATTTCCCTAAAACAGTTACATGTTAAAGCATGATAACATAACATAACATAGCATTGTTCAACTAATTAATAGTCTCTTTAATCTGTATAATCTGTCATAGAGCTCCCATATTTATATTTATATTTTTACACAACATCTTAAAGTTCCTTACTATTACATTTGCTTATACATAAAATTATATCCAATATTTATACCCTGTATAGCAATTCTGGATAGATGTAAATCACATTTCGTTGCTTGTACTTGTGGCAATGACAATAAAGTTGAATTGAATTGAATTTTATTTCTATTTTACTTTTTCTTCCTATTTTAAAATTATTTTTGATAATGTTCATTTCACTCACATTCAACCCACCGTTTGACTATATTATTGTCCCAGTAGTGTGAACTGAGACTTACCGGAAAAACATGTTCCTTATTGTTTAGCCTCTGAACCCAACCTGAAGGTACGATCCAGACTGAAGCAGAAGGTAGCAGAGAGGAGGAGCAGCCCGATGCTCAAAAGAAGAGATGGACTCATCACAACGCCTTACAAGAAGAGGGCTCTGGAATTAATTGGTAATTAAAATAGCTGACTACATGTTGGATTTTCTTTTTTCCTGTTACAACATAGAAAAATTGTCTTATTACATACATCGTAATACATTTTATAATCTGGTCTTAAAATGTTCTCTGAAAACAATACAATCTGCATCGGCAACGTGCTGCATAATAATGACCCATTTTGTAGTAGCATATTATGGTCATTGCGCTTTTTATGGATAAAGACCATTGTAATCAGGCAGCCATGACCATACACATTAAACTGTTTGTGAGGCTGCAGCTGTTGTGTTGAGCCAGCCTCTGTATGTTGTGTGTAGAGTTGTGAGCATGCATACTGTGTCTAACTCCTTGATGTTTTGTAGACGCTACGCCCACTAACAGTGCCCCCGGCTCCGGCCCCAGCTCTCCCATAGGGGCCTCCAGTGCCTTAGGGGCTGAAAATGGACCCTCTTCTCTGCCCACTACCACAAAAACGGAGGTATGTTCATAAAACATCAGCACTAATATTGATTTGCCAAACATTTTAGCAAAACTCTTACTGCTGTTTTTATTCTGCATGCTAATCATTTGACTATCAAACTTTAGTTTTATTTCAGGACACGAAATGCCTGTCTGCCCTTCTGCTTGCAGCTATAAAAACAGCCAGTTGTCCTCTCTCCTTTACACTCAAATGAAAATGGCTCCCCACCCTGACATTAAAGAGGCAACGTTTGACCCACATGTCTGATTACCCCAAATTTGCTTGTGCAAAGATGACACATTATGCAGTGCAAAAACAACAGTAGAAATTAATACTGCACATTAACACTGCATATTTTTCTTCTAGATGAGTTTCAGTTCTTCAGTTTCATATTTTGCCAAAAAATAAAAAATAAAAACCATATTCAGTTTGGCTGTAAGGTGGCTGTTGGCTTGTCATTGTATTTCTGTCATTGGCTTGGCGGCAGGCCTCTTCTAAGTTGATCAGAGACATTTCCCAAAATACGTGGCTGAGTTACTGGCCAGAGGTCCCCTTGGACAAAGCTCACAAAGCAAACCATTATAGAGGGTGGCAGATATGACACATCTCTGAACAATCTTAACAGAACAGCTTTGTTTTCCTTAACACTCGCTGTTTACTCTCCCTGGGACGTCCAGCGACACAGAGAAGGGGAAGACGCCCTGACATTGGGCTGAAGGTTGGGGCTTAGGGAGACAGACAAACTGTGGAGTTTAATTGATATCCCAGGCACTGGTAGCCAAAGACACCCACATGCTAACAACATAAACACACAGGATTGCTATTGTATCAGCCCAAGCTGAGACTCTCATGAAATTCATTGGTGGACTGTGGGGGTGCCCGTAGACCTCATGCCTGTTGCAAAAGCAAGGCATGTTTGTGCACCGTTACATTAGATATCCTTTTTCAGAGGGAACGGGTCCCTTGGGTCAAATATGGGCCGGATATCCACATACAGGTCACTGAGTACTGGTAGGGGTTGGAAGGATAAACATGGCTGTTCCAGAACCACATGCTGCTCAGATGCACTGCTGGGTACAGGAAGCATGCCCCAGTGCTGATGTTCTCTGAGAGAGTAGCCTGAGGGTGGGGACCGGGGAGTAACAGGCATCAGGCTGATTGGGGACTGAAGAACTGAGGGTGGAGCGGTAGATTTAGAGGTTTGCAATGTTTTATAATAGCGTATTGTCCTCACTGGTGCCATTCTGCAAAAATCTTGGAAACTCTTGTTGCCTGCCATTCCTTCATACCATCTATCATAAAAACGTGTACCTTTCCCTTTGCAGCAAGGACTGCTGTTGTTCGTCACAGTGCATTAACATTTATGCCACTACTCTTGTTGCCTTTTGACATTGTCCATAGTGGGATTTCTAAAAATGTAGCCTCCTCCTAAATCTGTCTGTATCTACTTTGTCCTGGGTGTTTGATGTAGAGATGGCCCTCACAGCCCAGATTATTCCAACCTGAGGGCGCTGTGTCCATGCTGAGTTTATACACATCTCCCTCCTTACCCAACATCTCCTTGGGGCTTTCCACTGCATCCTCACCCATAAGTGTAAGTATTTGTATTTTTTAGATAACCTGTTTGTTTTACGTGAAAATATATACCCCAGTTTAGTGGTAGAGTGGTGGTGAGTTTTACTGCTTAGTCTGTTGGTTGAAAAACCTGCCATCAGTGGCTGTTTGGGTTTTCTGTGACCTGTGGCCCCAAATGATTTTATCGCCCTTAGATAAATATTGATCCGCAGTGTCTCGTGTCAGGCATGTTCTTATCTTCCCCTATTACCTCATTTATCACAGGTTTTAAAATGGCCAAATCCACTCAAGTGCAACTCCTGATAAAACAGCACATGATATATCATCTTTTAGCTCTCTAGCACATTCCATAGAGGCCTGTTCATCAGCTGCAAGAACTTGAAACCATTCATGGTCTCTGATTTCATCATTGTCTAAATTGTAGCTACAAGAATCATTTTAATTCATGGAGAGTATTGAATTTGGCTTGTTAAAATTAACCTGTTACATTTCCTACAAATGATTCTAAGTGAGGAACAGGCCTAGTGCACGGCATGGTGTTGGCATGTCTAAAGAATAACTATTGGTTTATCAACCTTGTGTCTTCTCTCAGGCCGCTATGGGATTGAAGGACAGATCGACAGAAATCAAGCATGGGCTGCCTGGGCACCTGCTGGGCCCTGTGCCCCTTCAGACGGGCCTTGAGTCTAAAGTAAGCCCCAGTCACCAGGCCCTCCTCCAACACCTCCTCCAGAAGGAGCAGATGAGGCAGCAGAAGATGCTCTCCTCTGGTTAGACTGCTTTACATGATTTTAAACATAACATTACATTAATTTGCACTACACTAAATATTATTATAATTGAAATTAAAGTAATGTACAATATGACTTTAAAAGAAAGTTAATATTGTTTTTTTCAAGGCCAAGGCACCATGTCATCCCACCCTCAGTCCCCTCTGGCAATGAAGGATCGCCCCTCCAGCAGTCGGCCTAAACTACCAAAACACCGGCCCTTGAACAGGACCCAGTCAGCGCCACTGCCTCAGAACACACTCGCTCAGCTTGTCATCCAGCAGCAACACCAGCACTTCCTGGAGAAACAGAAACAGTATCAGCAGCAGATCCAGATAAATAAGGTATTGTCCTGCTCATCAATATTCAAATCATGGGGGAGGGTTTTGACTTTCAGATTGCTTTTTTTTAGGTCTCATAAGGTCTTATTTTACTGCAGGGAGTCTGATTTAATCATTTTAAGCATACAAATGCTGATCTATTTTTAGCATTTTGTAAAAATCGTCTGTGGTAGCTCAGGTTTACAGACCTGTGCTGTTGTCTGTTCTTCCCTGGAATCCTGGTGTTATTTCTGCAAAGCAAAGAACGTATGCCTGACTTCAAATGGGGAAGAAATGCTTCCCCTGCACTAATTCTGTTATCACAGCTTAAGGCATCAGTGCTGTTCACATGCCAACTCTGTGAAATTCAATTCTGCTAAGTTCAAATGAAGGAAAAAGTGCCCGGAATACATTTTGTTCCTCTGTGGCAATATTTGTGTTTCTGTTAGCTGGCAGAGGTGACCTCGCTATACACAGAGTGTAATTATTCTGGTGAAGGACGTGTGTGAGGTGGCAGACACTGTGAAAGGCAGCATTGTGTGAGCTCACATACTGATGTGTCCCAACGCTGGGTCCTGAAAGAGCCACGGGGACTATAGAGCAACTCTTACCTACATGTAATAAAAAGCCCAAAGCAACACGAGCAGTTGCAAAGTACAGTTGTAGAGCTTTTACTGTAACAAACGGTTTTGATTTTAATTCCTGTAACGTTAAAAACAACTAACACGTGCCATGCAGCTGAAATTAGTTTTAATATCAGCTGTAATAGTTGAGAAGTATTCTGTGAAGTTGATTTGAAAATAGCTTTGGAATAATTACGACGTCTTGTCGAGGAACATGTGAACCGGCTCTGCTCTGATCACTCAGGTCAATGAGATCGCAAGTAAAGCCTCTTTAAGTGGAGGTTATAAATGGCCATTAATCATGGATCAGCCCTCCGCGTTTATTGAGAGGGATCTCCGAAACATTGCCCTAATTAATTTCCTAGCAGAGGCTTGTCTGTTGTTTTTAAACGTCCTTCAGTGCCTGAAACAGTAGGGGGCACTAATGGAAATTTACAAGCGCTAAGGGATTTTAGGAAGCTGTATACTGTGCTAACTAATGCCAGGCTAAGGAGGCTAATTCTTAGAGCTGAAAGGATATTTATGTAAGGCCTACATTCTGTAGACAGTAATGTTATTGGTACCAGCTAGGTTAGGCGCTTGTCGGTCTTGCTCTTAGGCAAGGCAAGGCAAGGCAGCTTTATTTGTATAGCACATTTCAGCAACAGGGCAATTCAAAGTGCTTTACACAAAATCATTAAAACAGATAAAACACAAGTACAAACAGTTAAAAGTCATAAGCATTAAAAATAAATAAGACACATGAATATACAGTTGAAAACAAAATAGAAACATTAGGACAAATAAAACACCAGAATAGAAGTTACAGTGCAGCATAAGAAAGAAATGAGCATTAATTTAAAGAAAGGCAGCATCAAAAAGGAAGGTCTTCAGCCTT